>NC_137867.1:4824623-4869623 GCF_963924005.1 Protomyctophum bolini
GTGAACATGACCTGCTTTAATTACTTAAAGTCTAAATTAGTAGCTCAATGCTCAACACACGTATAATTAAAGGAATTTGAAATGACAATTTTCAGGATTCCAATTCGAATATAGCAAAAATAGCCGATCTACAAGCTCAATTGAGCTTGTAGATCGGCTATTTTTGCTACGACAGTAATATATGGCCCTAGGGAGTGAGTGTGGAAATATAGTGGCCCTCTCCATCGTCAAAGTTGCCCACCCCTGGTCTACAGCCTCCATGCTCCGTGCCGGTTGAGTGGGGGAAATAGAACCTTTTATAGAACCGTTTCTTTCTTTTTTGAGTGGGGGACATAGAACCTGGGGAACATAGAACCTGGGGAACATAGAACCTGGGGAACATAGGGATGACCCCATGTGGACATTTCAGAAGTCCACATGGGCATATAGGCAACGCACCCCGTTGCCTATAGATCCGTCAGCGCAGCCATTGGCTCCAACCGGCTCCAACACCTGAGTCCACCTCTACTCTCTCTCTGAGTCCACACAGTATTCATTGAAGGTACATCATTTTTTTTTTCTAAATGTGAAGGTAATTACCTGCATTCTCTCTGGCCAGTTGCTCCACTTGACTCACACTTTGATTCAGCCTCATTTCTACGCCGGACAGCTGAGCAAGGTTGGCTGAAATCATAACAATATTAACATTAAATCACTCATTAATTAGTGCAGTTTGATTAAAACACCAGTAGTGCTTATAGTTAAATAATGTTTCTGAATTCTATTAATCAAATATGGTTGAGGGAGAGATTTCTGTTGACCCTGAATTTATCCCGAAGATCATGAATTTAATACAATCCGACTGTGAAGAAAGGTCTTCATTTTTTATGTTTTTTTAATTTGGGGTCGCAGTCACATGTTGCGCAACAGCCCCATCTATTGACATCCAATTAAAAGTAATAAAAGACGTCTTTACGGCCCTGGCTAACAATGCATAGTTGGATTAAAGACGGGATAACGTCCCTGGCGCTTAAACTATAAGTGTTTAGAAGCTTGGGTTTAGGGTGGAAAGAAAAAAAGAAAAATCCCCCCGTTGCGGCGGGGGGGGGGCTCCATATAACTATGAAAGCACTAATGTTAATGTTCACTGACTGCATACATGTAATATAGATACATGATGACCAAGCAATGTTACAGTCCACTGTAGGCTACAGCTATTTGGTTTCCAAATCGTATCGCAGAACTCTGTAGGCTACAGCTATTTGGTATGTTTTGTTCTTGCTGACTGAAAATCGCTCTGGATTAAGAGCATCTGCTAAATGTCTAAATTGTAGGAAAAACCATTGAATGTAAATAATCAGAGACCCTTTTCAACAACAGCGAAACATGTGAAGTTATTTACCTTCATTCTTATCGGCCAGTTGCTCCACTCGACTCTCGCTGAGATTCATCCTCATTTCTACGCTGGACAGCTGAGCAAGGTTGGCTGAAATCATCACAATATTAACATTAAATCATTAATTTAATGTATGCAGTTTGATTAAAACACCACTAGTGATTATAGTTAATCTGATTTTGCATTAAAATATGATTTTTAAAACCTTAGCTCTTGAATTATATGAATCAAATATATTACAATAGTTAAGCTTCAAAAAACGGAACTGCCGTCCTGGACAGTTAACGTGTTTAATGTGATGTTTTAAACCTCTGCGTTTGAATTCTATGAATCCAATATGGTTGAAGGACAGATTTATTTTGACCCTGAATTTATCCTGGAGATCATGTACTGATTTTAATTCAATCTGCCTTTTTACTACAGTTTAATGTTTTATGGCAGTGGTTTTCAACCAGGGGTCCTTGAGGGGTTCCAGGTGGTCCCCTGGCCGCAGCTAAATGATGCAGAGTTAGTAACCAAATGGACCCTTATTAGATCTTTAACTCTTGATAGCATAAAATGAAACTAAATGGACCCGTACGGGTCTATTTGTTATGTTACATAAGATATTTGATAAATGTGAAGTTATTTACCTTCATTCTTATCGGCCAGTTGCTCCACTCGACTCTCGCTGTGATTCATCCTCATTTCTACGCTGGACAGCTGAGCAAGGTTGGCTGAAATAATCACAATATTAACATTAAATCTATCATTAATTAATGTATGCAGTTAGATTTTTTTTTATATATATTTTTTTATCCCACGATTTTGTAACCCATTTTTCACCCCTGTGTCAATCATCTAATGTGATCCTGGGCTCTACACACGCTCCGCCAACCTGGGGAGAGCAACGGATTTAACTCATGCTTCCTTCATGCCTGAGTGTCCAAGTTGCTCCTTTACACCTGACAGGGGGGAGTTTCCCTGGTTGTACGTAGCGCGTGGAAGGAACATGTTATTCCAACCAGTTCCTTTCCCCTCCATCAGGCGCCCCAGCTGGCCAGGGGGAGGCAGTTTAGAGACCAGGATTACTGCATGTTTTTGTGAGGGTACCTAGCCTAGGGGACACGGGGAGAACATGCAAACTCCACACAGAAAGGCCCTTTAGCCAACCCCGCCTTCGGGTATGGGCACTGATGACGCGGAGGAGGAAACACGCCGCCAGCACCCACAGTGCCCCGAGCGGGAATCGAACCCAGCTGTGAGGCGACAGCACTACCAACTGTGCCACCGTGCCCCTTGCAGTTTGATTAAACACCACTAGTGATTATAGTTAATCTGATTCGACATTACAATATGATTTTTAAAACCTTAGCTCTTGAATTATATCAATCAAATATATTACAGTAGTTAAGCTTCAAAAGACGGATTAGTGCCACAGTTAGTCAGAAATCTTTCTCACAGGTGCCAGTTTTTCATACTGATATAGAAATCTTTGAAGACCCACAGAATATGTTGTGCTATACCAAAATATGATGCAAAATATCTCAAATGAAAGATCTACTACTCTACTTTGCCCAGAAAAAAGAAGTGAGTCATTTGCTTTTATAGTTCTGAAGTTGAATAAAGTTTGGTTTCAGAAAAACGGCCATCTTTGAAACAAACAGCTGAGAAAACTGCGTTTTAGTGTGAGGTACTTTCTCACTAAGAATTCTCACTCAAGACTTTTATTTTTTATTTCAGTGATATCACACAGTACTTGTTCTCAAACAAATAAGAAAAAAATAATAAAATGTTTGCTTGTTTTTACTGCAAAACATGCAAAAAGGGGGGAAAGCTATAGGAAAAAGACAACATGCAAAAAAAAGGAAAAAGAAACAAAAATTGGGTTCCAATCCAGCCCTGGAATATACAGGGGTCCCCTGGGCCCAGGCCCATGCCTAGGGGGCCAAGTGCCCAATCTGGCCCTGGAAAAAAATATCGTTTTGAGAGAATGAGAGGGAGGCTGGATGGAGGCATGCACACACACACACACACGCGCATGCACGCACACGTGTTCATACACTATATGCGAGTTAAAGTCGCAGTCACATGTTGCGCAACAGCCCCATCTATTGAAATCCAGTTAAAATTGATAAAAGACGTCTTCACGGCCCTGGATAACGATGCATAGTTAGATTAAAGACGGGATAACGTCCCTGGCGCTTAAACTGTAAGTGTTTAGAAGCTTAGGTTTAGGGTGGAAAGAAAAAAAAAAAACTTTTTTTCCCCGTTGCGGCGGGGGAGGGGGGGGGGGAGGAGGGGCACCCCCATGACGATTATAAAAACATTTCGTCCCTGCACGCACGCAGTATTCATTGTACAGTAGGTACATACATATTTTTCTAAATGTGAAGGTAATTACCTGCATGTAAATAATCAGAGACCCTTTTCAACAACAGCGAAACATGTGAAGTTATTTACCTTCATTCTTATCGGCCAGTTGCTCCACTCGACTCTCGCTGTGATTCATCCTCATTTCTACGCTGGACAGCTGAGCAAGGTTGGCTGAAATGATCACAATATTAACATTAAATCATTCATTTAATGTATGCAGTTTGATTAAAACACCACTAGTGATTATAGTTAATCTGATTCGACATTAAAATATGATTTTTAAAACCTTAGCTCTTGAATTATATGAATCAAATATATTACAGTAGTTAAGCTTCAAAAGACGGAACTGCCGTCCTGGGCAGTTAACGTGTTTAATGTGATGTTTTAAACCTCAGCGTTTGAATTCTATGAATCCAATATGGTTGAAGGACAGATTTATTTTGACCCTGAATTTATCCTGGAGATAATGTACTGATTTTAATTAAATCTGCCTTTTTACTACAGTTTAATGTTTTATTGCAGTGGTTTTCAACCAGGGGTCCTTGAGGGGTTCCAGGTGGTCCCCTGGCCGCAGCTAAATGATGCAGAGTTAGTAACTAAATGGACCCTTATTAGATCTTTAACTCTTGAGAGCGTAAAATGAAACCAAATGGACCCGTTGTGTTATGTTACATAAGATATTTGATAAATGTGAAGTTATATTACCTTCATTCTTATCGGCCAGTTGCTCCACTCGACTCTCGCTGTGAGTCATCCTCATTTCTACGCTGGACAGCTGAGCAAAGTTGGCTGCACAATATTAACATTAAATCTATCATTAATTTAATGTATGCAGTTTGATTAAAACACCACTAGTGATTATATATCATCATATATGATCATTACGTCTCTGCACGCACGCACGCACGCAGTATTCATTGTAGGTATACATAATTTTTTTTCTAAATGTGAAGGTAATTACCTGCATTCTCTCTGGCCAGTTGCTGGACAGTTGAGTCCATTCGACTCACATTTTGATTCAGCCACATTTCTACGCTGGACAGCTGAGCAAGGTTGGCTGAAATGATAGCAATATTAACATTAAATCACTCATTAATTAGTGCAGTTTGATTAAAACACCAGTAGTGCTTATAGTTAAATAATGTTTCTGAATTCAATTAATCAAATATGGTTGAGGGAGAGATTTATGTTGACCCTGAATTTATCCTGAAGATCATGTATTTTAATACAATCCGCCTGTGAAGAAAGGTCTTTTTTTAATTTCATAGTTAAACTATTTATTTTAAACTGACTCATTTTGACCCAGCCAGTATGGTTAGGTTTTAAAACAATTCTGGGGTAGTTTATCTACTCTGGCTTCGGTGTTTCACCCCAGACATTTTATGTTGCAAATTCATGTCTTACGACATCCTATATGAACCTATTGTGACTTGAAAATCCATTTTAACCAAGTTAGACTAATTTAAATCACACGTCTCTGCTTCTGGTGACTGATATTGGCCCGGTTTCCCAAAGGACACATGGTGTAAGAGGTATGTAGCACATGCTCAGATGCCCTCTAGGCCGCACACATGAAAATATACATACAAAAATATATATACTATTTCTTTAAGAGTAAAGAGAGCCTGTCAGCTGTCCAGCAGTCCAAATATTATTAAATTACATGTCAGAATGGTAGGCCTGAGGGCTACCATTGCGTGGCACATCTATGCATGGAATGTCTATGTTCACAGGCTTCTGTGTGCGGCCTAGAGGGCATTTGAGCATGTGCGGCACTACAAGTCTTACACCATATGCGTGTGGAACTATAGTGGACTTCTGGAGTGAGTGTAGAACTATAGTGGCCCTCTGGAGTGAGTGTGGAACTATAGTGGCCTTCTGGAGTGAGTGGGGAACTATAGTGGCCCTCTGGAGTGAGTGTGGAACTATAGTGGCCCTCTGGAGTGAGTGTGGAACTATAGTGGCCCTCTGGAGTGAGTGTGGAACTGGAGTGGCCCTCTGGAGTGAGTGTGGAACTATAGTGGCCTTCTGGAGTGAGTGTGGAACTATAGTGGCCCTCTGGAGTGAGTGTGGAACTATAGTGGCCTTCTGGAGTGAGTGGGGAACTATAGTGGCCCTCTGGAGTGAGTGTGGAACTATAGTGGCCCTCTGGAGTGAGTGTGGAACTATAGTGGCCCTCTGGAGTGAGTGTGGAACTAGAGTGGCCCTCTGGAGTGAGTGTAGAACTATAGTGTCACTCTGGAGTGAGTGTAGAACTATAGTGGCCTTCTGGAGTGAGTGGGGAACTATAGTGGCCCTCTGGAGTGAGTGTGGAACTATAGTGGCCCTCTGGAGTGAGTGTGGAACTATAGTGGCCTTCTGGAGTGAGTGGGGAACTATAGTGGCCCTCTGGAGTGAGTGTGGAACTATAGTGGCCCTCTGGAGTGAGTGTGGAACTATAGTGGCCCTCTGGAGTGAGTGTGGAACTATAGTGGCCTTCTGGAGTGAGTGGGGAACTATAGTGGCCCTCTGGAGTGAGTGTGGAACTATAGTGGCCCTCTGGAGTGAGTGTGGAACTATAGTGGCCCTCTGGAGTGAGTGTGGAACTAGAGTGGCCCTCTGGAGTGAGTGTAGAACTATAGTGGCACTCTGGAGTGAGTGTAGAACTATAGTGGCCTTCTGGAGTGAGTGTGGAACTATAGTGGCCCTCTGGAGTAGAGTTCTCAATCTCTGCCCGAACCCGACCCGGGTAGGGTAGGGTAGGGCCCAAAATGCACGATAATTTGTCGGGCCGGGCCGAGCCTCGGGCTCTGTGATTTTCCGTGATTTCTTTTTTATATATTTTATTATAACACAAATAACAATTCTGTTGTTTGTGTAATGTATTTATTTAATATGAAGAGGGCTGAGGCTGAGCTGGGGAATGTTGGCGATTAACTTTTACAGTCTAGGCTATACTATTATGTGACTGAACTGGTGGAGGAGGAGGCGATGATCAGCAGCAGCGCACCAGAGAAGTGACAGAATAGAACGGTGGTTGTTGAACATGCTACCGCTGGCTGGCCTCTGGTTTGCCAACCAAATGAGCTGCTTAGTGCTCACTCAGCATCAACTATATAACTTAAATTAACTTGCCATAGGCTTACATGTTTTATAAGACCATCGATTCATCCGCAATAGCTCGTCTTGGAAACGTCGGGGCTTAACGAGACACTGCTGCCTCGTTGAACCCAGCTGGCTGAATAAGCTACAGGCTACCTAATCAACTTCACCACGGTAAATGCTCCATATAACTATGAAAGCGCTAATGTTAATGTTCACTGACTGCATACATGTAGTATAGTTACATGATGACCAAGCAATGTTACAGTCCACTGTAAGCTACAGCTATTTGGTTTCCAGATCGTATCGCAGAACTCTGTAGGCTACAGCTATTTGGTATGTTTTGTTCTTGCTGACTGAAAATTGCTCTGGATTAAGAGCATCTGCTAAATGCCTAAATTGTAAGAAAAACCATTGAATGTAAATAATCAGAGACCCTTTTCAACAACAGCTAAACATGTGAAGTTATTTACCTTCATTGTTATCGGCCAGTTGCTCCACTCGACTCTCGCTGTGATTCATCCTCATTTCTACGCTGGACAGCTGAGCAAAGTTGGCTGAAATAAGCACAATATTAACATTAAATCTATCATTCATTTAATGTATGCAGTTTGAATAAAACACCACTAGTGATTATAGTTAATCTGATTCGACATTAAAATATGATTTTTAAAACCTTATCTCTTGAATTATATGAATCAAATATATTACAGTAGTTAAGCTTCAAAAGACGGAACTGCTGTCCTGGGCAGTTAACGTGTTTAATGTGATGAAACCTCAGCGTTTGAATTCTATGAATCCAATATGGTTGAAGGACAGATTTATTTTGACCCTGAATTTATCCTGGACATAATGTACTGATTTTAATTCAATCTGCCTTTTTACTACAGTTTAATGTTTTATGGCAGTGGTTTTCAACCAGGGGTCCTTGAGGGGTTCCAGGTGGTCCCCTGGCCGCAGCTAAATGATGCAGAGTTAGTAACCAAATGGACCCTTATTAGATCTTTAACTCTTGAGAGCGTAAAATGAAACCAAATGGACCCGTTGTGTTATGTTACATAAGATATTTGATAAATGTGAAGTTATTTTACCTTCATTCTTATCGGCCAGTTGCTCCACTCGACTCTCGCTGTGATTCATCCTCATTTCTACGCTGGACAGCTGAGCAAGGTTGGCTGAAATAAGCACAATATTAACATTAAATCTATCATTAATTTAATGTATGCAGTTTGATTAAAACACCACTAGTGATTATATATCATCATATATGATCATTACGTCTCTGCACGCACGCACGCACGCAGTATTCATTGTAGGTATACATAATTTTTTTTCTAAATGTGAAGGTAATTACCTGCATTCTCTCTGGCCAGTTGCTGGACAGTTGAGTCCATTCGACTCACATTTTGATTCAGCCACATTTCTACGCTGGACAGCTGAGCAAGGTTGGCTGAAATGATAGCAATATTAACATTAAATCACTCATTAATTAGTGCAGTTTGATTAAAACACCAGTAGTGCTTATAGTTAAATAATGTTTCTGAATTATATTAATCAAATATGGTTGATGGAGAGATTTATGTTGACCCTAAATTTATCCTGAAGATCATGTATTTTAATACAATCCGCCTGTGAAGAAAGGTCTTCATTTTTTATGTTTTTTTTTTTATTTCATAGTTAAACTATTTATTTTAAACTGAGTCATTTTGACCCAGCCAGTATGGTTAGGTTTTAAAACAATTCTGGGGTAGTTTATCTACTCTGGCGTCTGTGTTTCACCCCAGACATTTTATGTTGCAAATTCATGTCTTACGACATCCTATATGAACCTATTGTGACTTGGAAATCCATTTTAACCAAGTTAGACTAATTGAAATCACACGTCTCTGCTTCTGGTGACTGATATTGGCCCGGTTTCCCAAAGGACACATGGTGTAAGAGGTATGTAGCACATGCTCAGATGCCCTCTAGGCCGCACACATGAAAATATACATACAAAAATATATGAGTCATTCCACGAAACCGGTACGATTTGCAGTCCCTCTGACCTTTTCAGCTGTATTTTATTGATTGAGTCACCAAAATCTATTTTTAAAAGCTTTTATCATCAATTGAAATGTTCCCTTTAATATTGTGTAACAATTATGTGGATTATATTTTCAAATCAGAAATTATCTTGCTTTCTTTCAGTAGACACCCCCTATTTTGTCCATTTTTTCATGTCCCCAATGGCCTTCGATGAAAGTGGACTTGAGATATGACTATTAAAAATGTACAAAAATCAATAAATTATGCCATTCACATATACATCTATCTGTGCTTTATTGCTGGCCATGTTTATTTTTTCAATAAATAGATTATTAATAATTAAAATAGCACTAAAAAGCTCTGTCCCCCAGTCACACTCAACCCCGTTACACAAGTCATTCCCCCCTCCA
Organism: Protomyctophum bolini; assembly: GCF_963924005.1. NCBI lineage: Eukaryota > Metazoa > Chordata > Actinopteri > Myctophiformes > Myctophidae > Protomyctophum > Protomyctophum bolini. The sequence goes on from NC_137867.1 coordinate 4,833,873, forward strand.
TAAATGTTTGGACTGGCCCTTTAGTGACATCACCAACCAGGAAGTGACATCTACAAGTCTTCTGAACAACATGGTACAGAGACAGGTAACTTCCCACATTCTTTTACAATGTTTTATAGTAATTTAAAATTTCATAGCGTGGTCGTAAAGCATAATCAGCTCAACTCCGTTACATGAAATAAAGATAGAAAACAATTATTTGTGAAAAAAAACTTTGTTATTTCATCAATATATCTGATTTCTTAATGTCATGCATACCAAGTGGTCTCCTCTGACTCACCACAAGTAGAGTAGTGGCCATTCTGAGTGAAAAATCACAACTCCGTCACACTCAACCCCGTTATGATTTTCATCATAACGGGGTTGAGGGATTGTGACGGGGTTGTGATTTTAACACTGGTTGTGAAGTTATCATATTATTTAAATGAATTATAATATTCCATCAACATCCTTGTTATACATGCATATTATATACTTGATAATGTCTATGCTAAAGGTGTGTTTGCTGTTATTTCTTTACACAGTCATACATAAATAGTGTATAAGAATTGGAAAGGATTTCTATTCTCAATATATATCTCAAAGTTTCTGCCTATATACATCTTCTCAAAGTATATTTGATTTAATTATGCTATAAATATTTACAGACATCTATGAGTCCAAGATGGCACCAAAAACAGCTGCAGAAAGGCAGAGGGAGTACCGTGCCCGACTAAAAGCTGATCCTGCAAAGAGAGAGCAACATCTGCAGAGAGAACGACAAAGATGGAAAAACAATGTAGAGTCTGGCAAAAGAAAATTAATCAATGACTTAAGTCCAAGAGAACAGCGGCACAAGCGTAAATCCTGGAGAGCCGCATTCAACAGAAGCAAAGAGAGGAGAGAAGCACTGAAGAACCTAACCACTCCTCCATCAAGTCCAGAAGATGCCCCTCCACAAGGTCCAGAAGATGCCCCTCCTCCACAAAGTCCAGAAAATGCCCTGGAGCAGAACACACCTTCAAGGTTAGAGCAAAGTGTAGTTAAGACTGTTGTAAAATAATAATGTGATTATTTTCAAAAATTGATATTGTTGTTAAATTGACTAATTTATTTATTGATTGTGTTTACAGGCAAAATGTGGCAGGGAAGAAAAAAAGAAGAAAAGAAAGAAGCAGATTGAATATGAAAATACAAGACCTTCAAGGAAAACTAGAGAAAGAAAGAAAACGTGCAACAAAATACAAAAAGAGGTACCAACGTGTAAAGAAGTATTCTGATTCACCAAATTCAAAGGTGAATGAGCTAACAGAAAGGTACCCTGTGACCCAGAAGGTCAGGAAGATGTTGCTCTTTCACCAATCACTGATCAAAGATATACAGACAAAATATCAGCAGGCCACCTCAGAAAGGGACAGACAACTGATCGCAAAACTGACAAGGGGAGGAAGAATTGTTAAAAAATATAGGTTGCAGAGAATGGCTGAGGAGACCCTAGGCTTTTCCCCGAAGCGATGGAAATATAAAGACAACCTTGTTTACGAAAGGAAGAATACCTGCAGGTTTGCTGATGTCTTTAAGACAGAAGTAAAGAGGTTCTATTTAAGAGATGATGTCAGTAGGATCACCACAGGGACCAAGCAAACACTCACAAGAAAAAAAATAAAGAAGCAGAAAAGATTCCTGTTGGATACACTGTCAAATCTGCACAGACGATTTTTATCGGAGAACTCTGATACCAAGGTGTCTTACTCTTTGTTTTGCATGCTTCGACCTTTTTGGGTCGTCAATCCAACCATCTCAGAACGAGACACATGCATGTGTAAGTTGCATGAGAATCTAGGCTTTGTAGCTGAGAAGCTCTACCAGTTGAAACTTATTGACACAGCCAATCTTGAAAACCTGGTAGAGAAGATGTGCTGCAGCCAGGACCCAACCAATCCAAAAACCAACCAATCCAACAAGAACTGCATGTATGACGAGTGTGTGGACTGCAAGGACAAGTGTGTGCCAATCTCCAGTACATATGACGGTACAGCAAAAGTGTCTTTCACTCAGTGGGTCACAGAAGATAAGGAGATGGATAAGAAGAATGAGGGAGAAAAGAGGTCAACTGTAAAGGTCACCATCAAGAAGTCTGTGGAAAGCACACAGGAGGACCTCACTGAGTTGTTCCACACCTTCCTCCAGCGGTTCAAACGACATCACTTCAACATCAAGCAGCAGTATGGCTTCTGCCGTGAATTGAAGAAGAAGATGTCAGTGGATGAGGCCTTGATACACATCGACTTTTCGGAAAATTACAGCTGCAAATATAGCTCCCAGATTCAAGCAGTGCACTTTGGGGCTTCACACCAGCAGGCCACTCTACATACAGGGGTGTTGTATGTGGGTGGAAAACCAGAACCTGTGTGCTTCAGCACCATCTCCCCCTGCAGACATAAAAGCCCTCCAGCAATATGGCAACACCTCAATCCAGTGCTGGATTATCTTCAGGCCACACATCCACATGTTTCTGTGCTGCACTTTTTAAGTGATGGCCCCTGTACTCAGTACAAACAACGGGGAAACTTCTTCCTTTTCAGCACAGAATTGTACAGAAGAGGGTTCATGGCTGGCTCTTGGAATTTTTTCGAAGCTAGTCACGGCAAAGGAGCACCAGATGGTGTCGGGGGAGCATTAAAACGATCAGCTGACATGATGGTGGCGAAGGGCCGTGATATCCCGGATGCAGAAGCGCTGTATAAGGCCTTGACTGAGGCAAACACAACAGTGAAACTGTTCTTTGTGAAGGGTGAGGATGTTGAGGATGCAATGGAGAAAATGCCAAAGAAAATACCAGCAGTGCCAGGCACAATGAGAATCCACCAGGTGATTACGCTGGCTCAAGGAGAACTGCTACATCGTGATGTCAGCTGCTTTTGCACAACACAGAAGCAGTTTAACTGCAACTGCTTCAAGACCCAGCGTTTTAGTTTCGGCCAGATGATAACTGCTGTGACTGTGCCACAGCCAGCCAGTGAAGAGAACACGCAGCCACAGCCAGCCAGTGAAGAGAATCCACAGCCAGAAAAGGAAATCCAGTGGGAAAGTGCAGAGGTCATTGGGAAGTGGTGCATAATCCGCTATGATGGAGGCCTGTATCCAGGCATCATCCTTGGCACTGAAGAAAGTCATGTCCAAGTAAAATGTATGCATCGTGCTGGGATTAACCGATTCTTCTGGCCGAATCGGGATGATGTCCTCTGGTACCTGTTCGACGATGTACTTGAACTCATTCCACCCCCAGAGCCCGTGACAAAGCGTCACGTAGAGATCTTGAAAGCGGTGTGGGACAGACTGAATTCACAATGAATGACTCAAAACATGAGGCACACACACACACACAGTGTATTTGACAGAACGAAGACACATATTCATTGTCTTTATTTGTGTTCGTAACTTGTCAGTGTTAATAAAAGTCAGTTCAATGAAATTGTCTATTGTTCTTAAATGGTTCCTAATAATGATATAATAATTATTGTTGAATTTGAGATTTTAAAACGACTATTCATGTTAAGCTGTATTTGTCTCTTCAGTACTGTTTACCACCTTCAACCCCGTTACACTAGTCTCAACCCTGTCACGCATACGTTTTTTGTGATTATTTCTTAAAATGTTATGAAAATGTAATTAATGGTTATTGAACTATGTCAGAAATGTTTAGAGCAATCATAAAAATACATTTTTTTGTTTGAAGTCAGATGCTATAGTCGATTTTGTATCCATTTTTGAGAAAAGAAAGTAGGTCCCCATCAAAAAATTGGCACATAAAGGCTGTAGTATAGCAAAAGTGGGAAAATGTATGTACTTTTTATATTTCTATTTTTTTTATTAGTGTGAGGGCCATTTGATGAATAGAAAAATGTTTGTTAAATTTTAAATAGAGTTCACAATCATATTCAAACAGCTTCCAGAGTGTCCATAACGGGGTTGAGAAAATATATTGCTGTATCATACAATAATGACCAATAATAATAGGCATTTAATGCCTGAGATGGGAAAATATTTTTTTCTGTAAGTTAAATGTGTACTTAATGTCATGGGGTATTCAGAAAAGTAAAACATTTGGGTCATTTCCCAAAAAAAATCCAAATCGTACCGGTTTCGTGGAATGACTCATATATACTATTTTTTTAAGAGTAAAGAGAGCCTGTCAGCTGTCTAGCAGTCCAAATATTATTAAATTACATGTCAGAATGGTAGGCCTGAGGGCTACCATTGCGTGGCACATCTATGCATGGAATGTCTATGTTCACAGGCTTCTGTGTGCGGCCTAGAGGGCATCTGAGCATGTGCGGCACTACAAGTCTTACACCATATGCGTGTGGAACTATAGTGGCCTTCTGGAGTGAGTGTGGAACTATAGTGGCCCTCTGGAGTGAGTGTGGAACTATAGTGGCCTTCTGGAGTGAGTGGGGAACTATAGTGGCCCCCTGGAGTGAGTGTGGAACTATAGTGGCCCTCTGGAGTGAGTGTGGAACTATAGTGGCCCTCTGGAGTGAGTGTGGAACTATAGTGGCCCTCTGGAGTGAGTGTGGAACTATAGTGGCCCTCTGGAGTGAGTGTAGTACTATAGTGGCCCTCTGGAGTGAGTGTAGAACTATAGTGGCCTTCTGGAGTGAGTGTGGAACTATAGTGGCCCTCTGGAGTAGAGTTCTCAATCTCTGCCCGAACCCGACCCGGGTAGGGTAGGGCCCAAAATGCACGATAATTTGTCGGGCCAGGCCGAGCCTCGGGCTCTGTGATTTTCCGTGATTTATTTTTTATATATTTTATTATAACACAAATAACAATTCTGTTGTTTGTGTAATGTATTTATTTAATATGAAGAGGGCTGAGGCTGAGCTGGGGAATGTTGGCGATTAACTTTTACAGTCTAGGGCTAGGCTATACTATTATGTGACTGAACTGGTGGAGGAGGAGGCGATGATCAGCAGCAGCGCACCAGAGAAGTGACAGAATAGAACGGTGGTTGTTGAACATGCTACCACTGGCTGGCCTCTGATTTGCCAACCAAATGAGCTGCTTAGTGCTCACTCAGCATCAACTATATAACTTAAGTTAACTTGCCATAGGCTTACATGTTTTATAAGACCATCGATTCATCCACAATAGCTCGTCTTGGAAACGTTGGGGCTTAACAAGACACTGCTGTCTCGTTGAACCCAGCTGGCTGAATAAGCTACAGGCTACCTAATCAATGTCACCACGGTAAATGCTCCATATAACTATGAAAGCGCTAATGTTAATGTTCACTCACTGCATACATGTAATATAGTTACATGATGACCAAGCAATGTTACAGTCCACTGTTGGCTACAGCTATTTGGTTTCCAAATCGTATCGCAGAACTCTGTAGGCTACAGCTATTTGGTATGTTTTGTTCTTGCTGACTGAAAATTGCTCTGGATTAAGAGCATCTGCTAAATGTCTAAATTGTAAGAAAAACCATTGAATGTAAATAATCAGAGACCCTTTTCAACAACAGCGAAACATGTGAAGTTATTTACCTTCATTGTTATCGGCCAGTTGCTCCACTCGACTCTCGCTGTGATTCATCCTCATCTCTACGCTGGACAGCTGAGCAAGGTTGGCTGAAATAAGCACAATATTAACATTAAATCTATCATTCATTAAATGTATGCAGTTTGATTAAAACACCACTAGTGATTATAGTTAATCTGATTCGACATTAAAATATGATTTTTAAAACCTTAGCTCTTGACTTATATGAATCAAATGTGACCGAGTACAGTGGTTTGATAAACAAGGGGAACATGGTCATTTTTCAGTTTTTTACATAATTATTATAAAACTAAATAATGTAAGCTTTCATATGATGTATTGTTAATTGAACTTGGAAAAATAATGTAGAAGATATGACCATCTGAAACTTGTTGAACCGGAAACCCAAAAGTAGAGAATTTGCCCTGCAAAGATTACAGTAGTTAAGCTTCAAAAGACGGAACTGCCGTCCTGGGCAGTTAACGTATAAAAGACGTCTTTACGGCCCTGGCTAACAATGCATAGTTGGATTAAAGACGGGATAACGTCCCTGGCGCTTAAACTATAAGTGTTTAGAAGTTTGGGTTTAGGGTGGAAAGAAATAATAAAAAATCCCGTTGACGATTATAAAAACATTACGTCTCTGCACGCACGCACACAGTATTCATTGTAGGTATACATACATTTTTTTCTAAATGTGAAGGTAATTACCTGCATTCTCTCTGGCCAGCTGAGCAAGGTTGGCTGAAATCATATAACAATATTAACATTAAATCAATCATTAATTAATGCAGTTTGATTAAAACACCAGTAGTGCTTATAGTTAGTGTGGTTGCCCTAACAAGGCAACCAGACTCTTGTAACTGTAACACTTTATTATTATTCCACTTATTCCACTGGATTAGACTTTAGTTTGACGCACTACTCCTCCTACAGTTTGTTGTTGGTATGTTTTGTTCTTGCTGACTGAAAATTGCTCTGGATTAAGAGCATCTGCTAAATGCCTAAATTGTAAGAAAAAACATTGAATGTAAATAATCAGAGACCCTTTTCAACAACAGCGAAACATGTGAAGTTATTTACCTTCATTGTTATCGGCCAGTTGCTCCACTCGACTCTCGCTGTGATTCATCCTCATTTCTACGCTGGACAGCTGAGCAAGGTTGGCTGAAATAAGCACAATATTAACATTAAATCTATCATTCATTTAATGTATGCAGTTTGATTAAAACACCACTAGTGATTATAGTTAATCTGATTCGACATTAAAATATGATTTTTAAAACCTTAGCTCTTGAATTATATGAATCAAATATATTACAGTAGTTAAGCTTCAAAAGACGGAACTGCCGTCAGTTAACGTGTTTAATGTGATGTTTTAAACCTCAGCGTTTGAATTCTATGAATCCAATATGGTTCAAGGACAGATTTATTTTGACCCTGAATTTATCCTGGAGATAATGTACTGATTTTAATTCAATCTGCCTTTTTACTACAGTTTAATGTTTTATGGCAGTGGTTTTCAACCAGGGGTCCTTGAGGGGTTCCAGGTGGTCCCCTGGCCGCAGCTAAATGATGCAGAGTTAGTAACCAAATGGACCCTTATTAGATCTTTAACTCTTGAGAGCGTAAAATGAAACCCAATGGACCCATACGGGTCCATTTGTTATGTTACATAAGATATTTGATAAATGTGAAGTTATATTACCTTCATTGTTATCAGCCAGTTGCTCCACTCGACTCTCGCTGTGATTCATCCTCATTTCTACGCTGGACAGCTGAGCAAGGTTGGCTGAAATAATCACAATATCAACATAAAATCTATCATTAATTTAATGTATGCCAATCATAACAATATTAACAATATTTTAATATAAAAGCATTACGTCTCTGCACGCACGCACAAAGTATTCATTGTAGGTATACACACATTTTTTTTCTAAATGTGAAGGTAATTACCTGCATTCTCTCTGGCCAGCTGAGCAAGGTTGGCTGAAATCAGAACAATATTAACATTAAATCAATAATTAATTAATGCAGTTTGATTAAAACACCACTAGTGATTACAGTTAATCTGATTCGACATTAAAATATGATAAAACCTTAGCTCTTGAATTATATGAATCAAATGTGACCGAGTACAGTGGTTTGATAAACAAGGAGGCCATAGTAATTTTTCAGTTTTTTACATAATTATTATAAAACTAAATAATGTAAGCTTTCATATGATGTATTGTTAATTGAACTTGGAAAGATAATGTAGAAGATATGACCATCTGAAACTTGTTGAACCGAAGTTGAATAAAGTTTGAATAAAGTTGAATAAAGTTTGGTTTCAGAAAAACGGCCATCTTTGAAACAAACAGCTGAGAAAACTGCGTTTTAGTGTGAGATACTTTCTCACTCAGAATTCTCACTCAAGACTTATTTTTGATTTCAGTGATATCACACAGTACTTGTTCTCAAACAAATAAGAAAAAAAATAAAATATGTTTGCTTTTTTTTACTGAAAAACATGGAAAAAAGGGGAAAAAGCTATAGGAAAAAAGACAACATGGCACCCCCATGACGATTATAAAAACATTTCGTCCCTGCACGCACGCACGCAGTATTCATTGTAGGTACATACATTTTTTTCTAAATGTGAAGGTAATTACCTGCATTCTCTCTGGCCAGTTGCTCCATTCGACCACATTTCATAGGTTCATTATATAGATATTCCACTGTTAGGCTCTTAGCTTACGTATGATTCATAATGACTATGCTTTATGTATATTATGATTCATAATGACTATGTTTTATGTAGATTATGATTCATAATGACTGTTTTATGTATATTCTGATTCATAATGACTATGTTTTATGTAAAATATGATTAATAATGACTATAATTTATGTATATTATGTATTACCATGTTTTGTTCTTGCTGACTGAAAATCGCTCTGGATTAAGAGCATCTGCTAAATGCCTAAATTGTAAGAAAAACCATTGAAAGTAAATAATCAGAGACCCTTTTCAACAACAGCGAAACATGTGAAGTTATTTACCTTCATTCTTATCGGCCAGTTGCTCCACTCGACTCTCGCTGTGATTCATCCTCATTTCTACGCTGGACAGCTGAGCAAGGTTGGCTGAAATAATCACAATATTAACATTAAATCATTAATTTAATGTATGCAGTTTGATTAAAACACCACTAGTGATTATAGTTAATCTGATTCGACATTAAATATGATTTTTAAAACCTTAGCTCTTGAATTATATGAATCAAATATATTACAGTAGTTAAGCTTCAAAAGACGGAACTGCCGTCCTGGGCAGTTAACGTGTTTAATGTGATGTTTTAAACCTCAGCGTTTGAATTCTATGAATCCAATATGGTTGAAGGACAGATTTATTTTGACCCTGAATTTATCCTGGAGATAATGTACTGATTTTAATTCAACCTGCCTTTTTACTACAGTTTAATGTTTTATGGCAGTGGTTTTCAACCAGGGGTCCTTGAGGGGTTCCAGGTGGTCCCCTGGCCGCAGCTAAATGATGCAGAGTTAGTACCCAAATGGACCCTTATTAGATCTTTAACTCTTGATAGCATAAAATGAAACCAAATGGACCCATACGGGTCTATTTGTTATGTTACATAAGGTATTTGATAAATGTGAAGTTATTTACCTTCATTCTTATCGGCCAGTTGCTCCACTCGACTCTCGCTGTGATTCATCCTCATTTCTACGCTGGACAGCTGAGCAAGGTTGGCTGAAATAATCACAATATTAACATTAAATCTATCATTAATTTAATGTATGCAAATCATAACAATATTAACAATATTTTAATATAAAAACATTACGTCTCTGCACGCACGCACACAGTATTCATTGTAGGTATACACACATTTTCTTTCTAAATGTGAAGGTAATTACCTGCATTCTCTCTGGCCAGCTGAGCAAGGTTGGCTGAAATCAGAACAATATTAACATTAAATCAATAATTAATTAATGCAGTTTGATTAAAACACCACTAGTGATTATAGTTAATCTGATTCGACATTAAAATATGATTTTTAAAACCTTAGCTCTTGAATTATATGAATCAAATGTGACCGAGTACAGTGGTTTGATAAACAAGGAGGCCATAGTCATTTTTCAGTTTTTTACATAATTATTATAAAACTAAATAATGTAAGCTTTCATATGATGTATTGTTAATTGAACTTGGAAAAATAATGTAGAAGATATGACATATGACCATCTGAAACTTGTTGAACCGGAAACCCAAAAGTAGAGAATTTGCCCTGCAAAGATTACAGTAGTTAAGCTTCAAAAGACGGAACTGCCGTCCTGGGCAGTTAACGTGTTATAAAAGACGTCTTTACGGCCCTGGCTAACGATGCATAGTTGGATTAAAGACAGGATAACGTCCCTGGCGCTTAAACTATAAGTGTTTAGAAGCTTGGGTTTAGGGTGGAAAGAAATAATAAAAAATCCCATTGACGATTATAAAAACATTACGTCTCTGAATGCACGCACACAGTATTCATTGTAGGTATACATACATTTTTTCTAAATGTGAAGGTAATTACCTGCATTCTCTCTGGCCAGCTGAGCAAGGTTGGCTGAAATCATAACAATATTAACATTAAATCACTCATTAATTAGTGCAGTTTGATTAAAACACCAGTAGTGCTTATAGTTAAATAATGTTTCTGAATTCTATTAATCAAATATGTTTGAGGGAGAGATTTCTGTTGACCCTGAATTTATCCTGAAGATCATGTATTTTAATACAATCCGCCTGTGAAGAAAGGTCTTAATTTTTTATGTTTTTTTTATTTCATAGTTAAACTATTTATTTTACACTGAGTCATTTTGACCCAGCCAGTATGGTTAGGTTTTAAAACACTTCTGGGGTAGTTTATCTACTCTGTCTTCGGTGTTTCACCCCAGACATTTGATGTTGCAAATTCATGTCTTACGACATCCTGAAAATCCATTATAACCATGTTAGACTAATTGAAAACACACGTCTCTGTTTCTGGTGAATGACATTGGCCCGGTAGATTTCAGGATTCCCAAAAATACGACCTGCTTTAATTACTTCAGTCTAAATTAGTAGCTTAATGAGTAGTATTACAATGTTATTGTCTTTTTAATATCCAATGTTTTTGTATTTAAAGGGATAGTTCAGATGTTTTTTACTTAAGCTGTATGAAATAATTTCCATTAATATAGTGGTTGCAACTGTAGTAATTGATTGCCAGAGTCCCGTGGTGGGAGTTCTGTTCTGGTTCTGATTGGTTGAGTCCCGTGGTGGGAGTTCTGCTCTGGTTTTTGACCCATTTCATGGACACAAAAAACATAATTCTGTGTAATAGAGGAGTAAAAAATGAATGTTTTGAGATGCAGCTGTGTAGTGTCTCTCTCCATCTCCCCTGAATGAATATTGTAATGTTTTGAGATGCAGCTGTGTAGTGTCTCTCTCCATCTCCCCTGAATGAATATTGTAATGTTTTGAGATGCAGCTGTGTAGTGTCTCTCTCCATCTCCCCTGAATGAATATTGTAATGTTTTGAGATGCAGCTGTGTAGTGTCTCTCTCCATCTCCCCTGAATGAATATTGTAATGTTTTGAGATGCAGCTGTGTAGTGTCTCTCTCCATCTCCCCTGAATGAATATTGTAATGTTTTGAGATGCAGCTGTGTAGTGTCTCTCTCCATCTCCCCTGAATGAATATTGTAATGTTTTGAGATGCAGCTGTGTAGTGTCTCTCTCCATCTCCCCTGAATGAATATTGTAATGTTTTGAGATGCAGCTGTGTAGTGTCTCTCTCCATCTCCCCTGAATGAATATTGTAATGTTTTGAGATGCAGCTGTGTAGTGTCTCTCTCCATCTCCCCTGAATGAATATTGTAATGTTTTGAGATGCAGCTGTGTAGTGTCTCTCTCCATCTCCCCTGAATGAATATTGTAATGTTTTTAGATGCAGCTGTGTAGTGTCTCTCTCCATCTCCCCTGAATGAATATTGTAATGTTTTGAGATGCAGCTGTGTAGTGTCTCTCTCCATCTCCCCTGAATGAATATTGTAATGTTTTGAGATGCAGCTGTGTAGTGTCTCTCTCCATCTCCCCTGAATGAATATTGTAATGTTTTGAGATGCAGCTGTGTAGTGTCTCTCTCCATCTCCCCTGAATGAATATTGTAATGTTTTGAGATGCAGCTGTGTAGTGTCTCTCTCCATCTCCCCTGAATGAATATTGTAATGTTTTGAGATGCAGCTGTGTAGTGTCTCTCTCCATCTCCCCTGAATGAATATTGTAATGTTTTGAGATGCAGCTGTGTAGTGTCTCTCTCCATCTCCCCTGAATGAATATTGTAATGTTTTGAGATGCAGCTGTGTAGTGTCTCTCTCCATCTCCCCTGAATGAATATTGTAATTTTTTGAGATGCAGCTGTGTAGTGTCCCTCTCCATTATAAACCTTCATGCTGTTGGTTTGCTTCTTCACTTGCAGCCAGCCTGGTTTCCATGGCTGTCAGTTTAACAAGGAGGGCTGAAAACACAAGAGCATAACATTCAGTCAATTATAAATACTAAATAGTTTCATTTAAAAACACATCTATCTGTAAGCGTGTGACATCTTCATCAAACCCGGAAGATATGCTGCAATTCCTCCTGTGGCATAAATACTACTTCCTGGCCTTTACATCCACACAGAAAGGTCCTATCTGATTGACAGCCTTTACATCCACACAGAAAGGTCCTATCTGATTATCTATCTATCTGAAAGTCACAACTGCTGCAACAACTGAACATTTGTTCAAAGATTGTTGGACAACAACTTCAGAAACTTTATACATCCACATATAACAGCATCCTAAGGTTAGCAAGGAATATCACCTCTAATACTAAGCATGTGTTGTATGGAGAATATAGGTTTCTACCTTCAGGAAGGAGATATGGTGTACCAGCATACAATAAGGTCAGACTAAAGAGGTCCTTTGTCCACCAGTCGACCTTGAGGCTTAATCAGGAGATGTAGTAGCCACAGGATAATCTAAGCGGTGGATATTGCTCATGTCTTTATGTATGTAAATTGTCCTGTTCTTTGTGTTTGTATATGTGTTCTGCATACTTGGCTGGGTAGAGAGGGGAGGGGAGGGGAGGGGAGTGATGTCATTCCAGTAGAATATTACACTCCCATCTTCATGTAATTCCAGCTGTTTTAACAGATAGAGACCACCATACAGAGACACTCCCGGAGTGGGGATAGGAAGACCCCTGTAGGATAGGAAGACCCCTGTAGGATAGGAAGACCCCTGTAGCGCATGGTGTTCTCAACGTTTCTGGGCTGCGGACCCCCCGGAAATGCTTCGGCCATGTCTCTATTTTTTTATTTGAATTCTGCAAAGTAACAGTTTTTGACATAATTATAATGATGGGGTGCATGGGGTTCTGGAGCTGAAACGTTCGGTAACCGCTGGCATGGAGAGATTCTCAGCGCAAGGCAGTTTAGACCTTTGTTAATTCAACAGGATGTGCAAACAGAGTCTAGACCGTTGTGTTAGTTAGCACTGTTTGTTTTGTTTTACTACCTTTTTTCCACTGACGAAAACTAAATGGAAACCAAATGAAAACTATGCTACGATGACCAAGACAAAATATACTGACGATGTCGTTTAAAAATTAAAACTAGACTAAAATGTTAGGAAGGGACTAGCCTCGGAAACCCAGACTTTTTTAATTCCAGGGAGGAAAAAAAGGTCTGGGTCTGAGTCCACTTCAATTCGGCATAGAGTAGCGCAAACATCGCTCACGCTCTGCTGATTTCTGATCGTCTGCACCTTTGTAAAATTGACATACACACCTGTAAGCCTTCTGTTACTTGTCAAAAATCTAAATAACATGAATGTAAATCCATTCATCATTAGATGGTTCCACTCTATGTTAACAAACAGATATCAACAGGTAAAGGTGAACTCAGTACTCTCAAGCTCTAAATTGTGTAGCACAGGTGTGCCACAAGGGGGGGTGAGTTCACCATTTCTTTTCACTGCCTACACAAATGACTGCAGAAGCAGCCAGCCAAACAACTTCATCTTGACATTTTCTGACGACACTGTAATAGTCAGCCTGTTGAGGGGTGTTGAACACCAGGTGGGTTATATCAGTGAGATCAATGACTTTAAAGACTGGTGTGATAATAGCCACCTTATGTTAAACACCACAAAAACCAAAGAGATGATCTTCGATCCAAAAGGTGTCCACATCCATGACCCAGTGGTCATGGGGGGCATGCAAATTGAGCAGGTTGTATCATACAAGTACCTGGGGATCCAAATGGACAACCAGCTCAAATGGAACGTCCATGTGGACTATCTGTGTGCCAAATTGGCACAACGCTTGCACTTTCTCCGCAGGCTCAGGCTCTTTGGTGTGAGCAAGGGAGTCATGTCAACCTTCTATGATGCAGTGCTAGTTAGCATTATTAGATATGGAGTCATGTCAACCTTCTATGATGCAGTGCTAGGTAGCATTATTAGATATGGAGTCATGTCAACCTTCTATGATGCAGTGCTAGGTAGCATTATTAGATATGGAGTCATGTCAACCTTCTATGATGCAGTGCTAGGTAGCATTATTAGATAATCATGTCAGCTTGGTTTGGGACACTCTCTGTCCAGCTCAAATCTAGAATAGCTAAAATGGAAAAAACAGCCATGAAGGTAATAATTGGTAGGAAAGATTCTCCATCTCTTCAGACAATCTTTGAGAAAACGGTGCTCAGTCTGTCAAATAGAGTGTTGTCTGATCCTTCACATTATATTAACTTCAGAGTATGAGCCACTGTCCTCTGGTGGACGCTACAGAGCGTGTCAGAGCAACCGCTTCAAACTTTATTTTCTTCCCACTTCAATTGTTCTACTAAACAACCACCACATAGTTCATAGTTCTTAGTGGGGAAGGGAAATCATACAGCATCTCTATAAAATATTAAATGTTCTGGATTCAAACAGGAATGACAGAAATTACAACACATGTCACATGAAGGACTCAAAGCAACTCCTCATTGAAGCCGTCGTTGACAATTCAATTCAGTCAAACCCATTCTGACCTGAGATCAGATTCATACGAGGTTTCCACTGGACACACACTGGTCTGATTAACCCATTCTGACCTGAGATCAGATTCATACGAGGTTTCCACTGGACACACACTGGTCTGATCAACCCATTCTGACCTGAGATCAGATTCTAAAAATGTCAGTCGTTCAAAAATAGCAGACCAATAGCTAAAGCATAACATAATGCGAACACCAAAATGGGTTCCCGTTCAGAATGGGTTAAGGAGAACAGTGTCTCTCTCTCACACACACACACACACACACACACACACCCTCACACACACACACAACGCCACACTATTATCATCCTACAGTATACGTTTACAGCCAGAAGCACTCCGGCATGCACAATCAGTGTCGCTACATGTTGGTTACAATGCAGATGTATTCCCTGATGAAGGCTTAACCGCCGAAACGTTGGATGTTGTCTAACCTGCTGTCCGAATAAATTTTGGTACTCTGGCTATTGGTGTGTGCGGCCACCTTCTTGTTCATTCAAGATCTCCTCCTGTATAGTTTTCTCCCGTGCGTCGGCACCGCCACAAGGACTTTGGTGTGCGTAGAGCCTCTTTTTTTTTTTTTTAAGTGGTGCAACCACTTCTACATCCAGCTTTGTCCGTGTACATACCTGTGTGTGTACCTGTGTCCGTGAGCCTGAGTAGTTACTTATTTATACCAGAAGGGGGCGCCAGAAACAGAGAGAGGGGTAGTGCTGTGTCTCTAATGAGAGAGAGAGAGAGAGAGAGAGAGAGAGAGAGAGAGAGAGAGGGGGGGGGGGGGGGGGGAATTGCACCACTTGGTTCACACAGGTGTGATTTTTACATACAATGCAGAGGAACCAGAAACCTCAAACATATCCCACAAATTATGGGATGTATAACTAATGGAACCTGCAGTCTTCACTTACAGACACACACGTATAGTCGCAGTCCCTCCCCCTTTCAGAACCACGAGTGGCCCAGGAAATGAAATGCAATGCATTTCTCCCATAGGATTTTCTTTAAAGTATTTATTTAAAGACGGTTATGCCGCGGACAAAGCCAACTCGGATCGTGACAAATCATGACAATGAACACAATGTTTTGGGGCCGATCAAATAATTTATAAGAAGAAAAACAAAACAAATAGTGTTGTCTCCTGCCTTTATTTTCTTCTTTCTAATGATTTGATCGGCCCAAAACATTGTGTTCATTGTCATGATTTGTCACGATCCGATACGATGCATTGTGTATGCACCATGCAGCGGCGTAACTAGATGCCAGTGGGCCCCGATCAGCGAATGCCCCCAACGACAGCACCCCCCCCCCCCCGCTTAGAAACAGCAGCGGCTGTGCGGGGCAATGTACAGCAGCCTGTAAAAACAAGTCCAAACTGTGTGTGTGGGTTTATAATCAGCGGGGCACTGTACAGTTGTAGTTGTGATTTGTGCACGTACCTGGCTGTCGGGACTCGAGACTGGGAAAGCCCACTGCATGCACACTCGCCACAGACACTTCTGACTTGTTCACGTTGTTAGCCTACAGCCCTATGCTCTAACAGAGCTGTTGGGGAGGCGGGGCACATCACACGTGTGCCTAATGCATATGGTATGGTGGCTGTGTGTGCTATAGCAGCAGCCATCACCAGGCTCCGCCAAACTTCGTTCAACTCAGCTGTCATTGCATCTCTGTATGTGTTTATAATTTTATTTTACAGACGGCACGGGTGAGCGGCCGTGTGCCCCCCTTGCCTCTGGGCCCCCACGCAGTCGCGTTGTCTGCGTCACGGTAGTTACGCCCCTGGCACCATGTAGTAAATGCTGTATTCATAGTCTGGAGAGGGCAGTTGATTTACAGATGGGTGAAAGGGGCAGGGGCTGAAGCCCCCTTTGATGTCTATGTGTGCACGTCCCTGCAGCCCATGGGATCATAAGACAGATGACCCCGCGTCCCTGCAGCCCATGGGATCATACGACAGATGACCCCGCGTCCCTGCAGCCCATGGGATCATACGACAGATGACCCCGCGTCCCTGCAGCCCATGGGATCATACGACAGATGACCCCGCGTCCCTGCAGCCAATGGGATCATACGACAGATGACCCCGCGTCCCTGCAGCCCATGGGATCATACGACAGATGACCCCGCGTTGAGACGCTTTCACAGAACCTTGTCGAAGAAGCTCGGGGTTGCAAACAGTTAATCGAACTAATCGATTCAATTGACAATAAAAAAAACATTTGATAATGGTTGATCATTTTATAAACAACTTAATTTGTATATTAAATTCAGTTCCTATTGTGGGCCCTAGAGTATAGTTAAACAGGCTAAAAGTTTTGAAAAATTCAAGAGCTTCTCTTTACCCTAAAAGAGCTTTGTAACATATAGGCCAGTGTTCCCAAAGTGCGGTCCGGGGACTCACAGGGTCCATTTAGTTCCATTTGTACTCTCAGAGTTAAATCATTGATTTTTACAACAAAAATCGGGGGTCCCAGAGACAGAAACTAGACTACAATATGCAGGTCAAACTGGGGGTCCTTGAAATGAAACGGGTTGAGAATATCTGCTAGAGCCGTAAAAACTCCCCTCATGGGGGTCCCTGGCATGTCTGTTCAAATGGGGGTCCGCAGGGCTACTTTGTGTCAATTTGGGGGTCCTTGACAGTAAAAAGTTTGGGAACCACTGATATAGGCTACAGTAGAACCACTGATATAGGCTACAGTAGAACCACTGATATAGGCTACAGTAGAACCACTGATATAGGCTACAGTAGAACCACTGATATAGGCTACAGTAACAGGACAGTACAGGAACCACTGATATAGGCTACAGTAGAACCACTGATATAGGCTACAGTAGAACCACTGATATAGGCTACAGTAACAGTGTAACATCTGTGCCCAGAGTCACATTGGTTCCATGTACTGAATCTAACAAGGCAGAGCAGCAGAAGAAGACGCCTGGAGCCTCAGCACCTCCCACGGGGGGAAAGAAAACCCCTGGAAACCTTTCTGTTGTGCAGTCGGCTGAGACGCAAGGCAAGCCTAGCGAGCCAATCATGCTGTCTATGCTCCTGAAGTCATACCACTGTTGGGGTCTTCTGGATACCGGCTGTACCTATACTCTGGTGCAGGAGTCTTTGTGGAGACGTTTAAAAGGTCCCAGTGAGGGACTGAAGACTTGCCACAATGGTGCTTTCATGTTGGCTGATGGCAAGATCAACAGTGCCATTGGTCATGCAATGATTGACTGTGTCTTTCATGGTCGACAGTACACAGTCGATGTCAAGATTATGAAAGACGAGCACCTGGCTTTTCCAGTTGTAACTGGTCTGGACTTCATGTTTCTTACAGGAATCATACTTGACTTCAAGAACTCCCGCTATGCCATTTCCAGAGGAGACCAACTTGAGTACCATCCTTTCAACCACCAAAGCTCGACACTTGACCCTTTGCATGGTGCACATCTGTACCTTGCTGTCCCAGTACCTGCTGCTGCATGTATCCACACCAGTAGTCAACTGGAGGATGGAAGGGAGCAAGAATTCCCCTCCCCTAATGGAAGAGGCTCCTTGGGGCCAAAGTAAGCCTTCAGGTTCTGCACATGATATACATCACTATGGTCTTTCGACCCTAGAAGTGACACAGAATAGTTGACAGGGCCTAACCTTTTCTGTATCTTAGCAGGGCCCTGGTAAAAGAAAACGTTTGGTAACAGTTACAGTTGGGGGGGGGGGGGGGGATCGAGGCTCAGCGGCCTTTAGTGATTGCTACGTTTGAGTACAATAATCATACATGAAATATTTTACATGCATAGATGACAGTATAAAACACATTGACTGTGAGAGAGAGATAGAGCGAGAGAGAGAGTGTGTGAGAGAGAGAGAGAGAGGGAGGACGGGGAGCAGCATGCGTTTCTTTTTTCGCTGGCATCATTCTTACAAGACATAAACTGTAATCGGCCAGTCGCCTACAGTGGATTTACATTTATCACACTGCGTAATCTCCCGTTTACAATATCATTTGCGTGGGTCTCTCTTTCCACCCACTGACATCTCTTTGAGCTAAGATTGAAGGGGACGGGAGGCACGTCGGGTGTTGCTTTGCATACGGCAGCTTGTGATAATATACGAGCGACTCATTTGATTGATATGTAACTGAAACTGAGCACACACACACACACACACACACACACACACACACACACACGGGGTGTGCGAAGAGAATCATACTAGCGATAACAGAAACGGGGCAAGTGTTCTTGTTACGTCTTACGAGCTTGCTAGTTAGGCCTACGTCTTACGTGACAAGAACACTTGCTCCGTTTATGTTATCGCTAGTATGATTCTCTTCGTACACACACACACACACACACACACACACACACACACACACACACACACACACACACACACACACGAAATCAGCCTGTTGCGAGAGGGAACAGAAAGCCTCACTCTGAGTCACTCACTCGTCTGTCTGTCTCTCTCGCTCGCTCTCACAAACCAACCTGTCTTTCGTCTTGGTGCTTTTCCTACCACCAACGACAAGGGGGCGGCAGAAAAGCAACCATTTGGGGTTGGTTTTTTTTAGCACATGATTTCAGAGTGTTCCTACCATATATGCGAGTTAAAGTCGCAGTCACAAGTTGCGCAACAGTCCCGTCTATTGAAATCCAATTAAAAGTGATTAATTTCGGGATCACGTCTTTGGCTACCAGTGCATAGTTAAATTGGTTACGGGATTACGTCTAGGGCACTGAAACAAGACTGGCCACACTCTACTGGTTTGGATTTGCGTTATTTTTGGACACTTGAGTTTAGTTTTGGACACTTTGAGTTTAGTTTGGACAGTGCTACCGTTTGAGAGTTTTATTTAATTTTGATCTGATTAAGTGAACATTATTTGATAGTGCACTTGATTTTCTTTTGATTTAATAAATCACAGTTTAAGCTTATTTTCTGATTTGTTTAGTGATTCTTATTCTGAACTGACCCACCACCTCCCTCATTTTGCTATAATTGGTTTATTTAATTGTCATTATTGTAATCGTTATAACAGGACAGTACAGGAACCACTGATATAGGCTACAGTAGAACCACTGATATAGGCTACAGTAACAGGACAGTACAGGAACCACTGATATAGGCTACAGTAGAACCACTGATATAGGCTACAGTAACAGGACAGTACAGGAACCACTGATATAGGCTACAGTAGAACCACTGATATAGGCTACAGTAACAGGACAGTACAGGAACCACTGATATAGGCTACAGTAGAACCACTGATATAGGCTACAGTAACAGGACATTACAGGAACCACTGATATAGGCTACAGTAGAACCACTGATGGCTACAGTAACAGGACAGTACAGGGACCACTGATATAAGCTACAGTAGAACCACTGATATAGGCTACAGTAACAGGACAGTACAGGAACCACTGATATAGGCTACAGTAGAACCACTGATATAGGCTACAGTAACAGGACAGTACAGGAACCACTGATATAGGCTACAGTAGAACCACTGATATAGGCTACAGTAACAGGACAGTACAGGAACCACTGATATAGGCTACAGTAGAACCACTGATATAGGCTACAGTAACAGGACAGTACAGGAACCACTGATATAAGCTACAGTAGACCTGTAGGCCTACTACTGTACAGTAGGCCTGAACCACTAATATAGGCTACAGTAGGCCACACACTTCACCTTATCCTCTCCTATAGACAAGTCAATCCCAAAAAGCATTTTTGGCCAAAATACTGCGATATTTACTTGTGAAGTAAACATTGCAGTATTTTGTTTCCTTCTTTCCTACAAAGAAAAGTTTGCAATATTTATTTTACATGCATTTCTAAACGGGTTTCTAGGAAATCAGAGAATGCAGCGGTGAAGTCATTGCCCGGAACTTCCTTAACCCATTCAGAACGGCAACGCCTTTGTCTTTTTTATTTATTTTTATATACCATATTGAGGCCTAATGTGTGTAAATCTATGAAATCACCCAGCAATTACCATCATTTTGTGTAGTAAAAACTAAAAAGGTATTTTGCGATCTGCGACACCCATGTTAAGTACATTACGTATCACTGAAATGTCCATTAAGTACCTATACGGGGGTATTACTGCATGCTTACATGGCTTATTTCAACTTGGAGAGTGTGCAAATGTAATCAAATGGACCCGTAAAAGTCCATTTGGTTACATTTGTACACTCTCAGAGTTGCAAAGCCGGTATACAATTTACAATTTAGGCATTTAGCAGACGCTCTTAATCCAGAGCGATTTACATTAAGCAAGAACATAAATAAATCAACACTGAGGAATGAGGATTAACCCATTTTGGGGTGGGGAATCCCTTTTGGTGTTTTAAGCAGTAGCCTATGTTATACTTTAGCTATTGAAAAATATCAGAACTACAAGCTCATAGCGCGGCACCGGGTGCAGCGCTATGAGCTTGTAGTTCTGATATTTTAGAAAAATCATGAAAATGTAGTGTAACATATATTCTTTCAGAGCCAACGTTTTTAACTCAAATCTTTGCTTCTGCCGCAGTTTTGCCTTTCAAATGAACGTCAAGTTTCGGTGCTGCTCCCGCTGCAGTTTGGGCTTGTGTATCATACACGAGAAAGTAAAACAGCAGATTTATTTCAGACAGGAATTACATATTTTCAGATGGGGGGGGGGGGGGTCGGCTGCCAATTTCATACAATTTTTTGTGATCCTTGACATGAAATATTGAGCACCACTAACATAGGTATTTCAGAAAACCTGTCATTTAGATGGGTTTTAGCTAGAGCTGGGACTCGATTAAAAAAAATCTAATTAATCAGAGGCTTTGTAGTTAATTAATCTAGATTAATCGCATTTTAATCGCATATCAATATTCAACCTGAGAACAGCGAGAAACCTTTTTTTTAATGTTTTTTGGTATCCCAGTGAATCAATGAATAGTGACTACAGGATACCACTAATTTTCAACATTTTACTGTCATTAATATACCTGTTGTGGAAATAATAATAAAAAGTCACCCCATTCTGTGTTGCCTAGAACTGGAGGTCTGAAAAACAATTAGTAACAGTAACAAGTACATCTCAGTGACATCACAAAGCTGTACTTACTTCATATTGTTACTGTTTTTTAGAAAAGCGCCCAGTGAGAAACGTTCTGCGGTGAAAAAAAAGGTGCGATTAATTTTTCTGTAGTTAATTCATCTAAATTAATCGCAATTAGTCCCGGCCCTAGTTTTAGCTCAACAATAATGGCACTCTACTTGTAGAGAGAGTACTCTGAACACGAGGCAGAATGTGTTTGAAATGAAACCATTTTTGTTCAAATCTATAGTGGCACTGGAGGCAGCCCAGAGGAAAGCAGAATCCATGTTTGAGAGCTCATTTATTACTCTTTTGTTTCTCAAGCCATACATGAGGTCAATGTGATACAAAAATGAGATCTCAGCTATGGCTCCTGTATCTCATCCTTTACTGCTGAGACACATGGCTCAGATGCACCTCTGATGATCTATACAGGAGATCTCAATACTGGCTCAAATTTTGCTCAATTTAGTATCATTGTTGTGTCTCAAACTTAGCTCAGATTGATATAAAAGAGAGCACTCAATATAATCTCATTCAAATCTCATTTCAGACTTTTAGTTTCATCTCAGCTTTGTCTCAGAACGACCTCTGTTGATCTGCAAACGAGATCTCAAATATGCCTCAAATAATGCTCCAATTAGGATTATTTGTTGAATCTCAAACTGTATTGCACTTGGTCTGAAATGTGATTTAAATGTATGATATGAGATGTAGAGATATATCTACATCTAATTTAAATCACATTTCAGACCTTTACACCTGTTCCTCATGTTTGTGCGTGTTTTTGTTATTCATTGAACAAACCATATTTAAATAATCAAATGTGTCACCTCCTTCCTGGACTACATGTTGTCTCAGTAAGACAGCTCTCCCCCTATCCACAATGAGGAGCAGTGCACCAAATAATTATGGGAATTGTAGTCCAGGAAGGTAGTGAGACCAGTGTCCATGACATCAGAGACACTGTGCTCACGGCTACAATCTAAAATAGCTAAAACCACATATTACACACATAAAGACCCCCAGGAAAGTGTTCTAAAGCTTCTAAACGTCATTAACATATATTTTTTTCCAAAAAGGGTGAAGTGTCCCTTTAACACAAATATTAAATGCCATTAACAATAAAGATACATCACCATTACTTCACCTAATCAACATGAGTTAGACTTTAATATATTAGCGCCCCTCACTTCACACAGGTGTGATTTCTTTCAAGATTATATGGGCAATTATATCAAACAAATGGCAATAGGCCAAATTATTGTTTTATTAAGCCATTAAGACCTGAGGACACGATTTTCTATATATCAGTGGTGCTCAAACTTGTTCATGTCAAGGACGCCAAATAGTATATGTAGGACCCAACCTGGACACTCAAATGAATAGATGGCACCTAGGGGGTGAGGCTGAGATGCTGGATTTCACTATGCTGGAGGTGTTGTGGGCCTATGAGCAGAACATCGAGTAAGGATGCCCACCTGATAACCCAGAGAATGGCATCAGTCATTAGACTAGACTAGACCATCCCACAGTCTTATTGTCAAAGTGTCAAGTATGTGTGGCAAAGAAAAGCGGCCCTCACATATTGGAGTGAGGGATCCTATAATTAGACCGACAACCTACCATTATCCCTAACCTAACCCTAACTGCAAGCACGGGAGCAGCACATGTTCGAGCGCTAGTCCGACCGTTGTTCCCGAATGCTCCGTCGGAATTACGTTCTGATCCAACTACAAACACATTTACAATACTGCATATCTTCCTATATTAAAATAGATAGCACAGTACCGGACAGTACTATAGTATAGCACAGTACGAGTAGCACAGTACAGTACAGTACGCATACTACAGTATAGTAAAAGTATTACAGCACAGTAGGTCTACACTCTGACAAGTTCTTATTAGCAGACTGCTACTTACTGTATGTTTTCTAATGTACAGCATTGGAACTATTTTTGCTGATCTTGGAGCGCACTTTACAATTTACCCTGGGTGTGCGTGTGTCTATGATGTGCGGGCATCCGCTACTTAAGGGCTGCATAGCGGCCCGGACCTCTAGTACTAACCTAAAGGGCGAGTTCGTGCTGAAACAACAGGTCTGGGAGTGCCCATATCCATATATGGACTTTTTTTCTTCTTTCTTTTAAAATTGACGCTTTCGTGTAGGGCGTAAAATGCCCAGGTACAGCAGGGCCTTAATTTCCGGGCCTGTTGTGAACTCTACTTTTCGTTGGCTGCCGTGCGTCTGTGCTAATGACTTTGGGGCGGGCCCCTAGAGTTTGAATGGACAGGTATCAGTCAAAAGGGAGACATTAAAGGGGAAGGAAGGGTAAGGAAGGATCAACATATGGAATGTCAGAACAGGTCAGCTCCATATATGGAGTATGGCTGTATGGCTATCCAGGGTTTGATGAGGTCAGTGTCGTGATCTTCATTCATATATGGAGACGGCCATATATGGAACGACAGCGTGTCACGAGGCGTGACAGACTGAAGGCCATATATGGAGTGTGTCACAAAGTGTGACAGACGGACGGACAGACTGACATGTTTTGCAGGTTTTCATAGTAATCTGTGACCTACAGTCACAATAACGACATCATATTATATCCCACTACAGCACATCTATGGGCATGACAATATGGGCTCTCCATGGGCATAAAAGGTACAAGAACTGACAGATAGGAGATCTTTATGGGCATAAAATAAAAATATATATTTTTTTCTTTTCAAGGTCTGTGTAAACACAAACATTGAAGACAAAAGTGAGGACGCAAATTGTGATTGATTGGCCAGAATGAGACTCAGAGGATGTATGATGACATATGATTATAACAGAGCGCCCCTCACTTCACACGTGTGTGATTCCCCCCCCCCCCCCCCCCGCCATTTTATATTTCATATTAGATTTTATATTTATATTTTAAGTGAGGACGCAAATTGTGATTGGCCAGAATGAGACTCAGAGGATGTATGATGAATAACAGAATGCCCCTCACTTCACACGTGTGTGATTTCTCCCCCCCCCCTCCCCATTTTATATTTCATATTTGATTTTATATTTATATTTTATAAATGAAAAACATTTTTTTCTAGAAATGCTACAAATGTAATCCAGTGAGTCATTTTGTGGATAAAAAAGAAATACAGTTTAGGTCAGATAGTGTTCTACCCTGCATGCTGAAATAACCAATTTCCAAAGCATACCTTTATTTTTATTATATTTTTAACATTTTGGAATAAATTAAAACGGTGAATTAGGCTTAGGACCTGTAGGCATATGCATTTTGATTTAATAATATATAATAAAACTATCTCGCTCGGCAATTGGCCCGCCTCTATGGACCGAATCTCGAACGCCATTGGACAACAAACCGGAAATATCACCCAGAGCGTCTGACTCGTGGTCTGACGTCACCAACGAACAGCGTTTGAATTTGAAAGTGAAAGAGTCACAAGTCACAACAAGGAACTAAGGATTAGGAAGGACGGCATGCAGGAGAAGATTGCAGAACAACAACACAAGTTAACGTCCGAACTAAATGGATTAAACCCCTTCAGGCTGTAGCGAAAAGGTATGTTACAGAACGAGAACTATATAAAGACCCACATTAAGGAAAATATGTTAACAACCGCGAGGTGCATCATTATGAATTTATAGCCCAACATTTAGCAGCTGCAGCACTGTTAGCAATATGCTAACGTTAGTGTTTAGCTAACATTATATGGGGGACATCTCGTCCTATTTGAATAGGTTTGTACTACACTAAATACTGTAAATAGTCATACACTGCACTAGTGTTGTTGGTGAAGTTATTATTTTAATTTGAGATCGTTTTTGGTGAGTCTGTCTGTGTTCATTTGAGGGGTTTTGTGGTCAAGTTTAATCTGGTGGTTATTTCTGTTGCAATGAAGGTAGACTTCGTTTTTGGCTTTAAATCATTCTTTATTTTAGGATTATGTGTTTAGAACGATTTTTGAGGAACAGTATTTTTGATTGGAAAAACCTTGTGCATATTTCTATGGTAATTTAATTCAGTTCAATTTAGTTCAACGTGTATTGAACAAAATATTCTTAAATTTTGGGTCTGTGAGGTTAATCTCATCAAATGGTGGTCTGTGGCTCAAGCTGCTCAAATGCAGAATTAATAATGGTCCTTGATATGAAAATGAGCTTAAACAATACCAAAATAAGCTTACATAGTGAGCTTGTAGATTTGCAAATGTTTTGCTTAAATTTCCAGAATAGGCACGCTGAGGCTATATGGTTCATTGGTATAGAAGAATCTTCTATAATTTATCTTGTTTATTAAATTAATATTTGTGGCACTAATACCACTGACAATTTAAACAGTAATAATATGCTGATTCATTTTTTAAGCATTTGGTTGTACTGCAGAAACCATGGTGTGTCACTACACTTGTAGATATGCTATTTTCACACGCATCAAATATTTTTGAAAATTAGCTCAGACCTTTTGTCAGGGGCTAGGTCCTGTGCAGTAATATAACCATGGAAGGTTATATTGTGGTATGGTGTGCCCGCACACCATTCCACCATTTATCATTGGTAAAGGTCCAGGATTACTTTATTGAAACAACTTTCGTTTGTGTTGTTTGTTCAATAAAGTAATCCTTTACCAATAGAATGGTGTGTGTGTGGGCCCTACCTCCCTCCTTCCATGATTACCTTATTGGCCCTGCACCCACTGTCGAGGTGCGTGTAAATGGGTATGCTCAGTAATGACACGCTAAGCCTTTTTTCTGTAATTTCTCCCTCTCTCTGTAACTTGGTTATTTCTGTCTGCAGCCTTCTGTTCCACCTATCCATCCAGGCTGTCTTTTGGGCACATCAGCTTTACATTCCACATGTCTCAGCCTGGCTTGTTGACCATGTTCCTGCAGAGGTCAGTATTGAAATGTTCCATATTTTGTACTGACTTTTTGTTATAAATTTCACTGTAGTTTTAGTTCTTTATTTGGTCAGTTTTGAAGATTTATTTTTGTTCTACAGGGGCTTGTCGACATTGGTTGGGAATCTGAAGCCAGGTCACAAGTGCAGCCATGCAGGAGCTCTATCCAGGTATGGATCACACTAAAGAATATTGTCTACAATACTGCATTTTGTCTTTGTCTTTGACAACAAGGAAGTGAAGTTTTGTCTGTTTTCATGGTCAATTTGCAGTTTGTGAAATGTTTATGCTGCATCTCTATTCACAGGCCTCCTCTTCAGGCCTGAAGAATGTGATGGTCTTCTCAGTGGCGTTCCCAGATTGTAAAAGAAAGTTGCAGACTCCACCAAACTGGAAGCCACTCAAAGTAAGTTTTTCTTCACACATTTGGCTTTGTAAAGTATATTCAGATCATTTATATTGTAACCAATGCATTTGTTGGGAAATCTTTGCAGTTGTATTTTATGGTGTTAATTTCCTGTATGCCACTTGGGACCCAACAGTGGTAATGGGCTGACATAATAGTGTGCCTTTGATCAGCCTCTACCATTGGTTAACTCAAATAGGCCCCCTGCCTACTTATAGCCAATATGATGGTCTGATACTGAAATGTCCACTCCACTTCACCATTTCACCTTTTGCACTTTTTAAATAAAGACAATGTTTTTGGCATCCAAAGAGCCTCATTCATCCTACAATGTGCAAGCCCCCTTTTGCTTATGGATATATGATCGTTGCTGTTGGGAAGAATAAACCACCTAACAGAAACTGTTTTTCTTTTGCATACATCAGTACTGTTGGACCAATATTGAACCAATGGTAAAAAGTGCTTCGGACAAACCTCTTAATTCCATTGGACCCTCAAACTGTCTGCTAAAATGGCCAACTCTCCCCTCTAATGCAAGTCATTGACATTATGTAAAGTCACAAAACCAACTTTCATATGGCATTATTGTTTTGTTTTCAAAATATAAGGTTTTTCTTCATTTCCTGAAAATAGAAAAAAAATATATATGAACATTTTGGAGTTAGGTGGTTTCTCCCCGACAGCAGATATGAGTAAATATGTCTCTTATACTGTACCTTATGCAGTTGGTAGTAAAGAAATGCAACACAGATGTTGCAGTGGTGGGACAGTCTCTCTCTGAGCCAGGTTGGCCCTGTTTGTGGCTATGCTGGGCACAGAGTCAAGTAGGTTTTTATCTAACATTACTCTGGTTCACTGTTATTTTTTTTCGATTGAGTGAAAGATGGAACAACATCACTGGTGGGGAAACATGTTGACTATGTTCTTGTATAGCTAATTTAATCTTATCTGTCTGCAGGATGTCTTCTTACGGTGTGCCACCCATGATGGGTGGATGAAGGTGTCACAGAGACGGCTTACGGCACCTGAAGAAGTTCAAGGTCAGCCCCCGTATACTGAGGTCCTTCTACAACTGCACCATCGAGAGCATCCTGACGGGTGGAATCATCGTGTGCTATGGGAGCTGCACTGCACTTCAGCAGAAGGCACTACAGAGAGTGGTGAGAACAGCCCAGCGCATAGTTGGAGGTGAGCTTCCCTCCCTCCAGGGAATATACGAGAGACGTTGTGTGGCCAAGGCTGAAGGGATTGTCGGGGATGTCCACCATCCCAGTCACAGCCTGTTTGAGCCATCACAGTGGCCCCCATGCAACCGGTTTCTCAGCCTTGCTAGCCACAAAGACTATGGAGCACCTTCTTTTTTTTTCACCATTAGACTTATGAATACACATTGAACACTACATGGCCCGGACTATATGGCCAAATGTCTGTGGCTAATATACCGTAATGGCATTTTGCACTTGAGCTCTGCACTTTAGGTAGTTTTAGCGATTATAGCTATTTAAGCAACTTCGTTTTTAACATAGATTACTCTTGACACTAGACTGTAGCTCTTGTGTTGGCTTTAGCGCACAATGAATTGAACGTGCCTTTTACTTGTAATTGGTATTGTTGACAAAATTGAACATTCAGACCATCAAGACGTCTACATGTTAAACAAGTGCCGCAGCGGCAAGAATGGGAAGGTTAAAAAATACTTTTAAAGTGCCTCTGCTAAAAGGAGAATTCCATGCTAGAAGGCTTTCTTACCTTATTTGTTACGTCCCCACCAAAGAGGTTTAGGACAGGTATTATGTTGTGAAAAAGTGCATGATTGGCCATTTCGGGGGTTGGGTTTTTGTGCTAATTTGCTTATTTCCATCGAAATGAGTAGTAAAGTGTGCCACTCGGGATACTATTTACATTATGAAAAGAGGACATATACAAAAAATATGGATTTTTGAGCGATGGAAATAAGCGACACCCCATAGCCCCATTCAATTCAATGCAATTAATTGAGGGCTTATGGTAGGGGAAATGCGCTTTTGCACAAAATAAAACCTGGACCCCGTTACATAAAGGTAAGAAAGCCTTGTAGCATGGAATTCTCCTTTAATGTTTGTGTGCTTCTCCTTGTTGTTAGTCATAGTTGTCTTACTAGTTGTTACTTGATATGTTGTTACTCGGGTCGCTTTTTAGATTTGTATTTCATTTTGAGTTAAGACACTACTGTTAAAGCACTGTATGCACTACTGGCACTTAAAGATAAATAAAGGCAAGTTATATTGAAGGAAATTATTGTATTGTTTTATATCACAATATTTGCATATTTACATTATCTCCTTTACAGCTCTAGTATGGCTCGATTATGAGACTCATGTGAGACTCAAAGTAGCCAATAAAGATATCTCACCTACCTCTCATTTATCTCTCACTATAATCTCATTTCAAGCTATGCTTAGCATCCTGAGCAATAAACGAGACTTAAGTGATCATGAAATGAGATCTCTCCTAGTTCTCATTTATCTCTCACTGCAATCTCAAACAAAGCTACATGAGACACTAAACAGCATTAAAGTAGACTATATCGATATCTCAATTTTGTCGCCTAAGGCATTTTAGGCGACATAATTGAGACTTTGGTGATCATCAAATGAACCACGTATGAACCACAAATGAGACACTCCCTTATGTCTCGGGAGCAATATATCAGCTTTAAAAGAGCAACAAGATTTTCCTCTGGGAGGGGGTGTGGGGGGGATTCAACCATCAGTGGTAACCATGTTGAATACTGGACAACTCGCCCCGGTGCTTGCCCGTTTTTCCTCCCGGAATTTTTATATATTGAACCTATAAACAATTTAGTATTATTTAGTATATGTAAGGTTTTGCCCCCTCAAATGGTACCTCGTCAGATAATCCCCACATTATCCTACCTACAACAACTTCTGTGAACAGACTTCACTGTAGTAGCTTTTCATAAATTATATTTGTACTTAGGCTGTTCTGCTGTCATGAAAGTTTATAGTTAGAGAAATTCAAAGTCCAGCCGTCTGCTGTCCAGCCTCTCCCACCAACCCCTCACTGGGGAACATTCCATGTTTGGGGCGTAATGCTATGAAGCACCAAACCATTTTTGGTAAGAAGAAAGCGTTCTCCTCCAAAAGCAGGGTAAACATTCCCATAATAATCAGCGTACACTTTGTAACGGGGGGGGGGGGGACACAGAGGAATGACAGTGTATGTGGTGTATGTGGGTCATGTGACCACAGCGTTGTTCTCCACAACTAATTACAGGCCGTGTGCTTTGTTCTCCAGACAATAGGCACACATGCACGAGGGAAACGGCAGCATGTGTGTGTGTGTGTGTGTGTGTGTGTGTGTGTGTGTGCGTGTGGGCGCGTGCTTACTCTTAAGTATGTATATATACGGACGTGGACGATAGGTGGCGCCATATCCCAGGTCCTACTGCGTCTATATAATGGTTGAGGCCTATGGAAGCTTTTAACCCATTCTGACCTGAGATCAGATTCATACGAGGTTTCCACTGGACACACACTGGTCTGATTAACCCATTCTGACCTGAGATCAGATTCTAAAAATGTCAGTCGTTCTTCGATTTTTCAAAAATAGCAGACCTGCAAGCTCGTAGCGCGCCACTCGGTGGCGCGCTATGAGCTTGTAGATCTGCTATTTTTCAATAGCTAAAGCATAACATGATGCCAACACCAAAATGGGTTCCCGTTCAGAATGGGTTAACAGTGGTCCGGTTCCTATAAACCATAAGTCGGATTCTAAGTCCTTGGTGGATTTTCTGCCATCCACATTTCGGATTTAATTTGTAGGCTGTGTTGCGACCCCAGAAAAAGTGCCAAGAAAATCGTTCCCGCGTCATGGGCACTACTCATTCAATGCATTTTTCATAGATAATACCTTCTGGACTTTGGGTTAAAAGTTCTACTCATAATATCTGCAGTCACAGGCCAGAAATGTATATAAAAGTATATAAACAAAAAATGAAAATCTTGTGCTGCTGTTTTTGCTTGTAAAATGTATATTGATTTTGGCAACACAACATCTTTATGTCATAAATACATATACCTAACATCTGAAACAAGTACTGGTGCCTTAGTTTACTCATACGTTAATCTAGAATTCTAGATCATGAAATGTAGCAAATTTGTAAAAAAAAAAAAAAAAACGCTTCAACTAAGGCTGCAACAACGAATCGATTAAATCGATAAAAATCGATAATCAAATTCGTTGCCAACTAATTATCTTAGCGATTTTTATCGGCAACACATTGCGGGTGTTTTAACTGTTTTTAACAGCAGCTTGACGCTGCTATGCTACGGGAGAGAAGCCACTCTCTCATACAGTGAGAGTTGCGCATGGGCACATCGCACAAGCAACCTAGCAGCATATAAAAACAACAATGGTACCCTCGTCTCGCGAACGGATGAAAACAAGTAAAAGCTGGGAGCATTTCACACTTGACAAGCCAAATAAAATCCTTACCTGCAAACTTTGCAAGGGTGATTTTACTTGGCATGGCAGCACCAGCACCATGCACGAACACCTGAAGAGAAAACATCCGTTCACTGTGGAACATGATGAAGACTCCCCTCGGTAAGTTGGCTTGTTAGCTTGCTGGCCTGATATAATAGCAGACTTCAAATTAACTATAATTTCTCGTCACCAGACTTTCCACTGCGGAAAGCCTGCTTTCTTTTTACCGTTCAGTAATGGCCAGGCCCAGTCTAGTCCATCTGCTCTATATTTGCGCTATAATAGAAACATAAACGCAATCGTGAACGGGATCAATTCACCTAGCAAGTTGCTGATCCGGTCTGAGGCGGAAACGCTACATGCGTGTGTGTGTCTGTTATTTGCCGGATACAGTAGGTGGGCTCTAGACCGGAACCGAGCGCTGAGCAGTACATGGTAACCATGCAGGCTGCTGTGATGAAAATTAAAGCCAAGACATCACGTCAGGATTTTATAGAATTATAATAGCAACGCAGCACCGTATACTTATAGCCTACAGAATCAAGAACATGAAATTACTAGAATGTTTCTTATATGTCAAATAAAATGTTTATGAATAAATAAAAACGATTACAATATTTGAGAGAGATGCTTGCTAAAATGTAGATCCAGAACCCACTTTTGATACCTCAGTTTGTTTACATAATCAGAACCTTTCCTACAGAGGATGAGTTTATTTTTGATTTATATTCAGCAGCACTTTTTTATTTAAATACTATTAGTCTGCTTTGTTAATGTTTACAGAGAGATGTTATGTACTTGCTATATTTAGCAGCACCTTGCTTGATGTTAATGTTCTTATTGCACTTTAAGAAACCAGAGGTTCAGGTTTGTTTACTTTGTTGTGCAAGAAACTGTTGTGCAGTCAAATAAACATATTTTTTAAGGAAGTATTACTTTTTATTGTTTATATTGTATTGTTAGATACCCTCATTTGCATTTCCAAGATGGTGGCTATGTGAAAAGGAGTTATAACTTAACTTTTGACAATTTCAGTCAAGTCGATCGTATTTTACTCATTAAAACACATTGGAATGTTCCAATTCATGATTAAATGAAAATCCATCTAGAACACACCATTATGGTGTACAGCTTCATCGCTGTATGCACCTAAACCATCCACTCCATGTGAGCTCCCCACGACGGAGCCCGCGTCTTCCTCACCAGCCATTTGCAGCATCCTGTTGCATACGCTAAAAGATCTGAGCATTCGAGAAGAACACGTCATCAGTGCATCAAAGTAGTCAGAAACAGGTCTCATGGTCGCAGCTTATGTATTTCCTGTAGGCGGACTCGACATAGCTGCGGGGTTTAAACCCTCACCAGGCGCACCTCTTCTACTACAGTGAACGGTAGAGTGACTGATGTTAGTCTGCCTCAGGTCAAACATTACTCTTTTAATTGCTTTTTACTAACACTATCATTACAAAGATGCCCAGAACATTGAGATGAACCTGTTTAGTTTATGGCTGCTCGAACAGCAATGGCAACATTCCAAGAATGTCAAAATGTCCACCGTGGGGTCCAGAGCCATTGAGTAATGGTTGAGACGAAGCAGTGAAAGGTCATACTAAGCATTTAAAGTAGCATTTGAATGACTCAATGGCTCTGGTCTCAGACCCCGCGGTGGATATTTTGACATTCCGTTTCTTTTGTTTTTTGGAATGTTGCCACTACTGCTGCAGAGCAGCCATAAACTAAACTTAATTAGTCGGGTTAATCTCGATGTAAGCTGCGACCATGAGACCCGTTTCTGAATTCGTCTATATTGTGAGCAGGGAAGGTGACCTTGGGGTCTGCAGTCTCACATACTGCAGTCTGCCCCAGAGATTCTTACATCTTAGATCCATGCCACCAAACCATGCCCCCTCCCCCCCCCCCCCCCCCCCATCAACACAAGCTTCTGCAAGCAGCTGTGACTGGATAGTTTTGAAGACATTGAAGAAGTTAAAAAAAAGCATGATTCTAACTGTATTGCCCAGGGTGTCAAGGTGTATGAATGCCTTGTTTAGCATGTAGAATAGATGACATCATCAAAGCCAATGTCCACCTGGTATGCAGACTGAAGGGGGCCAATGTAGTCACTCACCATCAGTGAGTGACGATTCTATACATGTGGTGGGGAGCTCAGAGTGGAAAGTATAGGCTTTCTAATAACACAAGCCGCCTTTGTATTGGTGAGTATAGGTAAAACGTATTTATATTTCCACAACAGAGGAGAGGCTGGTCTGCATTTCATGCGAGCGCAAAAAGACAACAGTCCCATAGCTCTAATGAAGGGATCTATACTATACTAAACTATACTGTTACGCCAACACCTTTGTAGGGGCGATTGGGCGTACATACTGTAGGTGGTTCTGGACAACTACCTATCCAATCACATCGGACATAACAATGTCAGCAACGCACATGCCGAGCTTGAAGTTGGTCGGTTGAACGATTTTCGAGATACGTCTACTAGATGGACGTGTATATGCACGTACAGAGATTTTGTGCATTAATTATCTAATACTCTTCTGATCTGTATCAATAGGAATGTGTATATTAGAGTGTTCCGGATAGATGTAATCATACATCAGAGCATTTCAATGTGTTTAAAATAGATACCACGTTTGTCAAAATTTTCAAAAGTCCACTCGTTGTCACATAGCCACAGGGTTCCAGACACACCCAGTCATAAGGATAAACATTCCAACGCGTTTGTAATGGTCCAAAAACATGACAGACACAAAGTCTGCATGTGTAGCTCATCTGGTTTTACAACCAAAACTGTTTTAGTTAGCAGCCATTGAGGTCGCGATGGCGACCCCAAAGGTCGCCAGCTGCACATTAATGTCAGATGCTGTGACACATTGTGATACTTGAATAAATGTTTCATACCATATGTTGTAATAATTCTGACCTTTATTGCATTTGTCTTTAGTCTTGTCCATTTTTTTCAATTTAGGGGGGTGTGGTAACAATTTGATAGATTTGTAGCCTTTGTGGGCCGAGGTGCACTGCTTTTCTTTTCTACCTTTCATTACACAGTAGGTTCTGACAATATTTATCATGTATGAAATATAAGCTTTTGGCTAAATGTACTATGTGCAGGGCTCGACAGTGCGACTAGGTACTCGCATTTGCGACTAAAAATATCACTGTGCGAGTTGTAAAATTAAATTTGTAGCACGGGTGCGACTACAGGATTTGACCATTCAATCGTGATAAAGACAAGTCTCTGTCTACAGCAAGTGCACATTCTATAGTCGCGGTTCTATACCTACATTTATATTTCTGAACGGCGGTGTCGTTCGCCAAAAAGAGCAGAGCTACAAGCTAACAACGCGTCGCGGCTCAATGCGGTTTTCATTTGAAGATCTGTCCCTTTGCTCCCACCGCCCCGCCCCTCCCTGTGTTGCTGATCAGTTCTCTTCTCTTCCCTGTCAGCAGCGGAGCGAACGCAACAGGATAGCATGTATTGGTAGCACTTAAGACAGAAGGAGTTGCTAAGACCCCGACACGTTGAATACTAAAGTTATTTAGAAAGTTTGTATCATCACTTGATATAACTTTTAACCAAACGTGGGTGAAACAGCGTGCAGCCGCGCACGCACATGGAGTGGATGGATTTATGTATACCGGTATACCAAAACAACCCTTGCTAAGCACCTCGCTAAAAGCGTGTGCGCAGCAGCGCAATACGAATGACCGACCTGGCTGGATAGTCAGTGGCTAGCTCAGGACCAGGTCCATAACTCTAAATGCAACGCATTAGACTAGCTATGGACCAGAGCTAGTCAGTGGCTTCACTGGCCTGCATAACGAGCAACGTAAAAAGCCTATATGTCGGATTTTCTGTCTGAACTGAAGCAGTCAAAGCCAAGGAGAATGTTACATTACTAATTCACCATCGAGTAGCCTCTGCACTAAATGTCACACTCACATGATAGAACAGCAAGATAAAAACGGATAGTCTGTCCATCCATTCATAAAATGAATTGACTATCTATCTATCTATCTATCTGCATACCAAACTAATAGTCTATCAGTATAAAAACAAATTGATTATATAGATTATATAAAAAATATGATATCCAGATGAATATCAATATTGTGATAATTTCTGAAAAGATATTGTGATATAATATTTTGTCATATTGCCTGCCCCTACCTGATATCACTTTATTAA
>NC_137867.1:4872123-4879623 GCF_963924005.1 Protomyctophum bolini
GCCAAATACATTCATACAACGTTGGGGGTCCTTAATTGACATGAACATGTTTGAGAAGCACTGGTTTATATAGAGCGTGAGGCAGCTCCATGGGCTGGAGTTATTTTAACACACTTCTTACTGGCTCTGTAATGTCCAGCCTCAACAGGCCACACTGGGCCTATTACTGACGGTAGGCGTGACATATGCAGACACATGCACGTGCACACATGCACACACACACACACACACACACACACACACAGACACATGCACGTGCACACATGCACACACACAGGCACATGCATGCATGCAAACGCACCAGAAAGAGAGAACCAATGCACTGTGGGGAGTCATACAGAGAGAACCAATGCACTGTGGGGAGTCATACAGAGAGAACCAATGCACTGTGGGGAGTCAAAAAGAATGCCCAGCAGTGAGAGGGAATGAATGTACTGTGTGCACACGTTAAAATGGGAGAGAGAGAGAGAGAGAGAGAGAGAGAGAGAGAGAGCAGGAAAAATGAATCACAAATGTATTGTTAAAACAGTCATAGAGTCGTAAAAACACAGCTGAGAGAGAGAGAGAGAGAGAGAGAGAGAGAGAGAGAGAGAGAGAGTGTGAGTGAGTGAGTGACTCATTGGAGGCAATGCAGGGTTCGGTGTCTTTGCCCAAGGACACTTTGACATGTGGACAGGAGGAGGAGCCGGGATTCAAACCACCGATCCAGGGATCATTGGACGACCTGCACTGCCTCCTGAGCCACACCAGGGGGAGCATGTGGGCACACCATTGCTCCAATGCCTATCAAACTTAGTACAAAACACTATTCAGGGTCATGAGAATAGCCAAAGCAAACCAGGGGGCCGGTCAGGGACCCGATAACACTTCAAGTGGCCATAACAGTGAGTGACCATTGCTCTGATCAGCACATTATAGGTCTGCTATATAGTGGCCTGAATATCTAGTCCAATTGGGGGGGGGGGGGTGGCCGAGTGGTCCAGGTATTTATACAAAAAAAAAAAGAAGAAAGACCTCGGAAAGACCTGCATCTCAGTCCATAAATGTACAGGAGTCACGATGATCACTGACACTGTACACACACCTATGAATGACAGAATGTCAACGCACACACCCGCTAACACAGTATAGTGTCCAATGTCTATATCCGCACTTACACGTGCACACACACACGCACACGCACACAGGCAAGTAGAGACAGCAGCTGGAGGAGGAGAGAAGAGAGAAGGGGAGAAGGCAGAGGAGAAGGAAGGACTGAAAGAGCGAGGGCAGGCATCCCTTGGTGTGTGTGTGTGTGTGTGTGTGTGTGTGTGCTCTATTCATACATCCCTCCCTGCAAAAATAAAAACACTTTGTATAGAGAATGTATTAAAAGAAGAACTAAAGAGGCAGAAGATAAATATAAAAAATATAAAAATAAGTTAACAAATATTATAAGGGGATGCAGGAAAGATTATTATAGCAAACTATTAGATAACAATAAAAATAATATTAAAGGAATATGGAATATACTAAATAGTATTATTAGAAATGACTCTGGGAATGTAAAGTATCCGCAATATTTTTCTGATAAGGGCACTAATAATACAATATGGAGGAGGTAGTTAATAGTTTTAATAATTACAATATGGAGGAGGTAGTTAATAGTTTTAATAATTACAATATGGAGGAGGTAGTTAATAGTTTTAATAATTACAATATGGAGGAGGTAGTTAATAGTTTTAATAATTTCTTTGTAAATTTAGGACCAAAATTGTCTGAAAATATTTCTGATCCTGAGACATACTGTACACTGATAATATCATAGAAAGGAATCCCTGCTCAATGTTTCTTACAGCAATAGAGGAGAGAGAAATCATAGACATTGTTGATAACTGTAGTAATAAAATGTCCACTGACTGTAATGATATCTAGACATGAAACTAGTAAAGATGATAATTGGAGGGATTTCTAAACCATTAACAAAAATCTGCAATTTATCATTTCAAACTGGTAAATTTCAAAACGGCATGAAAATAGCTAAAGTCATACCACTGTTTAAATCTGGAGACAGTCACAACTTCACAAATTACAGACCTGTATCAATCAGCAATAATCTGCGCAAACCATACACCTGCCAAACCAACTTAACCAAACCAATGTAACCAACGTACCAGACATAATTTACCTATAAGATAACTATGAACCAACATTAAGACAAACTCCAAACTCCAAATCGCATACTAGACAGGATAAAACCAAAATCTACACATCCAACCATCTACAGCCTGACAGATACAACACTGTCTCCCAGCTGCACCAGCCTGGTGAAGACTACTCCTGCCATTTCCAATTTTAACCCATTCTGAACGGGAACCCATTTTGGTGTTGGCATCATGTTATGCTTTAGCTATTGAAAAATAGCAGATCTACAAGCTCATAGCGCGCCACCGAGTGGCGCGCTACGAGCTTGTAGGTCTGCTATTTTTGAAAAATCGAAGAACGACTGACATTTTTAGAATCTGATCTCAGGTCAGAATGGGTTAATCAGACCAGTGTGTGTCCAGTGGAAACCTCGTATGAAGTGGAAACCTCGTATGAATCTGATCTCAGGTCAGAATGGGTTAAACAGCTCCCACACGGAGCTCTCACAAGATATGTACTGACAACAAAATGGACCAACCAATTCAGACAGAAAACTAAGAGGAAAAAACTATGACAAGTGAATTACAATTCACATTAATTCACAATTAATCAACACACAAAAACTAACAAAATAAATGCTCTCCCTCCAACCCTGCAAAGCCAGGACAGATAATGATATTCAGTAATTACAAAATAGATAATCAAGTTAATATACAGGTAGATGGTGTTTTTTTTGAGGTTTGGGTTGTGTAGTTACTTTGCCATGATGCAACTCCAAATGTGGACAAGAAATAAAAAAATACTGCTCCAGTGATTAGAAATTGATAATTCAAAATATGCTCCTCATTGACTTACATTGTAGCTAAAACAGCTCTCAAAGTCACTCTTTTAGTACGTAAACAAACACAAACTAAGTTGATTCAGACAATATAGAGCATCACCAAAACTCATGTGGTTTTATTTTTTCATAAAAATGTTAGATTCCTGTTGATTTTACTATTTGAAGATCTGGATCCGGATCCACGGATCCAGTCCGGGTTTTCTTCACAATAAAATGGACAAATCAACAGGAATCTAACATTCTTTAACAAATTTTAGCTACAATGTAAGTCAATGAGGAGCATATTTTGAATTATCAATTTCTAATCACTGGAGCAGTTATTTTTTATTTCTTGTCCACATTTGGAGTTGCATCATGGCAAAGTAACTACACAACCCAAACCTCAAAAAAAGTGGTCTTACCCTTTAAGCTATAAAGGGGTAGGTTTATAAAAGTTCTTTACTTCAACCTACTCCCTTCTGAACATACAAAAGTTATATATTATTTTTTTAAAGATAAAAAAAGAAGAGAAGATAATAATTATATGCGGCCAGTGTGGGGTTTTTTTTTTTTCTTTCTTGTTGTTTATACTCTGGGAATATTATTTTTGTTTTCTATATTGCACTTTTTTTTTTAATTCTTTGACTTATGTTCAGAATAAAGTTTTTCATTCATTCATTCACTGTAGCTAAATCAGAGGAGCTGCCTAAATCAGGCTGCCTTTTGACTTTTGACAATACTTTTTTGTATTTTGTAATTGAAGTTGGTACAACATATGTTCAGGAGGAAGACCACACTTACAAGCTAAGATCGTTGGCCTCCTCTGCCACCATGCCATGCTAACTCTCTCCCTAGCCTCAGGTATCGAGCCCAATCAGCTCACCATTTACCTGCCATGGTTACCAACGCCAGCTCCACCCTCACCACTCACCGAGACCTCGCTGCCATGGCAACCGCCAGCCCTCCACCCTATCGCCGCCTCGCTGCACAAAGGGAAGTGTATTTATGCCAGCCCGTTTCACCAGCCACTCGTGCATCGTATCTCGTACTTACACAGCACACGTTCCCAGCAATCCCAGCGAAATGGATAGCATTGACCTTTTTCCCTCCTCCGACGACCTCCTCTTCCCGGACTCGCCAGAAACGCCGCCCTTCCAGAGGCTCCTGGCAACCGGCGCGTTGCCCCGTTCAGCTCCCGGTCATACCGGCGTGTCCACGGCAGCCCAGGCAACGCAGGCAACCCAGCGGGTAGCCGCCTCCGCGCCCACCAACCTACGGCTCCGCCAACTCCCCCCGCTCCCTCCGCCTCACCAACGCCGGACACACAGCGACCTCCTACCTCCACCTCCTCCACGCCGTGCGTCAACTCGATCGCGCGCCGCTCCAGGTCCGCGGTCCTCCACACTCAGGCCCGCCATTCCACCGCCAAACGAATGGACAGTCGCCGGGCTCAAGAGAGCACTTCGCGATAAAAACGTCGCTTTCCACCGAACATTGAACAAGGGCCAACTGTACACACTACTAGCCCAATGCTCATCTCCAGCCCTTCCGGCAACATCTGCGTCCCCGACCGATGACGTCACACAGGGTCCTTCCCGACGCGACAACCGGAGAGGGGACCCATTGCCGCTTGTCCAGAACACCCGAGGCCAGACAGTGCACAGCCGCCTTGGACCATATGCCACGCAGTCCAGGCGGGTCATGCCTCCCCCCCAGCATACCCCCCCCCCCCCCCCCCTGTGCCTGCTCCCTTCCTCCCCCCCCCCCCCAAGCCTCCCTCGGAATTCCTCCATCCCTCCTCCCTCCTTCCCTGTCTATGCAGGCTGCACTGTCATCCCACCCCCCTGCACATTCATCCCACCTCCCCCCCAGCCCTCCCCCCTCAGTCCCTCAGGCCGCTAGCCAGCCCAACACTCACGGGGCCACCGACCCAAGCTGGCTAGCACCTCCCCCACCTGCGGGTGCCCCGTATCCCTCGAGCACCCCCTTCCCCCCCCCCTTCATGTCTCTCCCCTCCCCCATGTCTCTCCCCCAACCCTTCTCTCTCTCCTCAGCAGCTGCCGCTCAGATGCCACCGCACGCGCTTGCCCTCAACCCACCTCCCGTGTCCTGCAACCTCCGCCTTCAAATCCTGCAGGGTAATGACATAGACCTCGCCACTATCCTCAAACCCTCAGCTCACACCTTCCAACCACGGGCAGTAGACTGTGGGGGGTTCTCAATAACCCTCCGCGACCTCACATCCTCATCATCAAACCACTCCCCCCTCACTCACACAGAATTCACTCTAGCCTTCTCCATTTTCCGTGAAGTAATCTGCTCCCAGTTCCCCAATAGAAGGCCAGAACTAGACCACTATCTATACATTATCACAGACCTGGCAACGCGCTTCGGCGGCTCACTTTTTTATGAGTACCACAGGCAGTTTGCAGCCAGAGCAGCAGCCCGCCTCCAGCAATGGAACCAAACGACCTACTGGGGTGCGCTCGACGTGGAGCTATACTGCCGGCTCTTCGCCGGCAGCGCCGCCCTCACCTGCTCCGTCTGCGGCTGCCCCTCCCACCCCACCAACGAGTGCGTCCTCTCAGCCTCCAGACCTTCATCCAGACCAACCTCCAGACCCACCCCAGCCCCCACCCACTCATCGCACCCCCAGCCAGCCCCCGACAAGCAGCAAAAACCCCGTCCCACTGGCCCGACCGCCTTCCCCTCCTCCTCCCAAGCCCTAGACAAGCGGGGAAGAAAAATTATGTTTATCGGCTCCCAAATGCTGTGCAACAATTTCAATGACAAGGGGTGCTCAGTAAACTCGTGCAAAATGCTCCACGTTTGCTCCTACTGTGGCGGAGCACACACCCGGTCCAGCTGCCCCCACAACCCCACCAAACCAGCCAGCAGCTGACTGATCCAGCACCTAGCCACCCCTGTCAACATCCCCGCCCTAGCCAAAGCACTAACTCACCATCCCGACACCCCATTCATCCTGTTTTTCATAGACGGACTCATCAATGGATTTTCACCAGGCCTTTTTTCACTCCCCGAGCTATCTCATTCCTGCAAGAACCTCCAGTCCGCCCTATCAGAACCCGACATAGTCACCTCCCTACTACAGAAAGAAACACAACAAGGATTCATGATAGGACCATTCGACTCCCCCCCGTTCCCCTCATACAGAATCAGCCCCCTGGGCGTGGCAACCAGGAAATATTCAGGCAAAAAACGACTCATCATTGACCTATCCGCCCCCCACGGTTCATCCATCCCCAGCATCAACAGCCTCATCCCCAGCGCCGACTACTCCCTCAAGTACTCAACAATAGACCACGCCATCACCCTCATCCGACGCGCCGGGCGTGGTGCCTGGCTGTCAAAAGCAGACATCACGTCGGCCTTCAAAATCCTCCCCCTACACCCAGACTCATGGCACCTTTTTGGCGTTCACTGGAACAATACATTTTATTTTTCAGTTAGATTAACATTCGGTTGCAAAAGCTCCCCCAGACTATTCAACAACCTCTCAGAACTCCTCTGCTGGATAATGCTCAACAACGACCACATCCCCCACCTAGTTCACCTCCTGGATGATTTCCTCACCATCGACCCCCCATCAGCCGCCCGCAGCCTATCGTGCCTAAAAACCACGTTCGCGGCACTCGGCATCCCCCTCGCCGAGGAAAAAACAATGGGTCCCCTGACCAAAATCGAGTTCCTGGGCATCGACCTCGATTCCGTCACATTTCAAGCCTCACTACCCCCAGAAAAATTAGACCGCATCTCACTCCTCATCTCCAACTTCCTCGAAATCCCGTCATGCACCAAACAACAACTCCTACAGCTCCTAGGCCACCTCAACTATGCCACCAGAATTATCCCACAAGGCCGTTCATTCATTTCCCACCTCCTCCACCTCGCCGCATCCGCCCCGTCACTCCACCACCACGTCAGACTAGACCTACCATGCCGCATAGAGCTCAGGCTCTGGCACCTCCTGCTGACCAACTGGAACGGCGTGACCTTTTTCTATCATGACTTCCACTCCTCTCCAGAAGACCTGGACCTATTCACTGACGCGGCACCCTCCGTAGGTTTCGGGGGGTAC
Source organism: Protomyctophum bolini (assembly GCF_963924005.1). Lineage (NCBI taxonomy): Eukaryota > Metazoa > Chordata > Actinopteri > Myctophiformes > Myctophidae > Protomyctophum > Protomyctophum bolini. The sequence continues at coordinate 4,879,167 of NC_137867.1, forward strand.
CACAGAGGGAGGTGGTTCGCCGAGAAGTGGCCAGAAGAGCTTTTTCCCCCCCCCTTTTCCTCCGCCCACTCCTCAGCCCTCTTTGAAATGTACCCAGTGATAGTCGCGGCCTCTCTTTGGGGTCACGAATGGACCAGCCGCTCAGTCCTCATCCACTCCGACAATCAAGCCACCGTCCAAATAATAAACAAAGGTCGCTCTCCCTCACTACCCCTCATGGCCCTCCTCAGACGCCTCACATGGATCTCAGTCACCCACAATTTCCTCATCCAAGCAGCTCACGTCCCCGGTCATCACAACGCAATAGCAGATTCACTCTCACGCTTCTCCTTCCAGAAATTCAGGCGATTGGCCCCATCCGCAGACCTCCACCCGACTCCAGTTCCTCCGTTTTCACAGATGACCTTCCCTTAGATCATCCACTCCACGACCTCCAGACCATCTCCAGAAACCACAT
>NC_137867.1:4882123-5147123 GCF_963924005.1 Protomyctophum bolini
AAGATAAAAACTAAAAGTTTACATCTGTAGCCTAGCTGTGAGATGGTCTGCACTAGCTGCTGATACTTCAGCACTTTGGTTAGAAAGGCTTCTTCCAGGCTATAGTCAAAGGTACAGCCGACCTCGAGAATGAACACCTCTCTATGGTTTTCATTTGACAATGACATCAGGGGTGTTAGCTGAAATGTTAGAGAACACAGAATCATCATTACACAGGTTAAACATCCTCTGCTTCACAGTAGAATGCTTATAAAGCATGATGGAGGACCTGAAAATGGAAGAGATGTCTTTCGATATCAAATCCACTATTCTGTCATGCCTACATAATGTAAAGGCCCCTGTAAACATGGCAACCATTTAAGATGTGGGACATGGTTTCAGCTATTTGTTCATGGCCATGGTGGATACAGTGAGGAGCATGATTGCCTGGAAACCAGATGGAGAGATTAAGTTTAGAAGGTAGAACCTGTAATCTCGCTTTCAAAGTAAAAACAACAATGCACTCATCAATGGCAACATTGATGAGTGCGCCGGGGGCGTGGTTATAAGCACAAACTGTGTAGGAACTACTATGTTGCGTCGTTGAGAACTCTAGTGTGTGTGCATAATGTGTGGGTAATGACTGTAGCTGAAAGGTCAGAAGGTCAGTCCTTGCAACCACAATGTTTCCAGCCAGACAGGTCTAGTCCAGAATGCCACTTAAGCACTATATACTTTGTTGTACAACAAATAGCAAAGATTGTTGACCTACAAAGCTTGTAGATGTTTGGAAAATGTGAAAGATTTAGAAAGCTTTTGCCTATAATGTCATGTTGAAAGTGGTTATCACTTAACATACCTACACCCACACAGTATCATTGGTATGAAGTGTAACTGAATATCGCTGTTTTAGTATCCCCACTTAACCCATTAAGACCTGAGTTTGATTCTACAAATGTTATGTTATGGTTATGGCAAAACATATATGGGGGACAAGGGGAGAGCAACGGACTTGAACTCATGCTTCCTTCATGCCTGAGTGTCCAAGTTGCTCCTTTACACCTGACAGGGGGGAGTTTCCCTGGTTGGACGTAGCGCGTGGAAGGAACACGTTATTCCAACCAGTTCCTTTCCCCTCCATCAGGCGCCCCGGCTGGCCAGGGGGAGGCAGTTTAGTGACCAGGATTACTGCATGTTTTTTGTGAGGGTACCTACCCTAGGGGACACGGGGAGAACATGCAAACTCCACACAGAAAGGCCCTTTCGCCAACCCCGCCTTCAGGTATGGGCACTGATGACGCGGAGGAGGAAACACGCCGCCAGCACCCACAGCGTCCCGAGCCGGAATCGAACCCAGGACCTTCTAGCTGTGAGGCGACAGCACTACCAACTGTGCCACCGTGCCCCCGACGTTCCGACGTTTAATGCAAAAAATGTAATCGTTCATCACAATTATTTGTGTGACAACGCGGCACCGAGTACGAGCTTGTAGGTCTGCTATTTTTGAAAAATCGTGAAAATGTGGTGCCGGGCTATGAGCTTGTAGATCTGCTATTTTTTTCAATAGCTAAAGTATAACATAATGCTTGAAACACCAAAAGGGGTTCCCGCCCAGAATGGGTAATTTTCAAAAAAAGCAGATCTACAAGCTCGTAGCGCGCCACTCGGTGCCACGCTATGAGCTTGTAGATCTGCTATTTTCCCGCCCAGAATGGCTTAAAACAGTACCTGTGGCCTCTCGGTGGCCGGGGAGGCGGGGGACGAGGTGGAGGTGTGGCCACGAGGAGGAGGGGCCTCCGGGGGGTTTCTGATTGGCCAGCTCCGTCATGTAGCCGTTGGGGAGGTTAGCCACGAAGCTACTGTCCGACAGGCTGCAGGGGGCGCTGTCGTTACCGCTGTTGTTGTTCAGGACAGGAGGAGGAGGAGGAGGAGCGGGAAGACTGATGGAGAGAGAGAGAGAGAGAGAGAGAGAGAGACATAAGATGTCAGCCAAAAAAATCCCTAGACTGAAAATGATTAAATGACCCCTATGACATCACACACACACACACACACACACACACACACACACCATTGAATTATTTTATTTGGATCTGCACAAGAGGCGTAATACAATAGACCCAAACACTGATCAGAATTAGGTTATACATCATATGGTCCAACCAGATATAGCTGCTGCACATGCTTAACACACAGAGGGAAAAGAAGAGAAAAAAATAAATATATATAGCACATTGTTGACATTATGACATACTATTACTTGACACTACTAGACATGTTTGTTTTGGGTTATTTAAGCCACCTAGGGATAAATGAAACAACGCCTTCTCCAGACAGACAGACTGCCCATAGTAGCTGAGACAGAACAGTATTTAGCCAGCTTTTTTGCATTTGTTTTTAGCAATCCACCCAATTGCAAACCCCTGAGCACAAGTTTATGGACATGGCCCAGACTTCCAAATACAAGGACAATAAGTTGACAGTTATATCCCAAGGCCATAATACGTTCCACCAGAAGCTGATATTTCATAAGTTTGGATGTAAAACAAGTGTCCATATACAAATCAAATGGGCAGCCTATTTCAAATATAGTGACAGTTTTTCTAATTTCATTGATGAACACAATATCTGGGGTATTTGGAATATTTTGTAGTGAATTGACATGCGTGTCATTGTGATCAAACCAGTCTATTTTTACAGTGCTGTGTTTATACATTCTTGTTGTCCTGTCCTCCTCTGATCTTGTCTGAGACCAGTTCCACCAGACGGTCATGTCTGGCAATGTACATTCCTTTATAGTGGCTGAAACCATTTAAGATGTGTGCGACTGTTTCTTTGTCATGTGGTACTGGATGTAGGATGCAGTGTGGGTCGTGTGCTGATGGGCACCAGGTTGCCAAGTTGAACTTGGTCGGCAACACCTGTAAACGGGCTTTAATAGTGAAAATGAGAATGTCCTCACCTATGGTGTTATTTGACAGTAAATAAAGAGTGTGATAATGAGTGGTTTGCAAAGGGAAGAAGAGACAGTTTTCCCTGCAGCCTCAGACAGGTCCAGTGTTGTGCACTTTCTGATCGCTTCATTCCTAGAATGGTGGCTCTTGCGGTCGCGGATTTGATTGACAGTTCATGGTGCGCACCGTCCTGCTCGTAGGTCGCACATGCACGGACACGCGGATCTATGATGATGCTGTTGTTGAGCGCAGCAGTTGTTGTATCAGGCGCCGCCCACTTTAACTGTAATCCTGATCGCTGGCATAGATCATTAAGATCCATCCAGTCGGACCGCACACCGAATCCAGCGGCTTTAATGTCCAATTTACCATTCGCCTTAGTCTTGAATTCAAGGAACTGCGTCTCGTTCTCCAGCGCGGATGGTACTTTACGTCGCTGCATGTTGAATGAGTGACTCACGAGCCATTTCCCTGACCGTGGGGTCGTCGCTGTTGAGCATATTTATGAGGTGACTGGTTCTGGGTGCGGTGTAAACCCATTCAATATTCGGTACACCCAGACCACCATCTCTGATGGGCTGAAACAGTATGGCACGGGTGGAGTGAGTATTGAGACAGAACCAGCCCCTCACCAAGCGCACTGCCTTGTTATTCAGTTCTGTAAGGGTGTTCTGTGGCAAATGGATGTTCGAGAATAGATGTTGAATTTTGGCGAGTGCCAATTCTCTGATTGCCTGCAATTTCATTCGGATAGGGAGGGGGGAGGAGTCGATCAAGTCCAGTCTGACAGAGTAGTCATCATGACATCACACACACACACACACACACACACACACACACACACACACACTTGTCCCCTTATGCACAACATCAGTATCGTGATAAAAACAATCGATGATCGGTTCCAAAAAAAACCTGATCGGAGTTGGAGCACCTCTAACTTGAATGAATGCCAGCCTTGTAGATTTCCCCAAATCCAGCAGGATTCAGGGACACAGCAGTCGATTCCACAGCATGAACGTCACATAATCACAGAGTAAACCACACATAACGAGCTCAACGCTTACGTACAGTAAGCCATTAGAACCAACATGTAGCAGAGAAGACACGTCAGGTCTTGTAAATCAGTGGTTCCCAAAGTGGGGTCCGGGAACCCCCCCAGGGGTCCTTGAGGGAGTTCCAGGGGGTCCCCATGCTAAATGATAGTTTGTAACCAAATGGACCCTTCTGGGTCTGCATTAAGCTTTATTCTACACTTCCCTGTATTGTCCAAAATACACCAGATCCTTCAAATTCAGAGAGAAATTCATTGCAAAGTGTGTGGAGAAGCTTTTAGTCCATCAAATTATTTATAAGTTCACAAGGTTGTATACACTTACGGACAGATATCTATTTTAACATTTGTTAAGTTGGTCACGTGCCAAAAGCGGTGGACAGAAACTGGTCGACAGAAACTGCTGTTGCCCCACAGGGGCAGAAACAAGGCCTTTTAACCAGGCTACTTACACACACTACAACTCGCTTACAATTCGCAAACCTGGCAACACTGCTCTGTGTTCTCATAGGCCCACCAGGCCCGCCCCCACACTACCTTTCACACTCTCACAATCAGCCATCTTGCTTTTTAGGGCTCTCGCAGGATAACAGACAGAAGGAAGGGGAGAAATTATTGGCTCACTATTTTGCTTATCACTTCTAAATCCCTGTATTTACAAAATAAAACACTCAGCGAATCCCTTAGTTAAATCAACATTGTTCATTGTCACTACTTGGATTGTGCCGAAATATTTACATTACACGTATAGCTTTTGTTATTTTCGCCTGCCAGCCAATGCCGACTACACACGCCTGCACACACACACACACACACACACACACACACACACACAGGAATGGCTATACGGCGGCGAGACAGCAGTGCAGAGTTATAATTTTCAGTTTCATTAAATAACTGTCTTTCTCAGCGTGCGCACGTGCGCACACAACATTATTCAAGTGAAATGCGTAACGCCAATATTGGGCTCAACTACGTTCACTTAATGGGGCCAGTCCTTCACAGTGACACACGCGTTAGATGAACCACGCGACCGGGATGGTTTCTACCCCTCAATGTCGTGCATTTGCTGCGCCCTTCTAATGCTGCGCCACGCCTACTCTATACTGGTCCATGCGACTCCAACAGCGTCAGCAGCAGGCTAGCAGCAGCTCCGAGCCTCCGTCAGAAAGGCTGCCCACACCACTGCACAGCCCCACACCCAAATGAATCGAATGAATGAATAAGGCGCTTATATCGCTTTTGCTCAGTGGATGGGACATTTACATTAAAAGCAATCGGATGGACGCGTGGATAACGGCATGGTTGTGTGCAATCGGGAAAGCTTCCATAATCCATATAGCTTCCATGCTAGCTGCTTCAGACACAGGGGAGGGGAGGGAGAAATAGTGCGAAATAGCACTTATGCAACAATTACCCTTAAAACAAACACCTCAACTCGATGTCATTGTGAATAAGAATTTCGAGCGAAAAAAAGTGTGCGTGTGTGTGTGTGTGTGTGTGGGGGGGGGGGGGTGTGTGTGTCGCGTCGCCCTCCAGCTGCAATTGCGAGTGTGCGCTGTGTGCAGGGCACACTACTGAGTTTAAAAACACAGCTGAAACATGAAGTGGAGTCTGTCCAACGACGTCGAGTCTGTGGGGGCTATATGAAGAATTAAATAGCCCCTTTTAGCCCCCATGAGGATTTTCGTGGACATTTTATATTAACATTACAGATTTTCTGGGAATTATTGACACTCTGTGACTCTGTCACAGACTGCATACTAGCGTATTTACACATGCTCTGGAATTCCGCCGGCTGTTCAGAGGTGTTAAAAGTACTCAAATGCTAATCGGGTTTCTTTTGTTTTCACCTAGCCAGGTATTATATGCCTACAGTACAGTGCCCATAGGCGGCGGGTGTGTAAGGCAGCAACACTGACACTTTCAGCGGAGTGACTCGAGAAAAGACCCATATCGTCCAAAATAGGCTAATCAGTCGTTGTCTGTGTATAGGCTAATTCATTGGTAAAAGTATGCTAAATCACTCAATTTTAGACCATTTGGGAAATAAATAAATCCGCGGCGGAAAGTACAATGTGCATGCACACAATATGTAAATAAATAAATGTATTTTCTTGCATAAACACAAAGAGCTGTTTCCATAACTGCACAAATTATTGCACATAACATGAGTAGCTGTTATAATAACATAATAACATAACATGAGTAGCTCTTTGCCTGCCTGCCTGTCTGTCTGTCCATGAGTAGTTATTTGTCTGTCTGTCAATGAGTAGCTGTCTTACTGTCTGCCTGTCTATGAGTAGCTGTCTGCCTGCCTGTCTATGAGTAGCTGTCTGCCTGCCTGCCTGTCTGTCCAATTGTCCATGAGTAGCTGTCTGTCTGCCTGTCTGAGTAGCTGTCTGCCTGCCTGCCTAATTGTCCATGAGTAGCTGTCTGTCTGCCTGTCTATGAGTAGCTGTCTGCCTGCCTGCCTGCCTAATTGTCCATGAGTAGCTGTCTGTCTGCCTGTCTATGAGTAGCTGTCTGCCTTCCTGCCTGTCCAATTGTCCATGAGTAGCTGTCTGTCTGTCTATGAGTAGCTGTCTGCCTGCCTGCCTGTCCAATTGTCCATGAGTAGCTGTCTGTCTGTCTATGAGTAGCTGTCTGCCTTCCTGCCTGTCCAATTGTCCATGAGTAGCTGTCTGTCTGTCTATGAGTAGCTGTCTGCCTTCATGCCTGCCTGTCCAATTGTCCATGAGTAGCTGTCTGTCTGCCTGTCTATGAGTAGCTGTCTGCCTGCCTGCCTGTCCAATTCTCCATGAGTAGCTGTCTGTCTGCCTGTCTATGAGTAGCTGTCTGCCTGCCTGCCTGTCCAATTCTCCATGAGTAGCTGTCTGTCTGCCTGTCTATGAGTAGCTGTCTGCCTGCCTGTCCAATTCTCCATGAGTAGCTGTCTGTCTGCCTGTCTATGAGTAGCTGTCTGACTGCCTGCCTGTCCAATTATCCATGAGTAGCTGTCTGTCTGCCTGTCTATGAGTAGCTGTCTGCCTGCCTGCCAGCCAGCAAGTTGGTTAACAGAAAATAAATTGTTATGGCTGAGTAAAATAAAATACAATAAACACAATTTGCCTGAAAATAGATTACCCAGCTATGACCTTTTTCATGAAAAAAATGTAGTAGTGATATGGCTGACTGAGTAAAATAAAACAATCTACCTGAAAATAGATAGCTATAAGTGAAGAACTATTAATGGCAGCTGGGTTTCATCATTCAAATAAAATAGAATTCTGTCCGTTTAGCTATAAAATTATGTCAGGGAATAGGGATACACAGTATATGTCTTTCATTTGCATTGCATCTCCCCCCCCCCCCCCCCCCCCCCCGCCCCAAACTTTTATTTTCGTTCGAGTAATAGTACAACTCTAATAGTATTACTTATAATAATGTAATTAAAGATAACTTCATTCAGATTTATTTATTTTTATTTCATTTTCCAGATTTTTTTTTTCTTTTTTTTAGATTTTCATTGGTGGGCCAGTCATAATGGTCCCGCGGGCCTGATGTGGCCCGCGGGCCTGAGGTTGAGTATCACTGCTGTAGCCTACCCAAAGTACCAGTGAAAACATCAACTTATTTTTTTCCACCGCTGTGGGGGGGGGGCCTGCGGGGAGGCGGGGCTGCGGGTAGCCCCCATGAGGATCATCAGAACTATTCGGTTCTGAGTCTGTCAACTCCCGCAATTTCCTTCTTCCCATATTGCGCTGCAACGACACTAGGATTTCGCCCCCCGAAGGGGGGCGAAATTCTAGTAAACATATAACTCTGTTTAGCGTGAACAGTAGCCTTTAACTAAAGCGTAATTATAGAGGATGAGTGTATGACGATTACAAAGCTGCCCGTCGCACAACATACACTGACATGTTAATTACGTTTTGTTTCGTGGAATGGACCAATTCACACTGGAGAGAAACCCTATGGATGTGATCAATGTGGACAACACTTCTCTCAATTGGCTCACCTTAAAGCACACCAGAAAATTCACACAGTTACACAGAATAACTGACAATTGTGGAAGAATCTTGAAAAATGAAATAAAGAGGGTAAGAAGATAGCTCTCAGTATAATCTACACACTTTAACTGTCATTGTCTCCAAGTATCCCCCAATTTACACATTCTTGTATCTAGATGGGTTGTTGACCAGTCATTAAATGTACTAATTCGTATGGTGGTGACTTTTTTTTTTTCACTTTTTTTTTTCTTTTCCACAGTTTTGTTTATTCAAGATTCAGGGCACACAGCAAATCAAATGACAGTATATGTGACACACTCGTATGAAACATATAAAAGATGACAAAATGTTGTGAGTCCATACACAAAATATTGTGGTAGCATAAAATAAAACAACTGGTCAGACACACACACACACACACACACACACACAGTCCGAAACGGAGCCGAGAAGTTTTAACCAAAACGGCTGATCCGATCCGAGATCCGGACCCATAGTGTGTTCTCTGCAATATTATATGCTTTAACATGACATGAGACTGCTCTCTATGAGCAACGCGCACCCCGCCGCCTCTCCAGACAGCGCAGCGGAGGAGGAGGGTTGCAAACTTGCATAGGCCGCTATAGTGCATTTTTGTGCACCGACATTCTTACCAGAGCTGTTGACAATCACAACAAAACTGTCCCACATTAAGAGAACAGATATAAACATAACTCTGTTTAGCGTGAACAGTAGCCTTTAACTAAAGCGTAATTATAGAGGATGAGTGTATGACGATTACAAAGCTGCCCGTCGCACAACATACACTGACATGTTAATTACGTTTTGTTTCGTGGAATGGACCAATTCACACTGGAGAGAAACCCTATGGATGTGATCAATGTGGACAACACTTCTCTCAATTGGCTCACCTTAAAGCACACCAGAAAATTCACACTGGAGAGAAACCCTAGTGTTTAGCACATCCACGTAAAAGTGTTGTATGATTATCTTTTTTTTTTACATTTTTAATTACAATTAAAGTTGTATTAAATGACCCTGACATTCAGCTCAGGTAAGACGTGGAGAACATACTGTATGATGCACACCAAAGACATTGTAATGCTGCTTTTGACCTCTTGGGTCTAATCGTGCTCTCTTCAGAAAGATCTGAGTGGAATTTATTGTGTGCAATGAATTCCAGTTAAGTGTGCAATCATTGAACATTGAGAATGACATATGTAATGTTTTTATTCCCTTTTATAATGTGACTTTTTATCTAATTATTTCAAAACTTTTCTTTTCTTTCTTTCTCTTCCCAGTCCCATGTGCCCCAATGAATGTCAATGCCAGTCTGGCGTGTACCAACACAGCCCATGTGACCTGGGTAGAAAGCTCCAGTGCCACATCTTACAATGTGACAGCAGTGGGTCAGGATGGACACATACATGACTGCTCCACCAACAGTACCAGCTGTCAGATACCCAACATGCACTGTGGCCAGAACTATACCATCACAGTGACACCATATGCTGACTCATGTGCTGGGATTCCCAGCATTCCTCTTCACTTCAGTGCAGGTACACAGAGAAAACAATATGTACTAATTATAAAGGTGCAATTTTGGGAAATTGAAAGTGTGGTTGCATTGACACGAGTCGCGAGGAATCCACTGGGAACTGAATTCTGTCTTACCATTATATATTTAATATATAATATAATATTATATATTGCGATATCATGTGAAGCATGACAACAGTGACAACAGTCACAGTGTGTGAAACATGAAAAAAATTCTCGGACCGAGAACAATAGTGTGTTGCCTATAGCAACCACACTAATATGACTAAAGACTATGCACTAATATGAACAATCTACAACAGACTAATTTGATAGTCTAATTAAGATGCTCAGCATACGTTTTGTACTTTTGTTTGATCAATTGAAGCACAAATGAAAGAGAATAATCGTTCTTTCTCTCCACTTCTTCCCTCCATCTCTCCAGGTCCCTGCGCCCCCAGTAATGTTTCTGTTTCTGCATCATGTGGGGCTAGCACAGTGTCCTGGTCCCCTGTTTCAGGAGCAGACGCGTACATAGCAACAGCAACAGGACATGATGGACACAACCACACCTGCAACTCAAGCACTGCCAACACCTGCTCTTTCACTGATCTACACTGTGGTGGAAACTACTCTGTCAGTGTTGTAGCTGTTGACAGAGGTTGTCACAGTGAACCAAGTTCAGCTGTGGAACTGAAAACAGGTGAGATGATGGTCACTAACGACTGTGTAATGCTGACCGGAGCATTTACACGTTCTTCAGTACGATATAATTTAAATGTTGGTATCAGGATGTCTGACTTAATTACTAAATGCATTACTTAATTACTAATTTAATTTCCGTGAATACATCAAATATATTTACCTCTTTCTCTTCCCTAGTACCATGTGCCCCAGTGAATGTTAGTGCCAGTCTGGCGTGTCCCAACACAGCCCATGTGACCTGGGCAGGAAGCTCCAGTGCCACATCTTACAATGTGACGGCAGTGGGTCATGATGGACACATACATGACTGCTCCACCAACAGTACCGGCTGTCACATACCCAACATGCACTGTGGCCAGAACGTTACCATCACAGTGACACCATATGCTGACTCATGTGCTGGGAATCCCAGCATTCCTTATCACTTCAGTGCAGGTAAAAAGATGGAACAAGATTACTCTAAAGGCTATGTACTAATTCTAACAACATCCAAAACAGAACATTTTGAATGGTCTAATTGCAATTTGCATGAAATACATGAAAGACAATAATCTTTCTTTCTCACAATTTCTTCCCTCCATCTCTCCAGATCTCTGCCCCCCCGGTAATGTCTCTGTTTCTGCATCATGTGGGGCAAGCACAGTGTCCTGGTCCCCTCTACCAGGAGCAGATATGTACATAGCAACAGCAACAGCACATGATGGACACAAACACACCTGTAACGCAAGCATTGTAAACTCCTGCTCTTTCACTGATCTACACTGTGGTGAAAACTACTCTGTCAGTCTTGTAGCTGTTGGCAGAGGTTGTCCCAGTGAACCGAGTCCAGCTATGGAACTGAAAACAGGTGAGATGATGGTCACTAATCCTGACTTGTTGTGTCATAAACTTAAATTGATTAAGTGTCTTAAAATCTAGATTAAGATCAATGCATGAATTGAGTGAAGGGAGGAAGGATTGAACATGTTTGCCACCCCCAAATTTTAAATGATTTAAGAAATATGAATACAAAGAAAACATTTTGCCCATTAATATAGTCTTTTCCCCCATTTCTTCTATGCAAATCAGAGATTCAAATCATGTTGTGACAAAATTGTCAAATGTTTGTCATTGGTTTCCTTAAGTTCATTGGAACATAGTATTATTGTTTCTGTACCTAATGTTTAACTCTGTATCCATGCTCTCTTTGCAGTGCCATGTGTTCCTACCAATGTCTCAGTAACGCCTGACTGTATCAGCAATGCTGCTGTTGTATCCTGGTCTGCCAGCAAGGGGGCAGTACAGTACTCTGTTTCTGCCTGGAGTAGTCAAGGCAATGCCAGACAAGTTGCCACCAACACTACAAGCTGTCAGAAACCCCTTATGTACTGTGGCCAGAACTATACCATCACAGTGATACCATATGCTGACTCATGTGCTGGAAATCCCAGCATTCCTCTTCACTTCAGTGCAGGTACACAGAGAGAACAAGAAATCTAAAAGCTATGCCGTAATCCGAACACAAAGAGTGTAATTTGATTAATCTAATTATCATTTCCTCAACAAAAGTTTATTTATCCAGTTCAAGGAAACATGAAAGATAATAATCTTTCTTTCTCTCCACTTCTTCCCTCCATCTCTCCAGGTCCCTGCGCCCCCAGTAATGTTTCTGTTTCTACTGAATGTGGGGCACAGTGTCCTGGTCCAATGTTTCAGGAGCAGACATGTACATGTATAGCAACAGCAAAAGGACATGATGGACACAACCACACCTGCAACTCAAGCACTGCCAACACCTGCTCTTTCACTGATCTACACTGTGGTGAAAACTACTCTGTCAGTGTTGTAGCTGTTGACAGAGGTTGTCACACAGAACCAAGTCCAGCTGTGGAACTGATAACAGGTTAGAAGATGTTGATCGAACACTATAACATGACTTATTAGGAAATTTTCCCCTCTGAGTCGATTTAATTATATTGAATGGTTAAAAACATCTATGATTTAGTCCATGAAATGAGTAAGTGGAGGAAGGAAAGATTAAACTTTGCCACCCCACAATGTAAAATCATTGTAGAATTGGGAACACAAATAATACAACATGATTCAGCAAAAATTATTTCTCATAACTTCTTGCTCCATGTCCTGTCACTGATTTGGAGATTCTAATCATAATAATTTACATTTTCTACATGAGATCTCAGAGCCTGCCCAGATATGTTTTATTTTCTCCCCCAATGTTCCATCCTCATATTATTTCTGTACAATGTTTAACTCTGTATCCGTCCTTTGCAGTGCCATGTGTTCCTACCAGCGTCTCGGTAGCTCCTGACTGTATCAGCAACACTGCTGTTGTGTCCTGGTCTGCCAGCAAGGGGGCAGTACAGTACTCTGTTTCTGCCTGGAGTAGTCAAGGCAATACCACCTGCATGTCCTCTGATCTCAACTGTACTCTTACAAACATCACCTGTGGCTCCAACTACACTGTAGATGTAAAGGCTATTGATGGAAACTGCTCCAGTGACCCGAGTCAGACCCTGACATTCAGCTCAGGTAAGACATGGAGAACATACTGTACTGTATGTATGCACACCAAAGACAAAAGACAATGTAATGCTGTTTTTTGATCTCATGTTCACTTCAGAAAGATGTATGTGGAATGAATAGAATCAAATAGTTTGGTATGACTTATTTCATGAGTGAATTTGTTTATGTTACATTGGAAGAATAAGGAAAGAGAAATTCAGTTACTTAAGTGTTTGATCCTTCCTGAATATTTTCTTAATGTGAAGATTTTCTGCTCAATAACAACACTCCCCTCGCACCTATTTCTCTTCCCAGCCCCGTGTGCCCCAGTGAGTGTTAGTGCCAGTCTGGTGTGTCCCAACTCAGCCAATGTGACCTGGGTAGAAAGCTCCAGTGCCACAGCTTACAATGTGACAGCAGTGGGTGAGGATGGACACATATATATGACTGCTCCACCAACAGTACCAGCTGTCAGATACCCAACATGCACTGTGGCTAGAACTATACCATCACAGTGACACCATATGCTGACTCATGTGCTGGGAATCGCAGCATTCCTCACTACCTCATTGCCGGTACAGAGAGAGAACAGTATTTAAAATCTCTAAACAATGTACAGTACTAATCTGTCTGCAAAAGTTTCCAACAAACTCATTAGTTTATACTTATTCAAAAGGAGCACCCAGTAGAACAGGGGTTCCTAAACCTTTTTGGCCCAACACCCCTTGGGAGGGAGACATTTTTCCAGTACCCCCAATCCTCGCGATAAGCAATAAGCTACAAGCTACAACCTTACATTTAGATGCTAGTGGAACTATTTGTATTACAACCTTTCAATCAAATTAAGTCTCAACTCGCTACCACATTTTCACAACTTTTATTTAAGATGACATCAGTGCAAAAACATAATTGCCTTCCTTGATGCATTAGCGAGCGTCAACGAGCAACAGCTGCTCACAGAAACGCAGCTTCTGCAGTGCTCTAACTGAAAGTGACTGCATGGAGTGACTTTCCAAAAACCCTTGAATAGGCCTATGATGTAATATGATTAAGGATTGCTGCGATTATGGTAAACTCACATATTACACATAGTATACCAGTTCACTACCAAAACCCCCCCCAAACACGGACCCCCTGGCTATGCGTCGCGGAACCGACTTTGGGATCCGTGGCAGTAGGGTACAAAGCTATACTAAGAGGCATACTCCTCTCTTAACCTTTCTCATCATCAGGCCAGAGTTTGATAGCGATCACTTGTCAGTGCAAATGTATATCAAATATATATCGTTACAGAAACTACTGAACCGAACACTACAGTCCTACCAACACCAGCAACTTCAGTAACTGGCAAATATATATATGGCATGTGTTAAACTTTGAAACAGACTTAATTACCGGTAGTCTGCTTGATCTGAATATTTTCGCCCATCAGGAATAACTGAATTATGATTTTATCATTCTAGATTCAACAACTACTGCTACAACACAGCAGAACACTACAGCCATCACATCAACTACTGCTACAACACAGCAGAACACTACAGCCATCACATCAACTACTGCTACAACACAGCAGAACACTACAGCCATCACATCAACTACTGCTACAACACAGCAGAACACTACAGCCATCACATCATCTTTAGTAACCAGTAAGTAAGAACATTTGTTGAATGTTTTCTTTTCAGCTAGTGAACAGAATACTACAATTATCACAACATCAAGTTTTGTAACCAGTAAGTATGTAAAAGATCTGTAGGGTTGTAAGTTCGTTTAGTATTTAACTTAAAATACGACATGAGACACTTAATATATAAATTCATTATTAGAAATGTTTCTAGACCTTCCTTTTCCGTGGTATACCGGTAATTTATTTTCTATAAAACAGCTTGCCCCCAAATTGATTTGCTGTCAGCTACTGATATTCACAAACACTGCAAATAAACAGATGCTTTCTTCACCCTCCCAATGACTGATTGTGGGGGCTAGCAGAGATGGAGTACTTGTAGAGAGGCTGGGGAATTGGGAATTGGCTTTAATAAATTGGTACTTGAAGGGGAGAAAATGTTTTTCTTTTGTCTTGAAGGGGCATGTTTTGCACAATAACAGTCTTCATTATGTCTGCCCACAATCTCTGTGATTTATACAGTACGTTTGTTTACCTCACTCACTGATACTAAAATCTGATATTTTAATTTTTTCTATGAACCTGTGAATTGACACCCATACTGTTAAAAAAGATTATAAAAGGTTCTAAAAAGATTAAAATAAATAAATAATAATAAACAGATGCAACAACTATTGGACAGAACACTAAAAAAATCATTAACATCGTGATTCACTTCCTCCTCCACGTCATCAGTGCCCATACCCGAAGGCGGGGTTGGCGAAAGGGCCTTTCTGTGTGGAGTTTGCATGTTCTCCCCGTGTCCATAGGGTAGGTACCCTCACATAAAACATGCAGTAATCCTGGTCACTAAACTGCCTCCCCCTGGCCAGAGGGGCGCCTGATGGAGGGGAAAGGAACTGGTTGGAATAACGTGTTCCTTCCACGCGCTACGTCCAACCAGGGAAACTCCCCCCTGTCAGGTGTAAAGGAGCAACTTGGACACTCAGGCATGAAGGAAGCATGAGTTCAAGTCCGTTGCTCTCCCCTTGTCCCCCATATATAAAATGAGTGGAATGCCCCTTTAATACATCTTCTAGATTCAACAACTGCTGCTACAACACAACAAAACACAACAATTCTCTTGACACCAACAACATTAGTAACCAGTAAGTGAGACATGAAGATAAAATATGTTTTAAAAATAGATCAAACCTTTTAGATTTATTTTAAGCAAGGCATCAGCGGTCTTCTTGCTAATAATTACTAATTATAATCCAATCATTTCAAAATAGTGCTCCTCCTTCCCTCTCCTAGCTGTGCCTTGGGGTGGCTCTTACAGTGTCAGTTTGCTCGCTATTATCACCTGATACTGTACATAACTAATAGACTTTGCAGTATTAATGTGAAGAACTGAACAGTTACTTTTCAGTACATGGAAAACAAACATTATTCAAAATTCTCCTCTGCCCCAACACAACACCACAAACATTCTCCAAAAACACCAAAAAGTCTGATAAAGCTGAAACACACCAACTGAATATTTTCAGTTTGGGGGACAAACACGTTTTAAAGCACTTTCATACATAACGTTCACAGTAGCCTACAATAACACAGGGCTTAAAGTTCTCAGTCCTGGGGACTGATTTCAGTCCTGGGGACTGATTTCAGTCCTGAGGATTTCATAGGGGTCATTTAATGAGATCAGTGCAGATTTGCAGAAAATCTTTTTCAGTCTTGGGATTCTTTTTGGCTTTAAGCCCTGAATAACAGCATTATGTATCCTTAGACTCAACAACTACTGCTACAACACAACACAATACTAAAGCCAACACCACCACCACCACCATAAGAAGAACAACAGCAACAACACCACCACCGTCACCACCAACAACAACATCAACACCATCACCTACAACACAACAGAACACCACTGTCATTACAACACCAACTTTGGTAACCTGTAAGTAACTAACTAGGAATTTGGTTGAATATTATGTTTGGACCATACCAACAACATGTGTGACCAGCATGTCATTTTAATAATGTAAATAATTATAATTACATAATATCCTTTCTTAATGCAGTAAGTGAAACATAGTGGATCGTGGGCCTCTTGTACCTGGGCTCAGCCTCCAAATATTAGTTGTGACACATACCATTTTAGGTGTACAACTGTACACTGATGCCACTTTTACATTACCAAGTATGAGTACTTTGGAATCTGCCCAACGTGCCTGTAATTCTTGGTTATGAGATCGTAAAAGCTGAAGCATCCCACCCTAAGTAAAACTTTGCAATGTGATGTGAGAGTGCAAACTGGTCAACACAAACTCTGGACTCCTGGATTGCTGTCCTCAACTCCATACCTTCCAGCATCAGGGTCCGGAGCTCTCCAGTGTTGCTAGCTGCGCTGTCGCACTGCAGTGTGTCTACATAGTAATTAGTGCGCCTTCTTCCCTCTCCTAGCTGTGCCTTGGGTTGGCTCCCACAGTGTCAGTTTGCTCAACATCATCACTTGATACATAACTAATAATTTAACTTTACCTTATTAATGTCAACTGAACAGTTACTTTTAGTACATGGAAAACAAACTTAAAATGTATTTTCTACCACACAACAGCACAACAATTCTCCAAAACACCAACATTTTAATCTGAAACACACCAACTGAATTTCTTCAAATAGAAAAATGTTTTGCACTTTTATACATTACGTTCACAGTACAATAACAGCATTATGTATCCTCAGACCCAACTACTACTGCTACAACACAACAAAATACTATAGCCAACACCACCACCATAAGAACAACAACAGCAGCAACTACAATGACACCAACGACACAGAAGACAACAACGGCAGCAACAACAACAACACCAACGACACAGAAGACAACAGCAACAACACAGAAGACAACAACAACAGCAGCAACTACAATGACACCAACGACACAGAAGACAACAGCAACAACACAGAAGACAACAACAACAGCAGCAACTACAATGACACCAACGACACAGAAGACAACAACGGCAGCAACAACAACACCAACGACACAGAAGACAACGGCAACAACACAGAAGACAACAACAGCAGCAACAGCAACAACACAGAAGACAACAACAACAGCAGCAACTACAATGACACCAACGACACAGAAGACAACAACGGCAGCAACAACACCAACGACACAGAAGACAACAACAGCAACAACACAGAAGACAACAACAACAGCAGCAGCAACTACAATGACACCAACGACACAGAAGACAACAGCAACAACACAGAAGACAACAACAACGGCAGCAACTACAATGACACCAACGACACAGAAGACAACAGCAACAACACAGAAGACAACAACAACAGCAGCAACTACAATGACACCAACGACACAGAAGACAACAACGGCAGCAACAACACCAATGACACAGAAGACAACAACAGCAACAACACAGAAGACAACAACAACGGCAGCAACTACAATGACACCAACGACACAGAAGACAACAACGGCAGCAACAACAACACCAACGACACAGAAGACAACAGCAACAACACAGAAGACAACAACAGCAGCAACAGCAACAACACAGAAGACAACAACAACGGCAGCAACTACAATGACACCAACGACACAGAAGACAACAACGGCAGCAACAACACCAACGACACAGAAGACAACAGCAGCAGCAACAGCAACAACACAGAAGACAACAACAACAACGGCAGCAACTACAATGACACCAACGACACAGAAGACAACAACAGCAGCAAAAACAACAACACAGAAGACAACAACGGCAGCAACAACAACTACCTCAGCAAAAACGGGTAAGTTAATACTAACTCATATTGAAGTAATGGATACATTTTAAAGAAACAACTTAATTGGATGGATGCTAGAATCATTTCCAAACTGTGTGTGTGCGTGTGCGTGTGCGTGTGCGTGTGCATGTGCGTGTGTGTGTGTGTGTGTGTGTGTGTGTGTGTGTGTGTGTGCACGCGCGCGCCTGACTGTGTGTTTGGATATGGAGGCTGGTTACGTGGCAGGTGCTCTCCAGTTTGTTCCTCTAGTGACTAATTATAATCCAATCATTTCAAAATAGTGCGCCTCCTTCCCTCTCCTAGCTGTGCCTCTATTCAGAGTTTAGCCATTTTAAATGCTAACGATGGTGGCACCAACAAACGTTTTTAGAATGTGTGCGTGTGTCTACTGCTTTTGGCTCAGGTAAGACTAGCTGTCAACAAACCCATCGACACAACTTTGTCTACATATCTTTAAGAAAATCTACCAAAAATCTACCAATCATATACTTGTATATTGAATGTCATAATCTCACTGTTTCATGAGGCGATGGACGGCGCATTCAGCCCATCGGTAAGTGTGACAAGTGTCCTTTGGAACAAATTGTATACAACACGTATACAATTTGAGTGTTCCAAGCGTAAAACAAGTAGCCGAAAAAGACACATGTATCAATATTGTTCTTTTGAGAACGTATTATTTTGTGAGTCTGATTATTTACATTAATTTCAACACAGGTTCAACAGTTTTGCCATGAGTGTTTTCGGCTCCTCTTTTTAGATTTGTCACTCGTCGTTCATATCAAGCTGAGTATGTACATCATGTCTTGCCCTCTTCTTTATACTCACAGATATAGACCTTATTCTTATTACATACGTACCAGTCCTCATGTACCAGTCCTACATATCATTACAGATTCAACTACTGCTGCACCTATAGTTCTGACAGCAACACAACCACCAACGAAGTGTTTAAAAAACATTGTACATGATGTTACTTTCTACAGAGCTTCATGTACTTTGGTCGCATGACGTTCAGTAGTCTCACATAGCCAGAGTAGCTGCCAGACCATCGGTATATTTGCCTATCTCTGCCTATCAATCGTCTGCTCTGGATGACAAAATTACTGGTGACAAAATTACACCCACTGTAGGCTATGCCTTTACCACACCAACTGAATGCGTCCGCCCTTATTAGGAGGGCCGGCCTTCCCCTACGGCATTTTTATTATTATTTCAGAATGGCACCCTCCTCTACCCTAAACAGAATTAGAATGTGACCAGATCAGCGAAAGTCTGGGTATGTGAGACTAGACAGCCGGTAATATGCAAAGATAATTCTGTATTACAGTGTATTTGAATAAATGGATAATGGGTAATAGCCTTAGATACACAGTAAAACATGTTAATTTAACTGTAACGCATAAGGTTACACTCTTAGAGTTTCAAATGGATAAATTATTACAGAGGAATTTAACTGTGTCGTATAATAAATAGTTAATAATTGAATAACAGATTACAGTAATAGTAGTGCAAATATAAGGACATCCACTATGAACTTCAGACTGCTGCTGACTGGCAGCCTGTCACTCACACCATGTATTGTACATGTCACTCATGAGTCAATGTCACTGATATCAAGTATTCTCATGCTTTGGATGCGCAATTTATGCCTGGTTTTTAGTGACCGATTTCATACACTTACTGCATAATAACTCGTAAATTACACTAACTCAACAAGACAATGACAAAGACAGACAGACAATGTGATGACTCATAGGAACACGTGTGGTTGTGGTTGGGAGGGGTTATTAAAAAAGATCACACTTGTGTGAAGTGAGGGGAGCTCACTTGGCTGCCTAATAGTTTTGGTTTTTTCATTATAGTTTAGTTTTAGTTAGTTTTGACATATTTTTTTTCTAATTCAGTTAGTTTTAGTTAGTTTTTAGAGCGGGTTTGCTAGTTTTTATTTTGTTTTTATTTTGGTGAAAATGCTTAGTTTTAGTTTAGTTTTAGGTTTTTTTGCGTACTTCGGTTTATTTGTGGGTTAGGGTTAGCGTGGCTACATGCTGCCGTACGGTGCTGAAAACTGCTGTAAAACTTGTTGGAGAAATGAGGAAATTAATCGAATGAATTTAAAAGGATTATTGCGAACGCAGTGAGCACTTACTATGAGACCTAGCAGATCATGTCTGTCTGTCTGTGTGTGTGTCTGTATGTCTGTGTGTCTGTCCCGCTATCCAAATATGGAGTGTGTTGCATCAGCAATCACTCAGCTCCATATATGGGCACAAAAGGGGCCAGGTCCACTCAGCTCCATATATGGGCACAAAAGGGGCCAGTGATTTGTTTGTTGTGGACCTGGCCCCTTTTGTGCCCATATATGGACACAATTTATTCTAATTGTTATTGCAATTTACGATCTGCGTTCGCTTCCCGCGTTCGCGCGTCTTACTCGTATTATAAATATCCGAAAGGCATATAAATATTGATAAAAACTAAAGGCATTTTGTCTATAATTTCAGTTCGTTTTAGTTAGTTTTGAGGACACACAATACAGTTTCATTAGTTCAATTAGTTTCAGTTAACTAAAATGTTTTTTTAATTCTAGTTTTCGTTTTTTAGTTACCGGTAGTTTTAGTTAACTATTATCCACATGACCTCACACGAGGCATACATAAAGCAACATATATAGTGGCAGATTCACTGCCACTATATACGTTAGCAGACATGAATGCAGTGTGTTAATGTATAAAACGTATCCAGTCACAACAAGATGTATTTATATTGGCCACATGACGTCTCACATTGTCAATGTTTAACTGCCATAAACAAACAGTAAATGTCCATAGACTTGGCTGCCATTCGATTTTTGTCAAAAGTTTGATTTGATAATCTATATTTTGAACTTTCAGGTAAAGAAAAAAAAAGTACAGTATTAAAAAATTATAGATAATATAAATATTAATATTAAATAAACAAATGAAATAAACAAAGAAAAAAACACAACAATGTGATCATTGATCTTCCACCATAAGTTCAAAAAGTAGTAGGAAGAAGTAAAGACTTATTTACTCCTACCCCCTTCTTATCTAATATTCATAATCCCTATAAGCAATTACAATTTTAACTGTATAAATCATATAATCCATGTGTATCTGTATCCGTATACTCCTATACTAACTATATATATATATACTGTATATATATATATAAGAAGTAAGTAACTCATAGCCAGAAACAATAAATGTGCCCCATCCTCTTAAAAAGGGCTCTAAACAAACATTAAAAATCCATAGACTTGGCTGCTATATGTCGTAATAATACAAAAAAATAAAACAGGCATTGGGATGGGGTGTGGTACATGAACTCTCTTCTTATGGTTCCTCTGCCTATGCATTAATATAATTACAGATTCAACTACTGCACCAGTTCCGCCAGCAACAACGATCGGTAAGTGTTTAAAAAACATTGTACTTTAAAAAACCCTTATACTTACGTTGTATACTTATGCTGTTTGACAGTGTCTACATACAAGCTCAACGCATCACATCATGATGTATTTTGAGCTTGTAGGTCTGCTTTTTATACATGTTTTGCCATTCTTTTTACATTTTTGAAACTCTTCGTCTATTATGACATGACCAAGATAGGAAAATCACGTTGTAAGTGGTTACGTTTGTCTGTGGGGTTTGTATTATCAATAATTAAACTGGTTGGAATAACGTGTTCCTTCCACGCGCTACGTCCAACCAGGGAAACTCCCCCCTGTCAGGTGTAAAGGAGCAACTTGGACACTCAAGCATGAAGGAAGCATGAGTTAAGTCCGTTGCTCTCCCCAGGTTGGCGGAGGGTGTGTAGAGCCCAGGATCACAGTAGATCAGGGGTGCCCATTACGTCGATCGCGGTCGACCAGTCGATCGCAAGCGCTGCGCAGGTAGACCGGCGCTTGGCCCTGACATGAAAAAAAAACAAAAAAAACAATCCTCGCCGCGGGCAGGCGGGGGCGGCTTTAAAACCCCCCACAATGCAGTGCCTTGTTTTCAAGTGTGGGGAACGTCGGGTGTGTTCTGTTGTTAAACAAACAAATTAAAAGGATATCTATCTATCATTGTTCATAATTATAGCAAGATGCACGCGGCAAAGAAGCCTAAAACATATCACTTCCATGCAGAGTGGGAAGAAGATTATTTTTTCACAAAGTCATATTCCAAGTCCAGCTGCGTTTGCCTTACTCGAGCCCATCGCTACATTCATGTGCTTCCCATTCAGAAGCTGATGTTGATTCCATTGCCTCGAAAATAGCAACACTTTTTAACATGAACTCTTCTGCGTTGGAGAATGAGATCATGGCACTGCAGGCTGACATACAGTTAAAGTTGCGCGCCCGCGATGGAGAGTTTTGGAACTTACTTGTGGAGGAAAAGTATCCAAACATCAGGACTTGTGCAGCCTCGCTCACAGCGTTATTTGGCTCCACATATTTATGTGAATCAGCGTTTTCCCACATGAAGATAATTAAGTCCAAATAACGTTCCACGTTGACGGACGATCATTTGGAGGCCTGTTTAAGACTAGCTGTCAGCAGTGACTGACGCTGAAGGACTCCATTCAGTACAAGGCTGCAAGCAGTCATCTGATTAAAGGGATAGTTCAGATTTTTTTAATTTAAATTGTATGAAATACTTCCATTAATATAGTGGTTGCAACTGTATGAATTCATTGCCAGAGTCCTGTGGTGGGAGTTCTGCTCTGGTTGAGTTGAGTGGTGCATTATTCCTTCATGTGATTGTGTATGCTTTTTATGTGTGATACTTTTAATATTTGTAACATTTTATGAGCAATATGTTATTACAAATTGAAATTGACGTTATTACAAAGAGTAACTTTAACAAAAAATCTCTTCTTTGCAATGTGGGGTAACTGAAAAGGTGAATTGATTTTGAAACAGTCCTAATGCCTTAATGTTATTTATTTTGAGTATTTTAAGCAATGGGATAATATTTTTTTGGTTGGTAGATCACCTTGAGCTGGCAATTTTAAAAGTAGACCTCAAGTCAAAAAAGTGTGGGCACCCCTGCAGTAGATGATTGACACAGGGGTGAAAAATGGGTTACAAAATCGTGGGATAAAAAATATAAGTAAAAAAAAAAAAAGAAAAAAAGTATCAACAAGAGCTTTTGACTAAATAATAACTACATTGTATCCATTGGAATGCAGCTTTTTTACATTTCATGAAAGTTTGAACATCATTGTCCACCTTGGGAATGTATATCGTTGCTGTCCGGCAGAAACCTTATCTTCATATTTTAACCTTTTTTGTTTAATTGTTCTCGTTAATCTCATAAATTAACGCTACTTGATTACACTAAACTACTACAGTGTCACACAAAAGTATCGTGAAACGACACATTTTGATCATGTCGATCTGCTACTTTTGCTAAAAATATATATATATTTGAATCCTGAAAAGTAACAGTTTGTTAACTCCATAGTTGTGGAATTATGAGATATCAACGACAGAGATGATATGGTTATTGCATACAAGACAATGCATGCAACTGCAGTATACTGTCTTTTTTTTTATCCTTGCCCAGAATTGAACATGTCAATTAGGCTTCAAAGGGCTTTCACAGAGGATTTAAATGATGAAGAAAGTACAGAATTCAGACGTTTTAAAGAAGATCTTAAACAATTTATGGAGGTCCTGGTAAGTGTGTGTGTGTGTGTGTGTGTGTGTGTGTGTGTGTGTGTGCGTGCGTGCGTGTCAATTGTTTTTCATATTGCTGTGTTCCTGTCATTAAAAGTATCATTTAATTTGCAGTTGACGGAGACTTATGGAAGAATCACAGCGTTCATTTCTATTGATGTAACAAACTTTAGGTACAGTATTTTACAGCAACAAATACAGCAATTTAGATGTACTGTAGGGCTGTGCGACACATTTATGTTCTCAACTTTTTCCTGGTTTGTTCTTACTAACAGAGAAGGAAGCACTATTGTAAACTACGTTTTGCAAACATCATCTGTTAATACAACGGAATTACTCAAAGCAAATGCAGATCTTTTACCTGCCTTGAAGAAGGCAAATCTGACTGCAATAGGACCAGTTCGAGGACCAGAGTACACGAGTACGTTTTTAAAATAAGCTACAGAAAAATGATGTCATCAATTTTCATACATTACGTTCACAGTACAATAACAGCATTATGTATCCTTAGACTCAACAACACCACCACCGTCACCACCAACAACAACATCAACACCATCACCTACAACACAACAGAACACCACTGTCATTACAACACCAACTTTGGTAACCTGTAAGTAACTACTGTACGATAACTAGGAATTTGGTTGAATATTATGTTTGGACCATACCAACATGTGTGACCAGCATGTCATTTTAATAATGTAAATAATTATAATTATATATATAATATCCTTTCTTAATGCAGTAAGTGAAACATAGTGGATCGTGGGCCTCTTGTACCTGGGCTCAGCCCCCAAATATTAGTTGTGACACATACCATTTTAGGTGTACACTGATGCCACTTTTACATGACCAAGTATGAGTACTTTGGAATCTGCCCAACGTGCCTGTAATTCTTGGTTATGAGATCGTAAAAGCTGAAGCATCCCACCCTAAGTAAAACTTTATAATGTGATGTGAGAGTGCAAACTGGTCGACACAAACTCTGGACTCCTGGATTGCTGTCCTCAACTCCATACCTTCCAGCATCAGGGTCAGGACTCAGGAGCTCTCCAGTGTTGCTAGCTGCGCTGTCACACTGCAGTGTGTCTACATAGTACATAGTAATTAGTTTGCCTCCTTCCCTCTCCTAGCTGTGCCTTGGGTTGGCTCCCACAGTGTCAGTTTGCTCAACATCATCACCTGATACATAACTAATAATTAAACTTTACCTTATTAATGTCAACTGAACAGTTACTTTTTAGTACATGGAAAACAAACTTAAAATGTATTTTCTACCACAGTCAGTAGAGCTCTTGCCTTCGGACCACAAGGTTGTGTCTTCAAATCCGTGTACTGTCAACTCAGCTCGTCAGTCGTATTTGTGCATATTGTTCTTATTGCGTATTGTCCCTCTTTCTTGGTCCCGCCTTATCACTGCTTGCAGCTATATTATTATTATTGTTATTGTTATTATTATTATTGTTGTGGTACATGAACTACTGCACCTACAGTTCCGCCAGCAACACAAACAACAACGATCGGTAAGTGTTTAAAAAACATTGTACTTTAAAAAACCCTTATACTTACGTTGTATACTTATGCTGTTTGACAGTGTCTACATACAAGCTCAACGCATCACATCATGAATAAATGAATGAATGAATTTTATTTATATAGCACCTTTCCAAACATAAAGTTACAAAGTGCTTTACAGGTTAAAAACAACAATAGCAAACAACATCATGATGTATTTTGAGCTTGTACGTCTGCTTTTTGTTATTATTATTGTTGTGCAGTCATAAAATTTGGAAATAACTAGATTATTTGCACTTGGCACAAGGTCCTACATGTAATGATGAGGAGTATGGTAGTGGACGAGAAGGAGACGAACGAAAACCACCATGTAAACGTGGCCAGGTTGGAAAAATACTCGTCAAATGTCTCAGTGGACAATGGAAACTTCTGGAGGATAGTTGTATTGTAAAAGAAATAGCAGAACTTCTGACTGAATCCCAGGTAAAATAAGCTTTTTTAAAATCTTTATAGGGAATACCACCACATGAAGGGGAATCACTTTCACTAGTGGTTCTCAAAATGGGCTCTGAGAACCCCCAGGCGTCCTCGAGGGTGTTCCAGGGGGTCCCCACCAGTGAAATTAGTTAATAAATCTGTTTAGCCACTATAACCCTATACACAGCAGATATTTGAAAATAGCTGATCTACAAGCTCACAACACGTTGGGATGTTACTTGTTGTGAAGTTATAAGTCAGCTACTTTAAAAAAAATGTATTTTTGGAATATTTGTTGAAATGGTTTAACAACAATTATCTTGTATGAGGGTCTTTGGTAGAAGATATTTCCAGATGGGACCCGGTCCACTAATTATTAATTTGGGGGTTCTTGACATTTGAGAACCACTGGTAACAGTACAGAACCACTGGTAACATAACAGAATGTTCTTGGTTGGTACCATGCAAATGCAATTGACCATTTGACATGTTTGATTCTTTTAGGATTTGGTTGCGAAGACAGTTCCAGAATTTGTGGGGAATCTAACTAAGGTGGCAGAAGCACATCAAACAGTAATTACTGGTTCGAGTGCAACCATATCTGCTATTATTGACATCCTGGTCAACATTGCAGATGTCGCCGTTGATGTCGATGAGATTGTCATGACGGTAAGCGGTGGAAATAAATCCCCATATAGGTTTCTATATGCCTCGCAGCCCTCGCCTCAAAAATATACCTATTAAGGCCTATTAAAGAAAATATATAGAATGTTATTATGGAGTAGGTGAATGATTCTTACTTTCATGGTGACCTAATAATTTCAGCTTAATGAAAATAAGAAACACTAGATGTTAGACCTGTTGTTCATCACTAAAACACCAAATTGAGAACCACAGGAGAGCTTTATTATGTTACATTGTACTTTGCTTACAGTATTATGCAATATTTTGTAGCTTAAAACAAGATAAACATGTTATCACTCTAACAGAGAAATGCCGTTTTGTCTGCAGGATATCCTGGAAATAGTGGATGTCATCATTGATGAAGCAGCAACAGAATCCTGGTTCATTTTAAACACCAACAAAACCCTCAATGTCAGCTCAAAGTTTCTAATTTCATTGGAAAGTATCATCGACTCCTTGGAAGGGGAGTTTGATATATCAACCGACCTCATTCTGCGGACAGAACAAGATTCAACAACTCGTACCAGGCGGACATTAACTCTAGTGTCACCCTCAACATTCTAAACACCAGTGCTACCAACCTCTTTATTACCACCATTGTCTTCCCCCTCAACAGCATTCTACCTCCCAGGAATGCCAGCTTCAACGCCAGCAGCTTCAATACCAACGAAACCAGCTATGAGAACACCATCAATGGCAAAGTTCTGATGGTTGATTGATTGATTGAAATCTTTATTAACAGTTTGCAGAATTACAGTACATTTCAAGCACAAACTCAATACAAAGACTGTTAACTGTGAGTGGACGACCCAATTAAGCCTTACACTTGTTTACAACAGGGTCCACATTGTTCAATTCATCAAAACATTTAGAGACAAACAAATAGACACTTCTATGTAGTTAAAGAACAGAACAGGAATTCATCATATAGGAAGCGAAAAGGGAAAAAAAGTATATATACAGTGAGGGGAACAGGGGGATAAAAGAAAAGAAAACGAAAGACAGAGTGTAGGGCGCCTGCACACAACACCATGCGTTGATGCCATGTGTGCATATGTGCAGGCACCCAACACCACGTCCATACAAAAACATAGTACAATCCATAGTACAAGGACAGAGTGTAGGGCGCCTGCACACAACACCATGCGTTGATGCCATGTGTGCATATGTGCAGGCACCCAACACCACGTCCATACAAAAACATAGTACAATCCAGATACAAATTCAGCTTTTACAGAGGCCAGTTTCGAATTGCAGCCATCCGTAGGTGCCCTTTGAGAGCAGTTTTGAAGGAGCCAAGGGATTCACATGTCTTAATGACTGTTGGTAGGGCGTTCCACATTTTGGTCGCATAGGTCGCACATGGTCAAGCTGAACACCACGGTTGAAAATGTGATAATAACTTTTGACAAACAAAACACGTCGTTGACATTGAACCCACAGTGCGTCTTCTGGAACTTTGCACTCTTTGATAACCTCGGCGGATGGGACCACGAGGGGTGTGCTTTTGTGTCAGACATAAATGATACCGTCACCTGTAACTGCACCCACCTAACCTCCTTCACAATTCTTATGTCGATTGACATTCCCCCAGAAATTAAAGTTTTACTGGACATAATCTCGTACATTGGCATAGGGATATCAATGGGATGCTTGGTCATTTGTCTCATCGTTGAGGGAGTCGTTTGGAAGGCCATGACCAGAAACAGCACCTCATACATGCGTCATGTTTGTATTGTGAACATTGCTGTGTCTCTGCTCATTGCAGACATCTGGTTCATCATTGGATCAGCAATTGCCAACAACCCCCTTGAAAATCCAGGGGAAGATTACAGAGTTCCAGTCGCTCCATGCCGCGCAGCAACATTTTTCATACACTTTTTCTACCTTGCCCTGTTCTTTTGGATGCTTGTGTCTGGCCTTCTCCTGTTTTACCGAACCATCATGGTTTTCTCCCAGATGTCTAAATCAACCATGCTGGCCATCGGTTTCTGTTTGGGCTATGGAGGCCCTTTAATTATAGCAGTCGTCACCATTGCCTCTACAGCGGGCAACAATGGCTACATCAGAGAATACAACTCTTGTTGGCTAAACTGGCACAAGACGAAAGCCCTACTTGCGTTCGTGATTCCTGCCTTGACCATTGTTTTTATAAACTTCATAATTCTAATCGTGGTCTTGTACAAAATGCTGAGGAGAGGTGTGGAGCATTCTGACCAGTCAGATGAAACGAATGCGATAGTTGTCGTCGCAAGATGCTTGGCCATTTTGACTCCTTTCTTTGGATTGACTTGGGGTCTGGGAGTGGGAACTATGACAGCTCCAACAAATATTGGAATCCATATTGCCTTCGCATTCTTCAACTCATTACAGGTAATGCAAAAGCATATAGGCTAATTTTCCTACTTATATTGATCCCAAATGACTTGCCATGGGGTCTATTTTGAGGGGTTTCAGAAATGCCCCTGTTGTCCAGTTTCCCTCCTCTCTATCACAGTCTCGTAAATCATGTTTTGAGGTGAGCGTTCGGCACAACTGTCAATCAAAGTGACTGTACTGGCCAATCACAGTGCGTCTTTTCCGGGCAAAACACATAACAGCATAACATCTGTTTAGCAGACTGTGGCTCATGTGGGACAACCAAGGCATGGATATTTGTAATGGCAGCTAATAACACATTCATGAAACAAGCTAAAACAAAAAAACACATTTGACCGCAACAAATTGCATAAAAGCTAAATTACTTATAGCCTCCGCTCTATGCTATGAGGTCTGCTGGGGAAACTTCAATTCCGCAAAGTTATGTTAAGTTAAGGTCACAAACAAACAGTTTGTTTTTTATTGGGCATGAATGTATAGGCCTACTCTACATTACTATACTGATGTATACAACCATCAATAAAACACTTTATTTATTTATTTCATTTAGGGTTTCTTCATTTTAGTGTTTGGGACACTGTTGGATTCAAAGGTATGTTGTAGTATACAAATATAAAACATACACTAATGCAGATGCATACTAAACTATATTAAAATAAAACATTTGCTTTGTTTTTAAAAGTATGTATTGTGTTGTATAACATTCAAACACTCTGCCTACAGATCCGAGCTGCCTTATTAAGACGTCTACCTGCAGGAAGTACAGGCACCGGCTCTAATCGAACAAGAGTAAGTGCATTTGAAAATCAGTAGTTTTTAAAACCACAGTTCGTTCCACTAGCATCAGTTTGCTATTTGGCTTTTCTTTTGCAGTTTCCCCCCATTTTCTCACAATTTATTCGCTGGTGTGAAATTGGCCTAATGTGCACTGTCAACCAATAACAAACAGTAAGACGCCCTGAGGGCGAGAAGCGACCACTTTGGCATGGGGGTCAGATCAACATATGGAATGAATTCTGTACTGGCCATATATGGAGCATGTTTTGAGTGTACAGGGTTTGATGAGGACATGAAGATCAACATTATGGAATGTCAGTACAGGCCAGCTCCATATATGGAGATATAAGGGTGGCAAGCGGGGCAGTGTCTTTGAGTGTACAGGGTTTGATGAGGGCCCAGGTAGGGCCAGGCCAAAGTTTTCGAGTTTTCGATGAGGTCAGTGCCGTGATCTTCATATATGGAGATAGCCATATATGGAGACGGCCATATATGGGGCATCAACCATATATGAAGATGGCCGTATATGGAGAATCGACCATACAGTATCTGGTGGTGTGACGTGTCACAAGGTGTGATGTCACGAGGCGTCATGAGCTGACAACCATATGAGTGTGACCTGACTGACGGACAGGTTTTCATAGTAATTTGCGACCTACAGTTGCAATTAACACTTCTTTGACTGTGTTGACCTTGGAATGGAGCAAGCATTTTACCTTTGTCATATAATCCCATTTAGAAAAATATATCTGAATATGAATTGAAACATAAAAGCGATGCCATGTGGAATGCAGGTAGCCACGAGTCTCCTACTCTCCTCCATTGAACAGTGCTTTCTTCTGTCATAAGTAAAATGCCAAGTTATTGCACCTCACACCAGATGGACTAAACCAGTAAGACGCGCAAACGCGGGAAGCGAACGCAGCTTGTACATATTTGGGTTTTGGACGTATAGCTGCTTTGGGGACTCCTTATGGCTGAGTCATGGTGACGTAACAGCGGGACTCCATATATGGGCACAAAAGCGGGACAGACAGACAGACACACACACAGACATGATCTGCTAGGTCTCATAGTAAGTGCTCACTGTGTTCGCAATCACTGCGTTCGCAATCACTGCGTTCGCAATCACTGCGTTCACAATTATAATTTGGTCACTTCCACAAGGACATACAAATTAACCAGTAAGACGCGCAAACGCGGGAAGCGAACGCAGCTCGTACATATTTGGGTTTTGGACGTATAGCTGCTTTGGGGACTCCTTATATGGTTATGGCTGAGTCATGGTGACGTAATCACTCAGCTCCATATATGGGCACAAAAGCGGGACAGACAGACAGACAGACACACAGACAGACAGACACACAGACATGATCTGCTAGGTCTCATAGTAAGTGCTCATTGCGTTCGCAATAATAATTAAATATTTTTTTGTGTTTCATTCTCCACTAGTAACCCTCCCCGCCAAACAGGCACCCAGAACAACCAGTAGGAGGCGCTAGTGCACTGACAACAGTCAAGGACACAAGTGAAGCGCCTCTTTAATGATGGTGTTGCATACTTGCATTGTGTGAACACATTCTTATAATTACTGGTCCATGTTTTCCATACAGAGTACAAGTGGTGGTATTGCTTCCTCTGGATTAAACTTCTTCAGGAGAATACGTGGAAGGCGAAGTAAGTGCATCATGTTTAATAATAATAGATTCACTGATCTAACCGGCGGCGGTGGCTCAGGGGTAGAGTGGTCCGAGGTTGCCAGTTCGAACACGGGCTCCCGTCGAAGTGTCCTTGAGCAAGACACTGAACCCCTACTTGCTCCTGATGTGCTGGTTGGTGCCTTGCATGGTTTCCGTATGAATGTGTGTGTGAATGTAATACAATCTATGCAAATATCTACGCAATATAAATGCACCATTTACGGGCCGTAGCCAAACACACATTAATTTGGGGGTCCTTGATGACACAAAGAAGTTTGAGAACCACTTATAGATATTTTTCAGATTGAATGAGCCATTTCACTAAAACATTTCTTGTTCTCCAGATATCTACCATGTGTCAGGAGCCAACAACACAAGCAGTTCTGTTCCGACAGAATCATTCATTATTACCAACAATTAATGGAGTGTGTTAGCAATTAATGTCGATACTATTCATTAAAAGTGTAGGCCTACTGTATTTATTATTTTTTTGTGTTTTGTTTAACGGTTAAAGCTCTATTATATAGCCTATTCCAATAGTAATCAATGGTGTATTGTTTGTTCAGGAACAGGTGTTTTCCCGTTTCTCCAGTAAACACTAAACAGAAAATACAATTTCAGGTC
Organism: Protomyctophum bolini; assembly: GCF_963924005.1. NCBI lineage: Eukaryota > Metazoa > Chordata > Actinopteri > Myctophiformes > Myctophidae > Protomyctophum > Protomyctophum bolini. Next base: position 4,914,134 of record NC_137867.1, read on the forward strand.
GGGAAGGGATAGACATTTTATCCAATCAGGAGAGAGAACCCTACCATGATTATTTATCAGCTTCAATTTTATAGTGATCCAGTTCCAATTTTGTCTCTTCTGTTATCTGTTTAATAAAGATGGGGAGAGCCTATATTTATTCATTGTCTTCAATTAGTGCAGAATGCTGCAGCCTACCTTTTAATTGGCTCCACGAAATTCGACCACATCACACCCATTTTAGCTTCCCTGCACTGGCTCCCATCTTTAGAATTGATTTCAAAGTCCTTCTCACGTTATACAAGGTCTGGTCTCGCTCCACCCTACATCTTTGATCTAATCTCCCCCTATGTCCCAACTCGCTGTCTGAGATTATCAAGCAAGAGTTTATAGATGCCCAAGTCTGTAATTTAAAGACCAAAGTCCTCTTTTAAATCCCTATACTGAAAATGCACTTATAGATTAGTCTTCAGTGCCAACTCCTATTAATCATTTTTAATTTAATTTCACTGATTATTGAAATGTCTTCTGTTGCTTATTGCTGACTTTTGAAATGTTTCCTGTTGCATCTTGTTCTGTTGTTTGTATCCTTGTTCCTTAAGTGTGTAAAGCATTCACAAGGTTTGCTGTCAGTTCACCCCTTTGCGGGGTGTGTGGGTCAATATGTCAATGGGGTGGGTGGGGGGTAGGCCTATCATGGGTAAAGTTAATTGAGAATCTGTCCACATCAAGGATGCAGCACTGTGGTCCTCGCCTCGGTCACAACAAAGCACTTTAAAACAGCGGTGCTGAATGAAGGTAGACCTAATGTTATTCCTCCTGTGTCTTGAGCCATTGTCCTCTTCTGTCTTAACCACATTAACAATGGCGTCCCTATTTTGGGAAAATAAAAAGAAAACAGCAACACTTGCACATTGGCTATATACTGTTGATTGTACAATGAAATGCTTACTGCTGTGTCAGGCCCAGTGGTGGCACATCTTGCACATTGCATGGCTATTTTTGCTATTTGTTGTACAATGAAATATAGGGCTTAAATGGTTAATACTGCTTTGCCAGGTCCAGTGTTGGCACAGATGTGAATTTGTGAAAGGCATTGCTGTTGGTCCAATGCAGTTGCTTACCGTGTCCTTGGTTTGCACCCCAGTCGTGCAACGGATGTGGTCCAAGTGCGCTTAGTACTAGCCACGGCCAGAGCCCCGAATCCCAATAGGCCACTAGGCCTAGGCTATATAGACTGTTGGGTGGGACTTGCCAGAGAATGGTTTAAGAGCTCCATAAAGCTATATCTTGGAGATGTGGACATGCATGCTTCCTATTGCCATAGGAGAGTATGCCACCAGATTGTTGTTGTATGGGTGAACTTTGCCGAATAATGTATTTTATTTGTATTTATTTTAAATAATAATCTATTTTTTAAGTCAACAAAATGCATACATTGTACAATGTAATTAAACAGCTTCAAGGTCTCCGTTGTCCAATTACTGTCTGTAGGGACAGTGTCCAGACATATAGCCTATCCTAACAATCCACTCTCTTATGACAATGACATGCAGGTCTCTGGACTTTGTAGCCTAGTACAGTATAAAACAATACAATTGGTATTAAAAGTGGTAAAGTGTAGTGACATTTTGAGTGTGTGTGGTGTGCTGTGCTTCTGCAGTGACTTTTTTCCATTATAAATAAATAATTCCAAAATAAAAGACCATGAATAAAGATAATAGGCTATTTGTAACCGTAAATGTGAATAACAATAGATAATTGTATACATCCTCCTAACTTTGTTCTTCAAAAAAGGCACTTTTGCACGTATGATGTGCTAATTTTATTTATTTTATGATAATAACAAAAAGGTTTATGAGAAATGTGATTATCCGCCCGTTAGCTCTGATCCATATAGCTGATGCCGTTAAATGCAACCGCATTAGTATGGACCAGAGCCATATGGTTGAGACAAAGCAGTTAAAGGCCCTGAAAGTTACATAACGTCAGTCTTACCCAATACCCAATCTTTCTGTTTAATGAACACAAGGCTGCTGTACTTTATACCTCATACTTTAAATGCTTAGTACTGCATACTTTAAATGCTCAGCCACCACGGTGGATATTTTGACATTCAGTTTTTTTGTTATTGGAATGTTGCCACTACTGTTGGAGCTTTTCATTTAAAACGTTCGCTATGCAGAGCTGGGGCGTATGTACACCTGGTTCTACCTGGGCCTGGGCCTATAGTTAGGTAAAGTTAGCTTAAGTTGTGGCAAATCTGCAAAATAAATGCTTATCACTAGTTTTCTTCACAGATGTGTTCATAAAGGTGTCTACTATCACAGAAAAATGTGTTCCAACCCAACTCCCTTGGGAAACTTTGTGACAGCTGCTGAAAGTTAGGGTACCATTATCAACCAATATAAGGCAAAAAAATCCAAATTTCAGTAGGCCTATCATGATGTGACATGTCAATCCATTGCAAGCATTAGTTTTGCACAAAAAACACTCCTTTGCCTAAAAATGCCCATAGCCCAAATATGATGAGGTCAGCACATTTGGGCACATTTGCCCAAAGTAGCTATGGCCGAATTTAGCCCAAGGAGTATTTTCGTGCAAAACTCATGCTTGGAATGGCATCATGAAAACCCCTATAGTTTGACTTGTCACTTAAAGTATAATGAAATTTGGATTTTGTGTGCGTGTGTGTGTGTGTGTGTGTGTGTGTGTGTGTGTGTGTGTGTGTGTGTGTGTGTGTGGGCAGATAGGGTTGGCTCATTTGGCTGTCAATCAAACAGCCGGGCACGCTATAGTTTAGTGAACGCCCACCAAATACCAAAACAAAACAACATGCTGAACAAACACAGCACAAGTTAGCGTTAGCGAAGTTAGCGAAAATTGTGGAGAAACATGAAGGAGAAACTGACCACCGCAAAGAAAAGGGAATGCAGTTACAACAAGAAGTAGGCTACTGGGAAAGTATGTAGGCTATCTGAGTAAAGCCAGTGCAAGACTCAACACACAATGTGCTGCTGCTCAAAAGGAGGCTGGCTTCAATGTGTTGATCATCGTATGGAACCAAAACAAGATTCCAACACAGATAAGGTAACAGCAGTTTAAATAACTAGTGTTCACTGTTTATACCACACAGTGCAACACATTGGTTCCTTATTGGTTGTAATTAATTTCTTCACAATCAAATAAAAGTCTCTTGGTTGGTTGGTGTATTGTATTGTCCAGTTGTATCATGTATTCTTTTGTTGGTTGGTTGGTTGGTTGGTTGGTTGGCTCAGGAATGACACCAAGTTGCAAAAACGTTGACATTTTATTCACATCAGATTTAAAAGTGCATGTTTTAGCCACATACATTTGTTCTGATCTTCCTCAGTAGGCCTAAATTACAATTCCATTTTTGGAGTCCATAAACATCAAATAAATTAATACACAGCTCACAAGTTGACACAACACTACAAAAAGAGCTTACAGAAATCTCAATAACAATTGGTATTAAAAGAGGGAGGACCAACATAGGCTACTAATAAATTAGTGGGTTGTGTGCCAACTTGCGCCTTGCACACAAGTAGGCCATACATGACCTACTTGTGTGCAAGCAGAGCGCACAAGTACTGCTACTAACGAAGGTTACGTAGGTAACCATGGTTGGATCACTCCAATATATGATAGTTCCTCCGCTAGGCGGAGCCATCGAGCGGACTTACCGATAATTTCCCGTGCTATACACGGGAAAGTGACGTGCGAGTAATCCGGTTTCTTGCATATCGGTCTGTCTGTCTGCTTTAGTTTGCTACCCAGCTAGCAAGTCATGGCGCGCCGCCTGCGGGAGGCGGTCGCCGCGCGCCGCCGATCGTGTCCTCCGCCGGGCGCGTCGCACGATGTGGCCGCGTCGTTCTTGATCAGCGTGTGCCGTGCGCGCCGACGCGCGTGTAGCCGGCGCCCCGCTACTCTGCCGCGCCTCGAACGTCAGCTACCGAAGGCAGCAGCAGGACAGCGTGGAGCTGTCTTATGACACCACCCCCCCCCCCCCCATATATATTGCGACCCCGCACCCCTCCTCCCCCATGCTCACCTCCCTCCCACATATTTATAGAAACATAATAAAGCAGCAAATGTATACTTAATTTTGTTTCTTTATTAGGAAAAAAAGGTTACAATGAAATAATTTAGGCACATAGAAAAAATATGTAAACAACCAAGTTTAGAATACAAGAAAACAGTCATACCATTCAAACACTTTAACCATCATTGTTGGCTCACGAGCTTGTAGATTTGCTATTTTTGAAAAATCGTGAAAATGTGGCCCAAACACAGTGAACGTTTTAACTAAAAACTGCAAGGATTTAGAAGACATTTTGTGGAATCAGTTCTCAAGTTTAATTTCTATAAAACACCAAGTCTATTCTGTGTGGAGTTAGTTATGTAGGCCCAGTAATGTTGCAATAACAGTTACACAGCAATAAACAGAACACACAATCGAGATTCACCTTTTGAGCAAGAAATAGTGCAGCATACATTCAAGAGTCCATTTGGAAACCCCTATAGCGGTGGGTTTGAACACTTTTCATGCCAAAGTTATTCAGCATTTGAGCCACGGACGACCGTTTGATGAGCTGCCTGCCATGCCTGTCCGTTTCCTTCCTTTATGAAGCCTGACTGGTGGTGGCCGCCAGCAGAAGTTCCAAAATGCACCCTGTCCAACGTCTCCGGCTCTCAGACCCCAGGTCCCTGTCACTGAAGTCCAAGATCCAGTGGTTTTAGCCACTTTAACCATTATTTAAAAAGCTGTAAGCTGTTGAAAACGAGTTTGCTCATTTTGAAACATCGTGAAAATGTGGCACAAATCTGTAAATATTATTTTGCTGCAAACGTTTTAACTAAAATCTGTGAGGATTTAGAAGACATATCAGTTCTCAAGTTTAAGTGCTTAAGTCTTTAAAACACCAATTCTCTTCTGAGTGGAGTCAGGAGTTTCTGAGCGTAGCAATGTGTGTATGTCCCCGTGTCTGTATGTCCGAGCACGGAAAGCTGGGTGCGTGCGTTCCTTGAGGTCTGGATGTTGCATAATGAGACCAGTGCCAGTGGTTTAATATACAAGGGGGCATTTTTCATTTTTCAGTTCTTTACATATTATGAAACTGCACACTGTAACCTTTCATATGATGTATTGCTCATTGAAATTGGGGGGGAAATGAAGAAGATATGACCATTTGAAATTTGTTGAACTGTAAACACCAAAGTACATAATTTGCCATTCTAAGATTTCAAAGTATTTAGCATCTCTGAGCCCAGGAATGGGTGTGACAATAGATACTTGTCTCCACGCCTAGATACTTGCATAAACACTCCCCCCATTCACTAACCACTCCCCCCACTTAGCTGTCAACTGCACAGAATGACTTGAGTGGACACTTAGTAAAACAAAGTGGGCTCTTAGAATAAGAATAAATAGAGATGGGAATTAGAATTAGTTTGTTTATTTTCACATACTTGAATTTGCATACTGTGACAATGACAAATAAGAGTGGCATAAGAATAAAATACAACTAACAGTTTAACATTGCACTTTCCCTGTGACTAAATAAATATACAGTTTAAATTTGCACTTCCCCTGGGACTAAAAATTGCAGCCTTGTAGAGACGCCAGACTGATGCTTTGGTCACATTACTTGGCAACAACTTCAGGCTGTAATCCTTGTGTCCAGGATGTCGACCAGGCAAAGATATGGCATGGACCTCTGCATAGTTTGTTATGAATGTCAACACCAATGTGATGTCCTCTTTAGTCAGAAACTTCTTGTTCGTTCTGGGAGTCTTTTTCCTCTGCCGTGGAGTGATACCATTCTCCTTGTAGTGTCGCTTAATTGCATTTAGAAGGGTGCTGCTGATCCTGAACAAAAACAACACAAACGCTGGGTTACTAACTAACAACGTTAGTATGCCTGGACTCTATTTACTGTTCAGCGCTTGGATCCGGTCTAGAGCCCACCCACTTAAACATAAACATACATACACGCACACAAACGTTTCCGTATCCGCTCTATACCGGATGTTGTTATAAACAGCGCTAACGCTAACAACACACTGCAAATTAAAACGCTACTGCATCATGTATCAGTCTTACTTAAAACAAACTCATAAACTCATAAACAGACTGATTTCAGAGACTAGATCCTGAATATATACAAGATGATAATGAAACTCACCCATAGATGAAGCAAAAGGTAGCTCGACACACCACGATGGCGTTCACCATGTATGTGGATCTGTTGAACTTTCGCTTCGCGTTGACTTTCTTCGTGGATTGAGTCATTTCGGAGTCGTTCATACAAGTCTTTATAATCGCCAAAATAACAAGGTCTTTCTGGTCCTTTGTCAAAGCTGCCATGTCTGTTCGGGTCTCCCAGATCATGTCTGGATCGAGTTGTTTACTGCAAGACGAATGCGGCTGTTCTACGTTCTCTTTTGATCTTTTATGACACCCGCAATCAAAGTTTATTATTTTCTCCATTTCTGCTGGTCGGTCGGTGTCCACTGCTACATTATTGACTTCTGGTACAAGTAAAAGCGAGGCGATGCCGACCTGTACACCACCCGGCCCAGCTGTCCCTCCAGACTCGTCTTCCTCGTCCTCGTTATCACAACACAAACTCCAGCGTGTATGAAATCAGAAATAAATGTTCCCAGGAGATCGTCTTGTGCCTGTCCATTTAAAGCGTTAAGCAAGCGTTCCAATTCAAAGTTACTAGCCATGATCACAAACAAACAACAAGAATGATGTTGTGTTTACTGACAGCCTGAACACGTTGCTACTTATGGGCGGTGATCGGCTACGTGAAACTGGAGAACAATACATAGGTATGGCCAATCGAAACAGCTCTATGTAAATACGTGCAGGAATGTTCACACCCCCAAAATACGGAAAATAATCTTTCTTTATAGAGACATTTTTGCAACGTAATTACAACGACTTAATGACACTAAAACGACTTTCTGATGGAATAAAAACATTCTTTAACATTACAACTGTGTTAATGTGGCTAAAAACGAAAACCACCAAAAAAAAAAGAAGAATACGTTTCGTTATATTGTGAAGTTTCATTACTGCCGACTTGTGGTTTAAATCACTGGCACTGGTCACATATAGTAGAGGGTCAGGGAAACCCGACTGGTGGTAGAGCAGAGGTTGCATTTGAAGTCGATAGGTCTTCCTCCAGCGAAAGTTCGTCTGAAATCACAGAATTAATTAAATAAATTATTTTCACCTTAATCATTTCTCTGGCTTGTGATCCATGACTTAACAGTTGCCCTGTGGGTAAAACCCAGCCATTTTCTAATTTCTATTCCTGTGCTAAAATGTGAAAATGTTCTTACCATTTTTATTATCCATTTTATTTATCCATCACCATCATCTCCACGTGACCTCCTCATCTGTAATTTGAACAAAATCAAATACAAAATTGATATGGATTGCATTTGTATAGGGCTCACAACACGTGAGCTTGTAGATCGACTATTTTCACCATGCAACCAAGTGTAAATTCAGGCATTCTGAAATAGGCCTACCTACCATCACTGCTGTGAAATGTGGGATAACGTTTTGATGGCTGTGAGAACCACTGCCTTAACCTATTTAGACCTGAGGACGCATCTGTGTCGCCTCATAGGTTTTAAACATTATTTTAAAAGCTGTTAGCTGTTGAAAAATAGCAGATCTACAAGCTCATCTCCCTTCTACACCTCAGTCATTTAAAATGTCATGATGGTAACAAATTAACAATGGTACACAGTTACACATTTCAAACTTGAGGCAAGAGAGCTTGTAGATCGGCTATTTTCAGCAGGATCCAAAGGCCAATACAGAAGTTACACAAAATATATGGCTTAACCTTGTTATGTAGCTGCTGTTGTTGTTGTTGCCATGATGTAACTGGAGTAGAAACGAGAAGAATGACAAAAAATGTGATTTACAGCAAAAATGCTGTTTATGTAGCCTATACACAAGCAACGTATCAAATCTTATCCAATTCGAATAATTGTGGACTTTTATCAACATAAGAAGACGTTAGAAAAGAACATCATGATACATTATTATTGTTCGCTACTAAACCATTTTACTTAGCCTACTTCTGATAAGGTTGCGTTGTTTCCCCAGGCTCCACCGTCTGGGTCTTGGAACGTCATCTTGTTTGTCTGTAAAATGAAATAATATAAAACACCGTCCATAACGCTTAAGCTGCAGTAGCTTTCTTTCTTTCCAACGGAGCTGTTTTTAAGCCTGTTAAAATAGCATGAATTATACGTTTGCTAACCCCCGTCCAGACAATAGATTAGCTAGCTAGCTAGCTATAGCTACCGGTAATCTATTCCCTCTGCTAGCGTTAGGAAACGAAACGATTCTAACACGTGCAATTACACTACACACAGTATATATCAGATATAAAAATACACTGACCTTTCAACTGAATTTCTCCGGAGAAAACGGCGAAATATAAGCCTTTGTTGTGGAGTCTTGTCTTCCTAGCTCATTTCTCAATTCTCAACAACACAAGAACAACAACAGACTCAGAGAAGCCGCAATGCATGCCGCGTGAAGCCTCGGTCCCAGGCTTCACGGGTGAATGCACGACCACAGTAAAGTGTTACAAATTACTATAGTCTGCAGGTACATATTATTATTAATAAAAATTAAAACTAAATATAGCTGCAAGAAGAAGTAGAAGAAGAATCCACTTAATTATATTCAATAATAGTTAAAAAAAAAAAAAAAAACATAATAATCCTACAAAATATAATATTATTATTATTGATTTATTTTATACATAAGATGCACATCCTTGTCTGAGAGAGAGAGAGAGAGAGAGAGAGAGAGAGCGCAAAAGAAAGAGAGAAGAGAGGAATAGAGGGGCGGGGGGGGCAAGCCTCAGGACAGCGTCACGAGGGCTGTAAATGCACACTGTTGCGCAGAGGAATGAAAATCTAACTGAGGCGCGATCGTTTGACGCGATGACAGCGGGGGGAAGTCCAAGCCCGCCCGGGCGTGCTACGCTGTGAAGGCGACAGCGGGAGGCGGTAGCTAGCGGGGAAATGTTAGCTGGGTATGTACAAGGTAATCTTTCAAGTTTTTGTTCTTCCTATACGCTGGTATAATTTTGTATTTGTTTGGTAGGTCATCCGTTCTATTTGCAAAGTTCCTCTTTATTTTTGTCATGTATTCTGTGTTGAATAGGTAGTAACTAAGGCTAGTTAAACAAAGGAACTCAAGTGCAATTAAAAGCAAGGGAGAACAGATGGGTTTTGAGTAGGGATTTAAAAACACTGATCGACTGGGCAGATCGGATGGTGAAGGGCAGTGTGTTCCAGAGCCTGGGGCCTGCAGCCGCAAAGGCACGGTCACCCCTACTTCTCTTGCTGGTCGTAGGCTTGACCAGCAGCATGCTGGTCCGCAGACCGTAGAGCTCTGAGTGGGACATAGGGTGAGAGGTCATGACTCATGATGTGTTTTAAAAACAAATAAAAGAACCCAACGATGCTTCTCGGTAACATGTTTTATTTAATTAATTACCTTACGTTTTTTTCTGTTCTTTTTTCACCTAAACATCGTCATTGATGTTCATTGTTTAGTTTTGCAATGCCATTGGTCATGATATTTGCATATAAATACCCCCCACAGAGGCACACATTTACACTACTTCAAAAGCTCTGGTGCAATTTTCAATCAAAATTGACCTATGACCTTTAATCTTTAACCCTGATAAAAGTAACTAAAATGCATGTAATACAGAGCTGAATAGTTCTGATGATGCTCATGGGGGCTCCCCACCCGGCGGTGTTGCTGCCCCTCCCGGGAGTCGCGGCTCATGGCTCTTCACAGACGGCACAGAGACGGCAGTCACTCCGCTGAATGTGTCAGTGTTGCTGCAGTGGTGTGAACTGTGAACCGTGCGGGCACTGGTGTTGGTGCTGAGTTCTGACAGCCGAGTCACAGCTTCTTCTTCTGAATTACTTTATCTTTACATTGGAAAATACATTTTGCGTTTTGCTGTTTCCCAAAACAAACCAGCGCGCGCTACAGTTTGCTACAAAGCGACTGGAAGCGGACGAGGTTTACAGACATACCAATAGTAGCCAATCATATGCTGATTGCTGATTAGGCCAGTTGCTGTATAGCCTACCTACCCGATCACCATGGGGAGCAGCAACAACACACACACACACACACACACACACACTACACACACACACAATAGCCTTCTATATAATGCTGCGCACATATATTATATATATTTTAAAAAAGAAACCCGATTAGCATTTGAGTACTTCTAACACCTCTGAACAGCCGGCGGAATTCCAGAGCATGTGTAAATAGTATGCAGTCTGTGACAGAGTCACAGAGTGTCAATAATTCCCAGAAAATCTGTAATGTTAATATAAAATGTCCACGAAAATCTTCATGGGGGCTAAAAGGGGCTATTTAATTCTTCATGGGGGCTGTAGCCTCATAGCCCCCACAGAGTCGACGTCGTTGATGTAATACATGTATATATTTGTGTGATCATTAGAATGTCTAGAATTATTATTTTTTTACTACAAAGTCCTAGTAGTACAACATAGTAGTAAGGTTGAAATCTATTTTTTGCAAGTAGAAATATATCCGGGTCTTACAGGGTTATGCCAGTATACAGGGAGTTGACCTGAGTGATGCCAGTATACAAGGATTTGACCTGAGTGAAGCCAGTATACAGGGAGTTGACCTGAGTGATGCCAGTATACAAGGATTTGACCTGAGTGAAGCCAGTATACAGGGAGTTGACCTGAGTGATGCCAGTATACAAGGAGTTGACCTGAGTGATGCCAGTATACAAGGAGTTGACCTGAGTGATGCCAGTATACAGGGAGTTGACTTGAGTGATGCCAGTATACAGGGAGTTGCAATAATCAAGTCTAGAAGATATAAAAGCATGGACATTGGATAACCATCTCCAGCTGTTGTGGGGGGAGGTAGGATTTGACCTTGGCAACGACGTTTTTACGGTTTTAACGACGGAGCTGATTTGTTTGTTGAATTTAAAATCGAATTTAAAACCAAGATTTCTGGAAAAGGGGTGGATGTTAGAATTTAGCGCACCCATGGGGCTAGAGGATATGGTGGAATGGTTGTCAAAAATTATGATTTCTGTTTTATTTTCATTGAGGGTGAGAAAGTTATTGGTGTCCATCCAGGACTTGACATCGTGAAGGCACTTGAGGAATTTGACAATTTGATGGGCGTAGGTGCATGACCACGTCTGTGAGAGCAGAGAGAGGTATGGGCTCAAACTGGGAGAATGTGGCAAGACTGGATGGAGTGTCAGGGTCATGGGTCAAAAGTGAATGGTTTGCCCTAATTTCGGAGATTTTGGCAATGAAAAATGATTGAAAATTAGTGAAGAGGGCAAGGGATGGGACAATTGGAGGAGCATAACATTTTTGTTAGATGCGGGGGAGGGGGGCACAACACAGCCATCAAACAAATGTTTTGTCAAACCATGCGACTTCCATTGGAAATGCATTGGGGCAGCCATTAAACACAGACTCACACGCAAACAGTGTGAGTGAGGCCTAACTGTGGAATGCATGGTACTCTGTAGGGCGTAGGCTATACTTGCTGCTGCAGCATGATTGACTACAATCAAGGCTGTCACTCACTACGTTGCTCTCACAACAGCACACTGCAGGAGTCAAGGAAGGCAGACAGAATCGTTTGGAGCCTTGGAGGGAAAATGGCAAAATGCCCATTCTGTATTTCATTTTTCAACAGTTGCTAAAAGTTCCAAATAACATTTAAACAAGTTTGTTGCTAATTTTGTAGCTAAGCGTTGCCAGGGTATTCTGAAATGTAGTTTCGATTAGCCTATACCCACTGAACCACACTTGAAAGAGGAGGCTCAGCTTGAAAGAGGAGGTGAGTAGCAATTATTACTTCATTTGTTTGTTCATTCATTAATTAATTAATTTGTTCATTCATTCATTCATTCATTCATTCATTCATGCATTAATTAATTCATTCATTCATTCATTCATTCATTCATAATTATTACAGAACCACTGCATCACACGAAATGTTAGAAACGAAATGTTTTGTTCATCATCCCCACCTTATAACGGATCTTCAATATTTGAACATATTTCGAATTAGGACTACACAATTATGATTACCGGTATGTGAAATGCATCATGCATAAAAATGAATAGGCCTACTTTTACTTTTTCTGCTTTAAGGTGTCCGTACACTAGCCGATTTTAGCCCATAGTAATACCGTACACAAATGGTTTTCTTTTTTTGTGAATTCATAATCTCATCCATATCCTGCTGTCCCTCCATATTTGAGCAAGACATCTTTAAGGCCTATATTAAAAACTTCCTAGACCAAACGGTTTTAATATTTTACAATAATAATAATAGCAATGTGTGCAGTCATATTTCTACCTACAACCATGGAAATGTGTGGCATGTGGCCTGATCCTGATGTGAGGACTCCCTCTTGGACATTTTTATATTTTTAAATGTTTGTACTGAGTGTGTTGCTCTGGGGGTTTTGTTTGCATGCCGGCTGATAGTCACACATGGCACCAAAGCATGGTGCTGTTGGCGGGTGGTGAGACCCTTAGAGCGGCACATACAGGCGCAGGCATTTGGGCTTTAGGGGGTGTCGCGGATAGTACACATCGCATCAACGGATGGTACTGTGGCGCTCGCCATTTGATGTGATGATTTTATACGATGACAAGCAGCATATTTTTTGTATGGATTTTCAAGTTTTGATATATGTAATTTGTGGAAATTTTATAAAATACTTTAAAATGGATAACAATACAGGATGCTGATTGTTAATTCCTAATGTTTGTATAGTGGTGAACTGGGAAGAAAAACCAGCTCTGCCTGAATTTAATCTGTGCAAATTGAGTGAAAACAATTAAGCTTTCCATCTGAAATGTAAAATGTCTGGTTTCTGCTGGCCCACACTCGCTTTGCGAGTCCTTTGCAAGAGGAAGTATAATAACTTGGCACCATGCATGCCTTAAATTGACACCAACATAATTTGTCACAACAATGGTCTCTACTGTCTTCAATACACATAATTTCTGTTTGACTTATGACAGCTCAGACTGGGTTAAATGGGCACGGACAACTCGGACATTAATCGTGAAAATAGTAGTCTGCATATCAGAGCAAATGGTCATGGAGTTATGGCCATTTGAAGTGTTAAACATTGCTGTAACTCCACTGTAGCGCCCCATGTGTGTGCAATTTAGTTTTTTTGTGACACTATTCTCATGCCAGTCCCCTGAACAGTGTTTGGTGCGGATTGGAGGAACGGTGCACCTGTGACACCCATGGGGCCCCGGCCTTGGGTCCACATATGTGGTCTCTTGTCTAACTATTTTCAAGTCCGGCCCCTGAACAGTGTTTCACAGACACTGAAATGCTGTGCCTCTTACAGTAGGAGGTCGTTTGAGATGGTGTGTGTGAGACCATCGGTCCTCACACACACTCACCGTCTAGGCATTTTTTATATAAAATAAATAATATGTATGTTGGTGTTAATCAAAAAAGGGCTTGCACCGGCAGACTTTAATGAATGTTGTTGATTTTTCCTGCGATTATAACTTTAGAAAATTACACTGTTGTCGCACACTGTTGGCGGATTCCTATTTTCTTTTAAATATTTGTAATGAATGGCTCATCACATGAGTCACAGTAGTGGGTATAATACTGAATGCTGTGGATTAACATGTGGTGTACGTGCCACACAGTATGTTGATGTACAGGTGTGGGAGTTGCGGTACTCCACATCATTGTTTTGAGGTCAGGAGTCTGGGGATAAAAACGTGCCTGAGCCTGCTTGCATTTGTCCGATGGTAACAAAAACAGTTCAGTGCTCAGGTGACCCTCTGGGCCTTCACCCGACTCCTTTGGGTGTACTCTAGAGCAGGGGTTCTCAATGTTTATGGCTGGAGATCCGGCCCGGAAATGCTTTGGCAATGTCTCGCAAGTCGCGCCCCCCGCCCCGCCCCCCTCCCCACCACCAATACAAACTGACTGCAAAAATAACCTTAATAATAGAGAAAATATCATAAATGAATACTGAAACCAGATATAATCATTAAGGGAAATGTATGCAATGCACCACGTACGTATGTAAACTCTTAATTTCCATTTTCCAGCCATTCAGTTCAATTATTGTTTTTTTTTATAATTTGGGGACCCCCCAAAATAATTTGGCGACCCCCAAAGGGGTCGCGACCTACGGGTTGAGAACCCCTGCTGTAGAGGTACCTGAAATCTATAAAATAAGTATGATTACGTACGATATACCTGGAGGTGTGAATAGACGATGACAATGTAAGTTGCATTATGTTTTGCCATTCACCATCACAGCTGACACCCGGTGTCACTTCCTAACACCATTGCCTCCGGTTTGGCTGCATGGCCACACCAACAAACTCAATCGTGTTTGTTTGACCTTCCCCTTGTTTTGTTCTCTCTGATTTTCTTGACAGGAATGGCAATATTAACGAATATCTGCACTGTCATTGGCCTTCTACTGACGTGCTATATTTCTGAGATTTCATGCCCGGCTCCACAGGTAGGCCTGTTGTGTTTATGGTACACAGTAAATGTGGGCAAGGACAAGATCCATTATTGTTGTTCAAGAGCTCCTTGGTTAAATTAACACAGTTTAGCCGGATATTCATTTGAGTATATTATTATTTATTACATCCTTGTTTGCACATAAAACAAAACTATTTTCAAGCTAAACTAAAGTACCAGTCAAACAATGAATGGATCATTTAGATTTGCTCAAGTTAATCAAGTCTTTATTCTAATCTCAGGTGCCCGATGTTGAAGACTCGCTACCTGACATGGTTAGGAATGGTTAGTACAATGTACTGTATATACAGTAGAGACATTTAGAGACAAGCAACAATTAGAGTGGATGCACAATGAAGTAATTTGATGTTAACATTGCTGTAATAGGTGGCTTAATGTCAATTCATGAAATTGGAATGAAATCATTAAAGCACAACTCCATCTTTTTTCAACACATTTCTGTGTGAAAGCCTGATAAGCTTAAGGGGTTAACGGTGTGGCTCTGTGGGAGGCTATCTATAAGGTGTGTGTGTGTGTGTGTGTGTGTGTGTGTGTGTGTGTGTGTGTGTGTGTGTGTCTGATGAGCTTGAAAAACTGTGGAGTTGTCCTTTAAGTAGCCTCAGAAACTGCAGGTGTTTATCCTTTAAGTAGATGAATAACGGACAAACAAGAATAGCAATTTTAGGTGTTTACAATACATTTTTGACTTCTAGTATTAGTATATCTCTTCCAACAAACTCTAATGTAGGCTATATTTTAGTCATTGTTGTTGGAGGTTCATACTGTACTCATTTATGTTTTCTATTGTGTAGTGACAGTGCTTCCAAATCAGTGGAACTATATCATTGATGTTGAAGTGAATGCATCAAGCACTGAAATATTAGACCAGATTCGCTCTGCTGGAAGCTTCCCTCTGCAAATGAATAATGACACCGAAATCACAGACATTGAAATCACCACTGGTGAGTATTGTAGCTACAAAACAAGTTCAGTGACTTCATTCTTTGTTGTTCTCACATTCTTTCTAGTTTTACTGACATTCTCCAGTTTCTTTGAACTCTTCTGACCTGTTCATCCGGTCAATTTTTGACTGAGTTGTTCTCACATTCTTTCTAGTTTTACTGACATTCTACTGAATAAGTATTTAGTAGGCTAACTTCTATCGGCTAATAACTAATACGTGAAAAAAATGTAAATTATTGTGTGCAAAAAATATTTTCACATAAGACAAAAAAGGTGTAGGTATAGAGTTATAGTCATTTCAATACTCAATATACTATTTCTTTCCTGTAGCCATTATTATTAGGAGCAGTATCAATATTCAAATTGAAAGAAACATCTCTGCTTCCAGTGTGTGCTCCAAATGGCAATGGGTACCAGTGTAGATGTGAGGAACAGTATGGTTGGCCCTACAGCAGCTGTATCACTTATGGAGCCTGTGATAAGATCACCACCAGTGGCATCTGCAAATGCATCAATGCCATTCCAACTGATGGACAGTACTGTAAGCTGATATCAGGTAATCGCATCATACTTTCAAACTTTCACACATCAATTCACACCAAAATATATGTTATAAATCTCAAAAGATAAGATATCAAGGAGTTTCTGTAAACATTAGATCACTGACAATTATGTTGATATGTGTGTAGTGTTGGTATGACTATAACAAGCAAGCTCATCATAAGTATAGTCTGGTGTATGATCAAAGATATACGCCTGGGCTCGGATGCTGGAAAAAGTCAGCAGTAACAAACATACGCACACACACTGCTTTGAACACCATGATCATGATAAGTTGATAACAACCCGTACGAAGGACCGGCCCAAACGGCCTTCTGCTGTTATTTCTTTAATTCTTGTTGTTTCCATCCAGTTTTAGACCATTGACTGAATTTATATCACCTGAAGTGTCAGTAGGTGGAGTAAGTGAGACTATTAAGCTGGATATGCACTACGAGAAATTTAGGACAATTTTGGGTGAGCTTAAATGGGGAATGTAGCTAATGCGTGAAAATGAGCGTGCACCAGGCTCGTGCACCGCGCGCGCAGAGCCTACTGAACATTCAGCACCTCCTACTGTAAATATCTTCCCGTGGCCATGCTCGCAAAGGCGTCTCATCTGTGGCGCTCTTATACTGTACATCTCCGACGCCTACTGTGTATGTTCTATGTGTAGGCTACTCATATCGCAGCTCAATATCAGCTTGTAGGCCTACATATCACATACTGATTCACAATCTTTAACAACTGCCTTTGGAAGCAACGTAGATATTACACCTACAGTACAGATTGTACAAGTACAGTGACACTGCTAGCCTTAGAATTGTGTGTTTTACTGTTTTATACCAGTATTCGATGTAACATGGCAGCAACAATAATAACAATTATTGTTATAATACAGTGTATAATATAATATTCACCATTTCACTTCTATCCCCTGTAGCATTACTAGACTTGGCTGACTATGAGGTGGATGTTGAATTAAATGTGACTGCTGTGGAGACAGTGGAAATCCTCAAGACCCTTCTGGAAAATTCCAACTTTTCCCAATTTCTTGGTCCAGCTGTGAATGTCTCAGACATTAATATAACCACAGGTAAAATCATCATCTTCTACTACTACTACTACTACTACTACTACTACTATAATAATAATAATAATGGAGTGCCTGTTCTATTGATTAATGGGCAGTGTAATAACAGTGTATCATAATGTAATACTTGTACCATACAGTTCTGTGTTTCATGTGGCAATAAATAGATTCTCAGAGGTTGTAAGCTAAAACCTTTAAAGCAATATTGAACTGATACTTCGGAAAACAGAAGTA
Source organism: Protomyctophum bolini (assembly GCF_963924005.1). Classification (NCBI taxonomy): domain Eukaryota; kingdom Metazoa; phylum Chordata; class Actinopteri; order Myctophiformes; family Myctophidae; genus Protomyctophum; species Protomyctophum bolini. Next base: position 4,931,578 of record NC_137867.1, read on the forward strand.
ACGATTCCCATTGTACAGTATGGTGAAATTGGTGTCATATACTGTATATAAAAGGTGGCCAGTATTGGTATAACACAAGCTCTGCAACTCTGACAATAATAATTTTAAATTGACTGGAAGTGACTCCTTACATTTTACAACAATTACATTATTTTATTTTGTTATGTGATTTCTTTATCAGTGTGTTACCCAAATGGCTCAAGTTTCCAGTGCAGGTGTGAGGAGCAGTTTGTCTGGTCATACAACAACTGTATCACATATGGAGCCTGTGACATTATCACTGGTGACACATGTGGATGTATCAATGGCATTCCTTCAGATGGACAGTACTGCCAGCCAAAGCCAGGTTTGAACTATTCATCATTCAATTAAACGTAATAGTGCCGTCGCTACCTATACGTGCAATACGCACTGTGAGTAGGGCAACACGCCGAGGGGGACAACAATATGTACCAAAAAGTGCCAAGCAGGCCCTCATAATAGCAATTTTCTACGCGGCTATAATAGCAGCACTCTCATTTGGAGGAGGGGGCAGCACAAATATATGCGAGTAGGGCAACCAAATGGTCAGCTACGTCCTTGATTACTGTACTGTATATTGGTTACACTTGTATGCAGTTTAGTGCCCAGTGAATCCACAATGTATCATTGCCCAAGCTTATCCAATAAATTGGAGGGTTATCTTGTCTAGTCAATGTCCTTCACAAAATAATAAGCCTACCCTGCCATTGTTGTTACCATAAGCTCAGGTAACAACAAATACCAGATGATAATTTGTTCATCATATACTACATTAGCAATTTGGCATCATATTGTTTATGCGTCTGCTAAAGCGCTGGATCTCAACATTGGGTATGGACACTTACAGGACTGCAACTTGAGGCCCATTTTCCACCATGGTTGAATCGGTTGCGTTCTTTTTACCCACCTAATTTTGAACCAAATTAATTTGTTCAGATCCAGAACGAAAGAAGACTTCTTCTTCCCCAGAAGTGGGAACCAAAGTGGGCGTGTCACTTCTCTATTCAGGTTGGAAGATACAGAGCAGATATGATCTAAAAAACCATCATAAAGAACGTAACCGGTTCTAGAACCAAAGTTATTTTGGTGGAAAAGGGGACTTTTGTTAAGTTTTTATACTCAGACCCCCTTTCCACCGGTTGGTTCCCAATGGGAATCGGTACAGTTCTTTTTGGTTCTTAGTCCATGAGCCAGAGCTCCAACATTGGTGGGAAAACTAGACCTATAGGCTTATATTGTTTATAGGATCAATACAAGTAAATTAATACCTTCCACAGTAGTATAGCTTTTTCATATTTTCTATTATTTTGCATATTTTCCTACATAATGCCTCATTTGAATATTTAAAAATGTAAAATGTGTGATACAATAAATCATCGTCTTCCTGTAAGTACTCAATTGGGGAAGTTTCATCAATCTAATATATATTTGTGGTTTTGCCACTCAATTCATTATTCACTAGTACAGACCACGCATTCAATCGAACATCGTTTAACATGGTTTAGCATTTATTTAGAAGAGAGGTGGAACATGAGAAGGAATGATGCATAGGAATGAGATGCATTGAATGAATGATGCATTGGAATAATGCATTGGGTAGAATGATGCATGGGGTGAGATGCATAGGATGGCCTTGACCGTTCGTGTGGGATGTGTCCCGTGTGGGATGTGTCCCGTGTGGGATGTGTCCCGTGTGGGATGGGGGGAAGGGAGGAGGATGTCGGGTTGGGAAGGGGTGTGAGGATGGGGGAAGGGTAGGGGGTGTGAGGATGTTGGGATGTGGGCCGTGGCCGGATGTGGGCCGTAGGCCATGTACCAGGAGCCGGGTGAATGAGTGAAAGGAGGGGGTGGGGAGGGGGAGTGAGGATGAGGGGATGAGTTGGAGCTACAGAGGGAATCTTGAGGGAGTGAAGGGATGAGGGATGACTAGGCCCCTGGGGGAAGTGGAGGATGATAGGGCGTGGCCCTGTGAGGGGAGGGGGGTCGGTCGTAGGCCTGGTTCCGGGGGGGGGGTATTTGACCCTGAGTATTTGGCATGGGGTCCGAAGGGAGGCGTCCGTCTTGGCTGACGTCTGAGACGGCCCGAAGAGAGAGGCGTCCGTCTTGACTGACGTCTGACACGGTGCACTCCGTCATTTCAGGACCCCCATCTGGAACCTGAAAGTAAGGATGTGGTTGTGATTAAACTGATTAAGTGTGGAACAGAACAAGTTGTCTCAATGCACTCTTGTGGAGCAGACGTTGTCCTATCCTGTGTAGGCAATTGCAACAGGGCGCAAGCAATTTCTGAACTTGGTGACAAAAACTTCCCCTTGGCGGCGGAAGAAAAGTCAGGAAGTGGTGACAAAAACTTCCCCTTGGCGGCGGAAGAAAAGTCGGACTGACCAGACTCTAGGTCTGGAAAAGGGGAGGGAGGGAGGGATACGAAGAACAAAGCACGAAATGGCAGGTAGACGTGCAGGTATAAATACGTGGAGAAGGGGAGGGGTTTGGGTGGAATGCTATCAGTTACCATGGTAGATAGTTGATGGGGGGTACTGGATTGGTTACCATGGTGATGTTGGTTAACGATTTATCATAGAAGGCGCGGTCTTCCTCCTGAACATATGTTGTACCAACTTCAATTCACTAGTACAGACCACGCATTCAATCGAACATCGTTTAACATGGTTTAGCATTTATTTAGAAGAGAGGTGGAACATGAGAAGGAATGATGCATAGGAATGAGATGCATTGAATGAATGATGCATTGGGTAGAATGATGCATGGGGTGAGATGCATAGGATGGCCTTGACCGTTCATGTGGGATGTGTCCCGTGTGGGATGTGTCCCGTGTGGGATGTGTCCCGTGTGGGATGGGGGGAAGGGAGGAGGATGTCGGGTTGGGAAGGGGGGAAGGGGTGTGAGGATGGGGGAAGGGTAGGGGGTGTGAGGATGTTGGGATGTGGGCCGTGGCCGGATGTGGGCCGTAGGCCATGTACCAGGAGCCGGGTGAATGAGTGAAAGGAGGGGGTGGGGAGGGGGAGTGAGGATGAGGGGATGAGTTGGAGCTACAGAGGGAATCTTGAGGGAGTGAAGGGATGAGGGATGACTAGGCCCCTGGGGGAAGTGGAGGATGATAGGGCGTGGCCCTGTGAGGGGAGGGGGGTCGGTCGTAGGCCTGGTTCCGGGGGGGGGGGTATTGGACCCTGAGTATTTGGCATGGGGTCCGAAGGGAGGCGTCCGTCTTGGCTGACGTCTGAGACGGCCCGAAGAGAGAGGCGTCCGTCTTGACTGACGTCTGACACGGTGCACTCCGTCATTTCAGGACCCCAAAGAGGAGTGCATCTTCTTCTTTCGTGTAACGTTAGAGGTCCAACTCGGTGTCGCGGAGCCACGCCTGCATCTCTGGTCCCAGGTCAAAGAGGCCGGCCTCTGAGGGCGGTCTGTGTAAGGGGCAGGTGAAGATGACATGATCGGCGGTCTGCTCAGGGGCACCGCACTCACATGCCGCACTGTCTGCCAGTCCCCACTTCTGCAATGATGCATTGAAGCGCCCAACCCCAGTTCTTAATCGGTTCAGTGTGGTCCATTGTTTGCGAGGAAGATCCTCTCCTCCTATGTCGCCAACTCCTGGGTCCCAGATGAACCGGTGCATGCGGGAGGGCCCGGCTGACTCCCACTCCTGCTTCCACGCTGTTGCCAGCCATGCATCTCTGGAGATGGCCTCAGGGGTGGCGTTGAGCATCTCCTGTGCTGCCCTGTTGTAGGGGTGACGAGACCTGAGTCTGCCTGGGGGCACTGGAGTTGTGGTGGTGCCATGCAGGATGTGCCAATCCTGCTTTTGGGCTTTCCTGGCCAGGACGAGGGTGGCAGCTTCCCGTCGGAGTGCATAAGAAACAGTTACTTGACGGTGGCAAGGTGGGCGTTTCTTAGGAGTCTTATCTGCGAGGTTGCACGCAAGATAGAAGTGGTGGATTCCGAGTGCCCTGGAAACCCGGGGAATGCAGGAGAGGTCGACTTGGTCCGGGTGGAGCGTGATGATTCGTCCTACGAGGGTTTGAGGTAATGGTTTGAGGCGAGGAGGTCGACGTGACTTGGAGGCTCTTGGGAGCTGAGTGACGTGGAGGGGTAGGTGCTCCTGACTGGAGTTTGTAGGGAAGTTATTGCTTGGTGGCGGGACTTGCGAAGCAGGTCGTTCTTGTTAGAAGATGGGGGTGAGGAGTGCCGATGGAGAGCTTGATGGGCGTGTGGTTTATAGTCGTGCCAGTGGCCCGGGATAAGTCGCTGTGGGGTCTGGTTTGGGACGGAATGGTAGGTTGGATGGAATTTGATGATCTGGATCTGTGGATCTGTGGATCTGGATCTGGATCTGTGTTGTCTGAGTGTAGAGAAGAGAGCGGCTGGTCAATTCGGAGCCCAAAAGAAGCCGCGATGATGATCTGGTAGATTCGATTGATTCTTGTGATGGACCGATGTCACTGGGTAGTCGATCCTTATCGTCGAACAGTATCACGGGGTAGTCGTACCTCTGTAGTGCAGAGGGGCGGTGGCACGCCGTGTCGATGCAGGGAGGCAGGGAGGGGATGGAGGGAGTGGAGGTGGTATGCTGTACCGATGTAGGGAGGCGGGGGTGGAAGGAGGCGTGCGTGCCGAGGGAGGTATGGATGCTGCATGAGGTATGGAGGGATGAAGGAAGGGAGGGATGGATGCTGCATGAGGGATGGAGGGATGAAGGAAGGGAGGGATGGAGGATGGGAGGGAGTTGGAAGGAGGCGTACGTGCCGAGGGAGGTAGAGAGGGATGGGAGGACGTCCGCCAATCGAGACGTCGGGAGGCATGGTTCCGTAGGAAGTCGATGACTTCGAGTATCTGAGCTCATGGGTCGGCTCGGGAGCAGGATCTGGAGGTGGGGAAGGCACTTGCATGGGGGACCCTGGATGGCGTGGGCGGTGTATGGAACTCCGATCTCCCGACGGGTCGAGCTCAGCTTCTTCTACGCGGCGGTAGAATTCGTTGTCCTATGGGCAGTAAGTGCTGGACCCTGGAGCCAACTCTGCGGAAGGCTCTAGACGGGTGCTACGCCAGGATGTTACGTGTAGTGCTCGACGGCGGCAGGAGTACACGTGTTACTAGCGGGAATCTGTATGCTGGAATATTCAGGGTGAACGACGAAATAGCGGCCTGGAGGATTAGACTTGCAGGGCGCTGCTGAGGCACCGGGAGCTGCCGGCCGGCAAGCTGGTGCTGAGGAGATCGGCGCATGGCAGCGGTCGCGGGGACGTCGCGTACTAACATGTGGCTGTATTCGAGAGAGATGCAGGAGTGCGAATCTCTGACGAGCTAGCCGGATGTATGGAGAACCGGGATGGCTGGAAGCGATGATGGGTGGCTCGTCTTAAGACAACCTGGAGACACTGCAGAGGGAGGTAGGGATGAAAGGAAGGAGGCACGCTGTCGAGGTAGAGGGGGAGGGAGGCACCCTGTGCCGAGGGAGGGAAGGAGGGGGGGGGGGAGGAGGGAGGGGAGGGCGGGAAGGAAGCACCCTGCTGAGGGAGGGAAGGAGGGAGCACGATGCTGAGGGAGGGAAGGAGGGGGGGAGGAGGGGGGGGAAGGAGGGGGGGGAGGAGGGAGGAGGGAGGGGAGGAAGGCAGGAAGGAAGCACCCTGCTGAGGGTGCACTGCAGAGGGAGGTAGGGATGAAAGGAAGGAGGCACGCTGTCGAGGTAGAGGGGGAGGGAGGCACCCTGTGCCAAGGGAGGGAAGGAGGGGGGGGGAGGAGGGAGGGGGGGGGGGGGGGGAGGGAGGGAAGGAGGGGGGGGTGAGGAGGGAGGGAAGGAGGGGGGGGGGAGGAGGGAGGGAAGGAGGGGAAGGAGGAGGGAAGGAGGGCTGGATCGAGGCTGAAGACGAGCATTCTGTTGACTCGATGTAGGCCGACGTGTGCACCGGAGTTGAACTGCAGTTGCAGGGACATGATAGGGATTTGATGCAGGCACGCTCTGGCTGCAATGGAATTCTTACTGCTGTGACGGTGCGGTTTGTACTAGGTTGGAGCCGGTACTCTTGGGTCGGCCATGATGGTGCACGGTGGATCGTGCGATGACTGAGATGAGACCTTCGGCGGAAGGTTTGTAGGAGGGGAGAGGGAAGGAGGGGAGCAGGCACAGGTTATGCGTTAGGGTTGGATGTACGGGCCTGGTCTGCTCGGGACCGAGGCGGTTAGTAGAGGTAGCGGATTGAGCGATACCTTGATGGGGTGGGAGTACCGAGTGGTGGACTAGACAATTATGGATGCTAGCCTTAGAAGGAGTGGGAGGATAGGGGGGCTGCTTGCCTGGACGAGGTTGCGTTAATTCCTTCATGGTGGCGATAGCTTCATAGTTGTTGCAGAAACATGACGCGACCTTTGCTGTACGTTCCGGCTCGCGTGAGTGTTGCACGTTACGTCAAAGTTAATAAGCAGACGATCGGCAGATTGTTTGAACTGTAGATGTCCGATGGTGATAAAGGGTGCCCGGCATACAGACGGTTAACTGGGTAGATGCATGTTACATCAAATGTTGATGGGCAGACAATCGGTAAATTGTTTAACTGTAGGTGTCCGATGATGTTAGCGGATGGCCGGACTACGGACAGATAACAGGGTAAATGCTCGTTACAACAGATGTTAATGAGCGGACAATTGGTAAATTGTTTAACTGTGGGTGTCCGATGACCGATGGTGTTACGGTTAACAGATGGCCGGCATACAGACAGATAACTGGGTAAATGCTCGTTACATCAAATGTTAATGAGCAGACAATCGGTAAATTGTTTAGGCTGTAGATGTCCGATGGTGTTAACTGATGCCCAGCGTACGGGCAGTTAACTGGGTCAGGATGGCCCGTTAATTCAGTTGAGTGATTGTGCAGTCCTAGGGGATGGGTAGGTAGTGTTAAATGGGGGCTGATGATTGTAAGGATAGAAGGACTAACTACTCTTACACGCTTCACTTAGAAACTCTGTTAATGTACTATTTACTGATGTTTGGCTTGCGGGAAGCCAATGAGGTCTCGACTACGGCGAGTGGGCGTGAAGGCACCGCAGAGAGGTATGATGGGTCAAGAGGGGATGGTCTGCGTGATCATGGAGTATGAGGAGATGAACACACAGAAGATTGAATGGTAGCGTAATAGAATGCATGAGTTTGTGATGAAGTTAGAGGCTGTCGGTACAGCCAATGACTACGGCGAGTGGGCGTGGAAGCACCGCAGATAGAACGTTGGCCGGCTGCACTTACACAGCGGCTGGTAAAAGGGGCTTTGTGAAAACTGGGTGCACGGCCCACTTGGAACCCATGCCATTTAGCCTGTGTCAAGACCCATGTGGGGCCCAGATGGACATGTTGGCTGGGTAGTATGAATGCATATGTGGCTACTCAGTGTAGTAGTGTTAATATGAACCGGGGGAAACATTGATATTATTGTCGGAAGTTGGAGGAAACTTAGCTTTGTGTGTTGTAGTTGCCCGTGGCGGGTGTGTAGCTCAGCCTCGTTCGGCGCAGCATCTGGGAGTGACGTCATCGAATCGGCGAAGGTGACAGGTCCGTGGCGACCTTGAAGTGTGCCGGTTTGAAGTTGCACCGGGGGGAGAGTTGATTTCTCGGATCGCGGTGTTGTTGTCATTTGTGTCCCGCGAGTCGCGACGTCGGGTGGCGTTGGAAGAATAAACTGAACGGCGGTTCAGTGAGACGGCATGAACGAGATCGATGAGGAAGCGGTTGATGGCGGGGTGTAGACGCTGGAATACAGGAACGTCGTGGCTGGCTCCTGGCTGTCGTTAGTGGCGTCTGTCCGGGGTTTCTCCGACGGAGAACGGTGCTGATAGTGTGGTCCGTCCGTGATGGCGAGGTAACTTAAGTTGTGGTAATGATAACTTTTAAATCAGACGGCGATTCGGCGGAGCGGCGGAGGAGCAACACGGAAGCGGCCGTGACGTGAGTCATACGAAGAACAAAGCACGAAATGGCAGGTAGACGTGCAGGTATAAATACGTGGAGAAGGGGAGGGGTTTGGGTGGAATGCTATCAGTTACCATGGTAGATAGTTGATGGGGGGTACTGGATTGGTTACCATGGTGATGTTGGTTAACGATTTATCATAGAAGGCGCGGTCTTCCTCCTGAACATATGTTGTACCAACTTCAATTAATGTTCCAATGTTGGAGCTCTGGCTCATGGACTAAGAACCAAAAAGAAGTGAACCGGTGGAAAAGGGGCCTGAGAGTTAAATTCACACTGAGGATGTTACAGGGTAGGCCTACTGTATATTACAGGGTAGGCCTACTGTATATTGGGGTCCAAGAGATAAAATGAGAGTTGAAGGGCATTGTGGACAACACTAGCCTCCCTATAGTCAGTGACTCAATAAACATCACAGAAGTCATTATAACCGGTCCGTAACAAGTATGAATATTTTGTGGAACTGTACAATCTATGATAAATTACAAAACAGGTTCATTAACTAATAGGAGGGTGGTTAAAGGAACATTTTCTCATTCATTCATCATTACGGTGGCATCTACATCTACAATACTGCCAAACTAAAGATCCGCATTAGCTGACGCCGGGGTGATGACAGCTAATGTCTTTATTTAGATTTAACTTTGAAGTACAGTATACAGTGCAATATTATTCCCCAAAACATGTGATTGATGCATTGCATATTCAAACAGGAACATTTTTTGTAATGCGTAATGACTTATTTTCTACTATTTACCCCACAGAACTTGTAGAACTTTATGAATATATAGTTGAAGTTGAGATAACTAGTGCTGATGTTAAAGTCATAGAGTAACTCAAAGACATTGTGGACAACACTAGTCTTCCTATAAGAGTCAGACTAGTGACACAATAGACACCACAGAAGTCAATATAACCTTCATAGATAAGAATATAGTATGTTTTGGAGTTTATATTATTGCACATCAGTTGACTGTTGTAAGCAAAAGCAAGGTACACATAATCACATTTAAGAACATCATCAAGAAGATTGTGGTTTATATGACAAGAGTTGGTTATTTATACTGACAAACTTCTTTAATCAAATGACGTATTGTGTACTATTCTGCGGACCACAGAACTACCACAACTCTATGAATACATAGTTGAAGTTGAGATCAGCACTGTTGATGTTGAAGTGTTAAAGCAACTGAAGGACATCGTGGACAACACTAGTCTTCCTATAAGAGTCAGTGACTCAATAAACATCACAGAAGTCAATATAACCTTCATAGGTAAGAATATTCTATTAAACTTTACAATTAATTTAGAAGTTAAAGGAAATTAAAATGGTGCCCTTTGGGAAATACCATACATGCGAACGATGCTAGTCGGGAACAATGCAAGTTGGAAAACATGCCCCCCCCCCCCAGTTATGCAATACCTGTTGTATATACACTGTCTGTCTGTCTGTCTGTCTGTCTGTCTGTCTGTGTCCCTTTTATTATTATTAAGTTGTATGTTGATTGAAATGTCAGTCTCAAGTACTGTACTGTTCCTAAATATTCTATGTGAAGCATTGCATATCGAATCAGGAAAATATTTTTTAATCCAGCATTTCATCTTGTACTATTTGCCCACAGTACTTCCACAGCTATATGAATACATAGTTGAAGTTGAGATCAGCACTGTTGATGTTGAAGTGTTACTGCAACTGCAGGACATCTTGGACAACACTAGTCTTCCCATAAGAATCCATGACTCAATAAACATCACAGAAGACAATATAACCTTCATAGGTAAGAATATTCTATTAAACTTTACAATTAATGAGAAGTAAAAGGAATTTTAACAGGTAACCATTGGGCACCACCCTACTTGGGAACGATGCTAGTCGGGAACAATGCAAGTTTAAAATACACGCCCACCCAGTTATGCGATACCCGTTGTACCTGTGTTAGAGTTACCTTGTTCCTGTCTGTCTGTGTCCCTTATGTTATTAAATTGTATCTTGTTTAAATTTCAGTCTCAAGTACTGTTCAGTCTGTTACTAAATATTCTATGTGAAGCATTGCATCGAATCAATTTCAATGTGCAATACAGAGACACATTGAAATTGTAAAAATATTTATTTTATTGCCCATAATAATACCCAACAAACTTATCACACATTGCATATTTTCCTCATACAGTATCATGCAGCAAACATTTATCCTCAATATCAACACCTATGTTTTTGTCTTCCAAGTCCCATGTGCCAGCTGGCCCCCAGACAATGTTACTGCCAGTCTGGTGTGTCCCAACTCAGCCCATGTGACCTGGGTAGGAAGCCCCAGTGCCACAGCTTACAATGTGACAGCGGTGGGCCAGGATGGACAAGTACATGACTGCAACACCAACAGTACCAGCTGTCAGATACCCAACATGCACTGTGGCCAGAACTTCACCATCACAGTGACACCATATTCTGACTCATGTGCTGGGAATCCCAGCATTCCTTATCGGTTGATGGCAGGTACAGAGCGGGAACAATATCTAAAATCTAAAAACTATGTACTTTTAGACCAATTAAAATATTCTCCACAACATGAAAGAGAATAAACTTTTCTTTTTCTCCATTTCTTACCTCTTATGTCTCCAGGTCCCTGCCCGCCTAGTAATATTTCTGTTTCTACATTATGTGGAGTTAGCAACGTGTCCTGGTCCCCTGACAGAGGAGCAGACATGTACATAGCAACAGCAACAACACATGATGGAGACATCTACACCTGTGACTCAGGCAATGCAAACTCCTGCTCTTTCACTGATCTAGACTGTGGTGAAAACTACTCTGTCACTGTTGTAGCTGTGGACAGAGGTTGTCACAGTCAACCAAGTTCAGCTGTGTATCTGAAAACAGGTGAGAAGATGTTCACCAAAGGCACCGTAATTCAGATTTTGAAGCGTTAGGTCATTTTCTCTGTGGGACTCAACTTAATTCAATTGAATGACTTAAAATCGGGATATGGAATGCACAATTGAGTAAAGGGAGGAACCAAGAAATACGTTGTTCCATTTCTCTTTATTAATTTTGAGATTCAAATAATGGTTATTTACATTTTGCTTCATTATATCTTGAAGCCCAGTTAGATTTTTTCTTCTTAGCTCATCACATTATGGCTTTAATCATGCTTAACTTTGGAATTGTCTTCTCTTTGTAGTGCCATGTGTTGCTACCAACATCTCTGTAGCGCCTGAATGTATCAGCAACAGTGCTGTTGCGTCCTGGTCTGGCCACAAAGGAACAGTACAGTACTATGTTTCTGCCTCAAGTAGTCAAGACAATTCCACCTGCCTGTCCTCTGAACTCCATTCTACTCTTACAACCATCATGTGTGGCACCACCTACACTGTACGCGTTAAGGCTATCAATGGCAACTGCTCCAGTGACCCGAGTCCGGCCTTGACGTTCAGCTCAGGTATGAGATGGAGAACATTACACGCATGCTCGCACACACACACACACACACACACACACACACACACACACACACACACACACACACACACACGTGCGCACGCACACACTTCTTGTAAACCTGTGATGTGACAAAAATAATGATTCTGATTAACTTTCTCACTCTTTTTCTTTCTCTTCCCAGCCCCATGTGCTCCATATAATGTTACTGCCAGTCTGGTGTGTCCCAACTCGACCCATGTGACCTCACTGACCTGGGTAGGAAGCCCCAGTGCCACAGCTTACAATGTGACAGCGGTGGGCCAGGATGGACAAGTACATGACTGCAACACCAACAGTACCAGCTGTCAGATACCCAACATGCACTGTGGCCAGAACTTCACCATCACAGTGACACCATATTCTGACTCATGTGCTGGGAATCCCAGCATTCCTTATCGGTTGATGGCAGGTACAGAGCGGGAACAAGACCTAAAATCTAAAAACGATGTACTATTAGACCAATTGAAATATTCTCCACAACATGAAAGAGAATAAACTTTTCTTTTTCTCCATTTCTTACCTCTTATGTCTCCAGGTCCCTGCCCGCCTAGTAATATTTCTGTTTCTACATTATGCGGAGTTAGCAACGTGTCCTGGTCCCCTGACAGAGGAGCAGACATGTACATAGCAACAGCAACAACACATGATGGAGACATCTACACCTGTGACTCAGGCAATGCAAACTCCTGCTCTTTCACTGATCTAGACTGTGGTGAAAACTACTCTGTCACTGTTGTAGCTGTGGACAGAGGTTGTCACAGTCAACCAAGTTCAGCTGTGTATTTGAAAACAGGTGAGAAGATGTTCACCAAAGGCACCGTAATTCTGATTTTGAAGCGTTAGGTCATTTTCTCTGTGGGACTCAACTTAATTCAATTGAATGACTTAAAATCGGGATATGGAATGCACAATTGAGTAAAGGGAGGAACCAAGAAATATGTTGTTCCATTTCTCTTTATTAATTTTGAGATTCAAATAATGGTTATTTACATTTTGCTTCATTATATCTTGAAGCCCAGTTAGATTTTTTCTTCTTAGCTCATCACATTATGGCTTTAATCATGCTTAACTTTGGAATTGTCTTCTCTTTGTAGTGCCATGTGTTGCTACCAACATCTCTGTAGCTCCTGAATGTATCAGCAACAGTGCTGTTGTGTCCTGGTCTGGCCACAAAGGAACAGTACAGTACTATGTTTCTGCCTCAAGTAGTCAAGACAATTCCACCTGCCTGTCCTCTGAACTCCATTCTACTCTTACAACCATCATGTGTGGCACCACCTACACTGTACGCGTTAAGGCTATCAATGGCAACTGCTCCAGTGACCCGAGTCCGGCCTTGACGTTCAGCTCAGGTATGAGATGGAGAACATTACACGCATGCTCACACACACACACACACACACACACACACACACACACACACACACACGTGCGCACGCACACACTTCTTGTAAACCTGTGATGTGACAAAAATAATGATTCTGATTAACTTTCTCACTCTTTTTCTTTCTCTTCCCAGCCCCATGTGCTCCATATAATGTTACTGCCAGTCTGGTGTGTCCCAACTCGACCCATGTGACCTCACTGACCTGGGTAGGAAGCCCCAGTGCCACAGCTTACAATGTGACAGCGGTGGGCCAGGATGGACAAGTACATGACTGCAACACCAACAGTACCAGCTGTCAGATACCCAACATGCACTGTGGCCAGAACTTCACCATCACAGTGACACCATATTCTGACTCATGTGCTGGGAATCCCAGCATTCCTTATCGGTTGATGGCAGGTACAGAGCGGGAACAAGACCTAAAATCTAAAAACGATGTACTATTAGACCAATTGAAATATTCTCCACAACATGAAAGAGAATAAACTTTTCTTTTTCTCCATTTCTTACCTCTTATGTCTCCAGGTCCCTGCCCGCCTAGTAATATTTCTGTTTCTACATTATGCGGAGTTAGCAACGTGTCCTGGTCCCCTGACAGAGGAGCAGACATGTACATAGCAACAGCAACAACACATGATGGAGACATCTACACCTGTGACTCAGGCAATGCAAACTCCTGCTCTTTCACTGATCTAGACTGTGGTGAAAACTTCTCTGTCACTGTTGTAGCTGTGGACAGAGGTTGTCACAGTCAACCAAGTTCAGCTGTGTATTTGAAAACAGGTGAGAAGATGTTCACCAAAGGCACCGTAATTCTGATTTTGAAGCGTTAGGTCATTTTCTCTGTGGGACTCAACTTAATTCAATTGAATGACTTAAAATCGGGATATGGAATGCACAATTGAGTAAAGGGAGGAACCAAGAAATATGTTGTTCCATTTCTCTTTATTAATTTTGAGATTCAAATAATGGTTATTTACATTTTGCTTCATTATATCTTGAAGCCCAGTTAGATTTTTTCTTCTTAGCTCATCACATTATGGCTTTAATCATGCTTAACTTTGGAATTGTCTTCTCTTTGTAGTGCCATGTGTTGCTACCAACATCTCTGTAGCTCCTGAATGTATCAGCAACAGTGCTGTTGTGTCCTGGTCTGGCCACAAAGGAACAGTACAGTACTATGTTTCTGCCTCAAGTAGTCAAGACAATTCCACCTGCCTGTCCTCTGAACTCCATTCTACTCTTACAACCATCATGTGTGGCACCACCTACACTGTACGCGTTAAGGCTATCAATGGCAACTGCTCCAGTGACCCGAGTCCGGCCTTGACGTTCAGCTCAGGTATGAGATGGAGAACATTACACGCATGCTCGCGCACACACACACACACACACACACACACACGTGCGCACGCACACACTTCTTGTAAACCTGTGATGTGACAAAAATAATGATTCTGATTAACTTTCTCACTGTTTTTCTTTCTCTTCCCAGCCCCATGTGCTCCATATAATGTTACTGCCAGTCTGGTGTGTCCCAACTCGACCCATGTGACCTCACTGACCTGGGTAGGAAGCCCCAGTGCCACAGCTTACAATGTGACAGCGGTGGGCCAGGATGGACAAGTACATGACTGCAACACCAACAGTACCAGCTGTCAGATACCCAACATGCACTGTGGCCAGAACTTCACCATCACAGTGACACCATATTCTGACTCATGTGCTGGGAATCCCAGCATTCCTTATCGGTTGATGGCAGGTACAGAGCGGGAACAAGACCTAAAATCTAAAAACGATGTACTATTAGACCAATTGAAATATTCTCCACAACATGAAAGAGAATAAACTTTTCTTTTTCTCCATTTCTTACCTCTTATGTCTCCAGGTCCCTGCCCGCCTAGTAATATTTCTGTTTCTACATTATGCGGAGTTAGCAACGTGTCCTGGTCCCCTGACAGAGGAGCAGACATGTACATAGCAACAGCAACAACACATGATGGAGACATCTACACCTGTGACTCAGGCAATGCAAACTCCTGCTCTTTCACTGATCTAGACTGTGGTGAAAACTACTCTGTCACTGTTGTAGCTGTGGACAGAGGTTGTCACAGTCAACCAAGTTCAGCTGTGTATTTGAAAACAGGTGAGAAGATGTTCACCAAAGGCACCGTAATTCTGATTTTGAAGCGTTAGGTCATTTTCTCTGTGGGACTCAACTTAATTCAATTGAATGACTTAAAATCGGGATATGGAATGCACAATTGAGTAAAGGGAGGAACCAAGAAATATGTTGTTCCATTTCTCTTTATTAATTTTGAGATTCAAATAATGGTTATTTACATTTTGCTTCATTATATCTTGAAGCCCAGTTAGATTTTTTCTTCTTAGCTCATCACATTATGGCTTTAATCATGCTTAACTTTGGAATTGTCTTCTCTTTGTAGTGCCATGTGTTGCTACCAACATCTCTGTAGCTCCTGAATGTATCAGCAACAGTGCTGTTGTGTCCTGGTCTGGCCACAAAGGAACAGTACAGTACTATGTTTCTGCCTCAAGTAGTCAAGACAATTCCACCTGCCTGTCCTCTGAACTCCATTCTACTCTTACAACCATCATGTGTGGCACCACCTACACTGTACGCGTTAAGGCTATCAATGGCAACTGCTCCAGTGACCCGAGTCCGGCCTTGACGTTCAGCTCAGGTATGAGATGGAGAACATTACACGCATGCTCGCGCACACACACACACACACACACACACACACACACGTGCGCACGCACACACTTCTTGTAAACCTGTGATGTGACAAAAATAATGATTCTGATTAACTTTCTCACTCTTTTTCTTTCTCTTCCCAGCCCCATGTGCTCCATATAATGTTACTGCCAGTCTGGTGTGTCCCAACTCAACCCATGTGACCTCACTGACCTGGGTAGGAAGCCCCAGTGCCACAGCTTACAATGTGACAGCGGTGGGCCAGGATGGACAAGTACATGACTGCAACACCAACAGTACCAGCTGTCAGATACCCAACATGCACTGTGGCCAGAACTTCACCATCACAGTCACACCATATTCTGACTCATGTGCTGGGATTACCAGCATTCCTTATTGGTTGATGGCAGGTACAGAGCGGGAACAATACCTAAAATCTAAAAACGATGTACTATTAGACCAATTAAAATATTCTCCACAACATGAAAGAGAATAAACTTTTATTTTTCTCCATTTCTTACCTCTTTTGTCTCCAGGTCCCTGCCCGCCTAGTAATATTTCTGTTTCTACATTATGTGGAGTTAGCAACGTGTCCTGGTCCCCTGACAGAGGAGCAGACATGTACATAGCAACAGCATCAACACATGATGGAGACATCTACACCTGTGACTCAAGCAATGCAAACTCCTGCTCTTTCACTGATCTAGACTGTGGTGAAAACTACTCTGTCACTGTTGTAGCTGTGGACAGAGGTTGTCACAGTCAACCAAGTTCAGCTGTGTATCTGAAAACAGGTGAGAAGATGTTCACCAAAGGCACCGTAATTCTGATTTTGAAGCGTTAGGTCATTTTCTCTGTGGGACACAACTTAATTCAATTGAATGACTTAAAATCGAGATATGGAATACACAATTGAGTAAAGGGAGAAACCAAGAAATACGTTGTTCCATTTCTCTTTATTAATTTTGAGATTCAAATAATGGTTATTTACATTTTGCTTCATTATATCTTGAAGCCCAGTTAGATTTTTTCTTCTTAGCTCATCACATTATGGCTTTAATCATGCTTAACTTTGGAATTGTCTTCTCTTTGTAGTGCCATGTGTTGCTACCAACATCTCTGTAGCTCCTGAATGTATCAGCAACAGTGCTGTTGTGTCCTGGTCTGGCCACAAAGGAACAGTACAGTACTATGTTTCTGCCTCAAGTAGTCAAGACAATTCCACCTGCCTGTCCTCTGAACTCCATTCTACTCTTACAACCATCATGTGCGGCACCACCTACACTGTACGCGTTAAGGCTATCAATGGCAACTGCTCCAGTGACCCGAGTCCGGCCTTGACGTTCAGATCAGGTATGAGATGGAGAACATTACACGCATGCTCGCACACACACACACACACACACACACACACACACGTGCGCATGCACACACTTCTTGTAAACCTGTGATGTGACAAAAATAATGATTCTGATTAACTTTCTCACTGTTTTTCTTTCTCTTCCCAGCCCCATGTGCTCCATATAATGTTACTGCCAGTCTGGTGTGTCCCAACTCGACCCATGTGACCTCACTGACCTGGGTAGGAAGCCCCAGTGCCACAGCTTACAATGTGACAGCGGTGGGCCAGGATGGACAAGTACATGACTGCAACACCAACAGTACCAGCTGTCAGATACCCAACATGCACTGTGGCCAGAACTTCACCATCACAGTGACACCATATTCTGACTCATGTGCTGGGAATCCCAGCATTCCTTATCGGTTGATGGCAGGTACAGAGCGGGAACAAGACCTAAAATCTAAAAACGATGTACTATTAGACCAATTAAAATATTCTCCACAACATGAAAAAGAATAAACTTTTATTTTTCTCCATTTCTTACCTCTTATGTCTCCAGGTCCCTGCCCGCCTAGTAATATTTCTGTTTCTACATTATGCGGAGTTAGCAACGTGTCCTGGTCCCCTGACAGAGGAGCAGACATGTACATAGCAACAGCAACAACACATGGTGGAGACATCTACACCTGTGACTCAGTCAATGCAAACTCCTGCTCTTTCACTGATCTAGACTGTGGCGAAAACTACTCTGTCACTGTTGTAGCTGTGGACAGAGGTTGTCACAGTCAACCAAGTTCAGCTGTGTATCTGAAAACAGGTGAGAAGATGTTCACCAAAGGCACCGTAATTCTGATTTTGAAGCGTTAGGTCATTTTTTCTGTGGGACTCAACTTAATTCAATTGAATGACTTAAAATCAGGATATGGAATGCACAATTGAGTAAAGGGAGAAACCAAGAAATACCTTGTTCCATTTCTCTTTATTAATTTTGAGATTCAAATCATGGTTATTTACATTTTGCTTATCTTGAAGCCCAGTTAGATTTTTTCTTCTTAGAACTTCACATTATGGCTTTAATCATGCTTACCTTTGGAATTGTTTTCTCTTTGTAGTGCCATGTGTTGCTACCAACATCTCTGTAGCTCCTGAATGTATCAGCAACAGTGCTGTTGTGTCCTGGTCTGGCCACAAAGGAACAGTACAGTACTATGTTTCTGCCTCAAGTAGTCAAGACAATTCCACCTGCCTGTCCTCTGAACTCCATTCTACTCTTACAACCATCATGTGTGGCACCACCTACACTGTACGCGTTAAGGCTATCAATGGCAACTGCTCCAGTGACCCGAGTCCGGCCTTGACGTTCAGCTCAGGTATGAGATGGAGAACATTACACGCATGCTCGCACACACACACACACACACACACACACACACACGTGCGCACGCACACACTTCTTGTAAACCTGTGATGTGACAAAAATAATGATTCTGATTAACTTTCTCACTCTTTTTCTTTCTCTTCCCAGCCCCATGTGCTCCATATAATGTTACTGCCAGTCTGGTGTGTCCCAACTCGACCCATGTGACCTCACTGACCTGGGTAGGAAGCCCCAGTGCCACAGCTTACAATGTGACAGCGGTGGGCCAGGATGGACAAGTACATGACTGCAACACCAACAGTACCAGCTGTCAGATACCCAACATGCACTGTGGCCAGAACTTCACCATCACAGTGACACCATATTCTGACTCATGTGCTGGGAATCCCAGCATTCCTTATCGGTTGATGGCAGGTACAGAGCGGGAACAAGACCTAAAATCTAAAAACGATGTACTATTAGACCAATTAAAATATTCTCCACAACATGAAAGAGAATAAACTTTTATTTTTCTCCATTTCTTACCTCTTATGTCTCCAGGTCCCTGCCCGCCTAGTAATATTTCTGTTTCTACATTATGCGGAGTTAGCAACGTGTCCTGGTCCCCTGACAGAGGAGCAGACATGTACATAGCAACAGCAACAACACATGGTGGAGACATCTACACCTGTGACTCAGGCAATGCAAACTCCTGCTCTTTCACTGATCTAGACTGTGGTGAAAACTACTCTGTCACTGTTGTAGCTGTGGACAGAGGTTGTCACAGTCAACCAAGTTCAGCTGTGTATCTGAAAACAGGTGAGAAGATGTTCACTAAAGGCACCGTAATTCTGATTTTGAAGCGTTAGGTCATTTTCTCTGTGGGACTCAACTTAATTCAATTGAATGACTTAAAATCAGGATATGGAATGCACAATTGAGTAAAGGGAGGAACCAAGAAATACCTTGTTCCATTTCTCTTTATTAATTTTGAGATTCAAATCATGGTTATTTACATTTTGCTTATCTTGAAGCCCAGTTAGATTTTTTCTTCTTAGCTCATCACATTATGGCTTTAATCATGCTTAACTTTGGAATTGTCTTCTCTTTGTAGTGCCATGTGTTGCTACCAACATCTCTGTAGCTCCTGAATGTATCAGCAACAGTGCTGTTGTGTCCTGGTCTGGCCACAAAGGAACAGTACAGTACTATGTTTCTGCCTCAAGTAGTCAAGACAATGCCACCTGCCTGTCCTCTGAACTCCATTGTACTCTTACAAGCATGTGTGGCACCACCTACACTGTACGCGTTAAGGCTATCAATGGCAACTGCTCCAGTGACCATAGTCCGGCATTGACATTCAGCTCAGGTATGAGATGGAGAACATTACACGCATGCTCGCACACACACACACACACACACACACACACACACACACACACACACACACGTGCGCATGCACACACTTCTTGTAAACCTGTGATGTGACAAAAATAATTATTCTGATTAACTTTCTCACTGTTTTTCTTTCTCTTCCCAGCCCCATGTGCTCCATATAATGTTACTGCCAGTCTGGTGTGTCCCAACTCGACCCATGTGACCTCACTGACCTGGGTAGGAAGCCCCAGTGCCACAGCTTACAATGTGACAGCGGTGGGCCAGGATGGACAAGTACATGACTGCAACACCAACAGTACCAGCTGTCAGATACCCAACATGCACTGTGGCCAGAACTTCACCATCACAGTGACACCATATTCTGACTCATGTGCTGGGAATCCCAGCATTCCTTATCGGTTGATGGCAGGTACAGAGCGGGAACAATACCTAAAATCTAAAAACGATGTACCGGTACTATTAGACCAATTAAAATATTCTCCCCAACATTAAAGAGAATAAACTTTTCTTTTTCTCCATTTCTTACCTCTTATGTCTCCAGGTCCCTGCCCGCCTAGTAATATTTCTGTTTCTACATTATGCGGAGTTAGCAACGTGTCCTGGTCCCCTGACAGAGGAGCAGACATGTACATAGCAACAGCAACAACACATGATGGAGACATCTACACCTGTGACTCAGGCAATGCAAACTCCTGCTCTTTCACTGATCTAGATTGTGGTGAAAACTACTCTGTCACTGTTGTAGCTGTGGACAGAGGTTGTCACAGTCAACCAAGTTCAGCTGTGTATCTGAAAACAGGTGAGAAGATGTTCACCAAAGGCACCGTAATTCAGATTTTGAAGCGTTAGGTCATTTTCTCTGTGGGACTCAACTTAATTCAATTGAATGACTTAAAATCGGGATATGGAATGCACAATTGAGTAAAGGGAGGAACCAAGAAATACGTTGTTCCATTTCTCTTTATTAATTTTGAGATTCAAATAATGGTTATTTACATTTTGCTTCATTATATCTTGAAGCCCAGTTAGATTTTTTCTTCTTAGCTCATCACATTATGGCTTTAATCATGCTTAACTTTGGAATTGTCTTCTCTTTGTAGTGCCATGTGTTGCTACCAACATCTCTGTAGCTCCTGAATGTATCAGCAACAGTGCTGTTGTGTCCTGGTCTGGCCACAAAGGAACAGTACAGTACTATGTTTCTGCCTCAAGTAGTCAAGACAATTCCACCTGCCTGTCCTCTGAACTCCATTCTACTCTTACAACCATCATGTGTGGCACCACCTACACTGTACGCGTTAAGGCTATCAATGGCAACTGCTCCAGTGACCCGAGTCCGGCCTTGACGTTCAGCTCAGGTATGAGATGGAGAACATTACACGCATGCTCGCGCACACACACACACACACACACACACACACACACACACACGTGCGCACGCACACACTTCTTGTAAACCTGTGATGTGACAAAAATAATGATTCTGATTAACTTTCTCACTCTTTTTCTTTCTCTTCCCAGCCCCATGTGCTCCATATAATGTTACTGCCAGTCTGGTGTGTCCCAACTCAACCCATGTGACCTCACTGACCTGGGTAGGAAGCCCCAGTGCCACAGCTTACAATGTGACAGCGGTGGGCCAGGATGGACAAGTACATGACTGCAACACCAACAGTACCAGCTGTCAGATACCCAACATGCACTGTGGCCAGAACTTCACCATCACAGTGACACCATATTCTGACTCATGTGCTGGGATTCCCAGCATTCCTTATCGGTTGATGGCAGGTACAGAGCGGGAACAATACCTAAAATCTAAAAACGATGTACTATTAGACCAATTAAAATAATCTCCACAACATGAAAGAGAATAAACTTTAAAATTTTCTCCATTTCTTTCCTCTTATGTCTCCAGGTCCCTGCCCGCCTAGTAATATTTCTGTTTCTACATTATGTGGAGTTAGCAACGTGTCCTGGTCCCCTGACAGAGGAGCAGACATGTACATAGCAACAGCAACAACACATGATGGAGACATCTACACCTGTGACTCAGGCAATGCAAACTCCTGCTCTTTCACTGATCTAGACTGTGGTGAAAACTACTCTGTCACTGTTGTAGCTGTGGACAGAGGTTGTCACAGTCAACCAAGTTCAGCTGTGTATCTGAAAACAGGTGAGAATATTTTCACCAAAGGCACCGTAATTCTGATTTTGAAGCGTTAGGTCATTTTCTCTGTGGGACTCAACTTAATTCAATTGAATGACTTAAAATCGGGATATGGAATGCACAATTGAGTAAAGGGAGGAACCAAGAAATACCTTGTTCCATTTCTCTTTATTAATTTTGAGATTCAAATCATGGTTATTTACATTTTGCTTCATTATATCTTGAAGCCCAGTTAGATTTTTTCTTCTTAGCTCATCACATTATGGCTTTAATCATGCTTAACTTTGGAATTGTCTTCTCTTTGTAGTGCCATGTGTTGCTACCAACATCTCTGTAGCTCCTGAATGTATCAGCAACAGTGCTGTTGTGTCCTGGTCTGGCCACAAAGGAACAGTACAGTACTATGTTTCTGCCTCAAGTAGTCAAGACAATTCCACCTGCCTGTCCTCTGAACTCCATTCTACTCTTACAACCATCATGTGTGGCACCACCTACACTGTACGCGTTAAGGGTATCAATGGCAACTGCTCCAGTGACCCGAGTCCGGCCTTGACGTTCAGCTCAGGTATGAGATGGAGAACATTACACGCATGCTCGCGCACACACACACACACACACACACACACACACACACACACACACACACACACACGTGCGCACGCACACACTTCTTGTAAACCTGTGATGTGACAAAAATAATGATTCTGATTAACTTTCTCACTCTTTTTCTTTCTCTTCCCAGCCCCATGTGCTCCATATAATGTTACTGCCAGTCTGGTGTGTCCCAACTCAACCCATGTGACCTCACTGACCTGGGTAGGAAGCCCCAGTGCCACAGCTTACAATGTGACAGCGGTGGGCCAGGATGGACAAGTACATGACTGCAACACCAACAGTACCAGCTGTCAGATACCCAACATGCACTGTGGCCAGAACTTCACCATCACAGTGACACCATATTCTGACTCATGTGCTGGGATTCCCAGCATTCCTTATCGGTTGATGGCAGGTACAGAGCGGGAACAATACCTAAAATCTAAAAACTATGTACTATTAGACCAATTAAAATAATCTCCACAACATGAAAGAGAATAAACTTTTATTTTTCTCCATTTCTTTCCTCTTATGTCTCCAGGTCCCTGCCCGCCTAGTAATATTTCTGTTTCTACATTATGTGGAGTTAGCAACGTGTCCTGGTCCCCTGACAGAGGAGCAGACATGTACATAGCAACAGCAACAACACATGATGGAGACATCTACACCTGTGACTCAGGCAATGCAAACTCCTGCTCTTTCACTGATCTAGACTGTGGTGAAAACTACTCTGTCACTGTTGTAGCTGTGGACAGAGGTTGTCACAGTCAACCAAGTTCAGCTGTGTATCTGAAAACAGGTGAGAAGATGTTCACCAAAGGCACCGTAATTCTGATTTTGAAGCGTTAGGTCATTTTCTCTGTGGGACTCAACTTAATTCAATTGAATGACTTAAAATCGAGATATGGAATACACAATTGAGTAAAGGGAGAAACCAAGAAATACGTTGTTCCATTTCTCTTTATTAATTTTGAGATTCAAATAATGGTTATTTACATTTTGCTTCATTATATCTTGAAGCCCAGTTAGATTTTTTCTTCTTAGCTCATCACATTATGGCTTTAATCATGCTTAACTTTGGAATTGTCTTCTCTTTGTAGTGCCATGTGTTGCTACCAACATCTCTGTAGCTCCTGAATGTATCAGCAACAGTGCTGTTGTGTCCTGGTCTGGCCACAAAGGAACAGTAGAGTACTATGTTTCTGCCTCAAGTAGTCAAGACAATTCCACCTGCCTGTCCTCTGAACTCCATTCTACTCTTACAACCATCATGTGCGGCACCACCTACACTGTACGCGTTAAGGCTATCAATGGCAACTGCTCCAGTGACCCGAGTCCGGCCTTGACGTTCAGCTCAGGTATGAGATGGAGAACATTACACGCATGCTCGCACACACACACACACACACACACACACACTCACACACACACGTGCGCATGCACACACTTCTTGTAAACCTGTGATGTGACAAAAATAATGATTCTGATTAACTTTCTCACTGTTTTTCTTTCTCTTCCCAGCCCCATGTGCTCCATATAATGTTACTGCCAGTCTGGTGTGTCCCAACTCGACCCATGTGACCTCACTGACCTGGGTAGGAAGCCCCAGTGCCACAGCTTACAATGTGACAGCGGTGGGCCAGGATGGACAAGTACATGACTGCAACACCAACAGTACCAGCTGTCAGATACCCAACATGCACTGTGGCCAGAACTTCACCACCACAGTGACACCATATTCTGACTCATGTGCTGGGAATCCCAGCATTCCTTATCGGTTGATGGCAGGTACAGAGCGGGAACAAGACCTAAAATCTAAAAACGATGTACTATTAGACCAATTAAAATATTCTCCACAACATGAAAAAGAATAAACTTTTATTTTTCTCCATTTCTTACCTCTTATGTCTCCAGGTCCCTGCCCGCCTAGTAATATTTCTGTTTCTACATTATGCGGAGTTAGCAACGTGTCCTGGTCCCCTGACAGAGGAGCAGACATGTACATAGCAACAGCAACAACACATGGTGGAGACATCTACACCTGTGACTCAGGCAATGCAAACTCCTGCTCTTTCACTGATCTAGACTGTGGTGAAAACTACTCTGTCACTGTTGTAGCTGTGGACAGAGGTTGTCACAGTCAACCAAGTTCAGCTGTGTATCTGAAAACAGGTGAGAAGATGTTCACCAAAGGCACCGTAATTCTGATTTTGAAGCGTTAGGTCATTTTCTCTGTGGGACTCAACTTAATTCAATTGAATGACTTAAAATCAGGATATGGAATGCACAATTGAGTAAAGGGAGGAACCAAGAAATACCTTGTTCCATTTCTCTTTATTAATTTTGAGATTCAAATCATGGTTATTTACATTTTGCTTATCTTGAAGCCCAGTTAGATTTTTTCTTCTTAGCTCATCACATTATGGCTTTAATCATGCTTAACTTTGGAATTGTCTTCTCTTTGTAGTGCCATGTGTTGCTACCAACATCTCTGTAGCTCCTGAATGTATCAGCAACAGTGCTGTTGTGTCCTGGTCTGGCCACAAAGGAACAGTACAGTACTATGTTTCTGCCTCAAGTAGTCAAGACAATGCCACCTGCCTGTCCTCTGAACTCCATTGTACTCTTACAAGCATGTGTGGCACCACCTACACTGTACGCGTTAAGGCTATCAATGGCAAATGCTCCAGTGACCATAGTCCGGCATTGACATTCAGCTCAGGTATGAGATGGAGAACATTACACGCATGCTCGCGCACACACACACACACACACACACGCACACACGTGCGCATGCACACACTTCTTGTAAACCTGTGATGTGACAAAAATAATTATTCTGATTAACTTTCTCACTGTTTTTCTTTCTCTTCCCAGCCCCATGTGCTCCATATAATGTTACTGCCAGTCTGGTGTGTCCCAACTCGACCCATGTGACCTCACTGACCTGGGTAGGAAGCCCCAGTGCCACAGCTTACAATGTGACAGCGGTGGGCCAGGATGGACAAGTACATGACTGCAACACCAACAGTACCAGCTGTCAGATACCCAACATGCACTGTGGCCAGAACTTCACCATCACAGTGACACCATATTCTGACTCATGTGCTGGGAATCCCAGCATTCCTTATCGGTTGATGGCAGGTACAGAGCGGGAACAATACCTAAAATCTAAAAACGATGTACCGGTACTATTAGACCAATTAAAATATTCTCCCCAACATTAAAGAGAATAAACTTTTCTTTTTCTCCATTTCTTACCTCTTATGTCTCCAGGTCCCTGCCCGCCTAGTAATATTTCTGTTTCTACATTATGCGGAGTTAGCAACGTGTCCTGGTCCCCTGACAGAGGAGCAGACATGTACATAGCAACAGCAACAACACATGATGGAGACATCTACACCTGTGACTCAGGCAATGCAAACTCCTGCTCTTTCACTGATCTAGATTGTGGTGAAAACTACTCTGTCACTGTTGTAGCTGTGGACAGAGGTTGTCACAGTCAACCAAGTTCAGCTGTGTATCTGAAAACAGGTGAGAAGATGTTCACCAAAGGCACCGTAATTCTGATTTTGAAGCGTTAGGTCATTTTCTCTGTGGGACTCAACTTAATTCAATTGAATGACTTAAAATCGGGATATGGAATGCACAATTGAGTAAAGGGAGGAACCAAGAAATACGTTGTTCCATTTCTCTTTATTAATTTTGAGATTCAAATAATGGTTATTTACATTTTGCTTCATTATATCTTGAAGCCCAGTTAGATTTTTTCTTCTTAGCTCATCACATTATGGCTTTAATCATGCTTAACTTTGGAATTGTCTTCTCTTTGTAGTGCCATGTGTTGCTACCAACATCTCTGTAGCTCCTGAATGTGTCAGCAACAGTGCTGTTGTGTCCTGGTCTGGCCACAAAGGAACAGTACAGTACTATGTTTCTGCCTCAAGTAGTCAAAACAATTCCACCTGCCTGTCCTCTGAACTCCATTCTACTCTTACAACCATCATGTGTGGCACCACCTACACTGTACGCGTTAAGGCTATCAATGGCAACTGCTCCAGTGACCCGAGTCCGGCCTTGACGTTCAGCTCAGGTATGAGATGGAGAACATTACACGCATGCTCGCGCACACACACACACACACACATGTGCGCACGCACACACTTCTTGTAAACCTGTGATGTGACAAAAATAATGATTCTGATTAACTTTCTCACTCTTTTTCTTTCTCTTCCCAGCCCCATGTGCTCCATATAATGTTACTGCCAGTCTGGTGTGTCCCAACTCAACCCATGTGACCTCACTGACCTGGGTAGGAAGCCCCAGTGCCACAGCTTACAATGTGACAGCGGTGGGCCAGGATGGACAAGTACATGACTGCAACACCAACAGTACCAGCTGTCAGATACCCAACATGCACTGTGGCCAGAACTTCACCATCACAGTGACACCATATTCTGACTCATGTGCTGGGATTCCCAGCATTCCTTATCGGTTGATGGCAGGTACAGAGCGGGAACAATACCTAAAATCTAAAAACGATGTACTATTAGACCAATTAAAATAATCTCCACAACATGAAAGAGAATAAACTTTTATTTTTCTCCATTTCTTTCCTCTTATGTCTCCAGGTCCCTGCCCGCCTAGTAATATTTCTGTTTCTACATTATGTGGAGTTAGCAACGTGTCCTGGTCCCCTGACAGAGGAGCAGACATGTACATAGCAACAGCAACAACACATGATGGAGACATCTACACCTGTGACTCAGGCAATGCAAACTCCTGCTCTTTCACTGATCTAGACTGTGGTGAAAACTACTCTGTCACTGTTGTAGCTGTGGACAGAGGTTGTCACAGTCAACCAAGTTCAGCTGTGTATCTGAAAACAGGTGAGAAGATGTTCACCAAAGGCACCGTAATTCTGATTTTGAAGCGTTAGGTCATTTTCTCTGTGGGACTCAACTTAATTCAATTGAATGACTTAAAATCGAGATATGGAATGCACAATTGAGTAAAGGGAGAAACCAAGAAATACGTTGTTCCATTTCTCTTTATTAATTTTGAGATTAAAATAATGGTTATTTACATTTTGCTTCATTATATCTTGAAGCCCAGTTAGATTTTTTCTTCTTAGCTCATCACATTATGGCTTTAATCATGCTTAACTTTGGAATTGTCTTCTCTTTGTAGTGCCATGTGTTGCTACCAACATCTCTGTAGCTCCTGAATGTATCAGCAACAGTGCTGTTGTGTCCTGGTCTGGCCACAAAGGAACAGTACAGTACTATGTTTCTGCCTCAAGTAGTCAAGACAATTCCACCTGCCTGTCCTCTGAACTCCATTCTACTCTTACAACAATCATGTGCGGCACCACCTACACTGTACGCGTTAAGGCTATCAATGGCAACTGCTCCAGTGACCCGAGTCCGGCCTTGACGTTCAGCTCAGGTATGAGATGGAGAACATTACACGCATGCTCGCGCACACACACACACACACACACACACACACACGTGCGCATGCACACACTTCTTGTAAACCTGTGATGTGACAAAAATAATGATTCTGATTAACTTTCTCACTGTTTTTCTTTCTCTTCCCAGCCCCATGTGCTCCATATAATGTTACTGCCAGTCTGGTGTGTCCCAACTCGACCCATGTGACCTCACTGACCTGGCTAGGAAGCCCCAGTGCCACAGCTTACAATGTGACAGCGGTGGGCCAGGATGGACAAGTACATGACTGCAACACCAACAGTACCAGCTGTCAGATACCCAACATGCACTGTGGCCAGAACTTCACCATCACAGTGACACCATATTCTGACTCATGTGCTGGGAATCCCAGCATTCCTTATCGGTTGATGGCAGGTACAGAGCGGGAACAATACCTAAAATCTAAAAACGATGTACTATTAGACCAATTAAAATATTCTCCACAACATGAAAGAGAATAAACTTTTCTTTTTCTCCATTTCTTACCTCTTATGTCTCCAGGTCCCTGCCCGCCTAGTAATATTTCTGTTTCTACATTATGCGGAGTTAGCAACGTGTCCTGGTCCCCTGACAGAGGAGCAGACATGTACATAGCAACAGCAACAACACATGGTGGAGACATCTACACCTGTGACTCAGGCAATGCAAACTCCTGCTCTTTCACTGATCTAGACTGTGGTGAAAACTACTCTGTCACTGTTGTAGCTGTGGACAGAGGTTGTCACAGTCAACCAAGTTCAGCTGTGTATCTGAAAACAGGTGAGAAGATGTTCACCAAAGGCACCGTAATTCTGATTTTGAAGCGTTAGGTCATTTTCTCTGTGGGACTCAACTTAATTCAATTGAATGACTTAAAATCGAGATATGGAATGCACAATTGAGTAAAGGGAGGAATCAAGAAATACCTTGTTCCATTTCGCTTTATTAATTTTGAGATTCAAATCATGGTTATTTACATTTTGCTTATCTTGAAGCCCAGTTAGATTTTTTTCTTCTTAGCTCATCACATTATGGCTTTAATCATGCTTAACTTTGGAATTGTCTTCTCTTTGTAGTGCCATGTGTTGCTACCAACATCTCTGTAGCTCCTGAATGTATCAGCAACAGTGCTGTTGTGTCCTGGTCTGGCCACAAAGGAACAGTACAGTACTATGTTTCTGCCTCAAGTAGTCAAGACAATGCCACCTGCCTGTCCTCTGAACTCCATTGTACTCTTACAAGCATGTGTGGCACCACCTACACTGTACGCGTTAAGGCTATCAATGGCAACTGCTCCAGTGACCATAGTCCGGCATTGACATTCAGCTCAGGTATGAGATGGAGAACATTACACGCATGCTCGCGCACACACACACACACACACACACACACACACACACACACACACACACACACACGTGCGCATGCACACACTTCTTGTAAACCTGTGATGTGACAAAAATAATTATTCTGATTAACTTTCTCACTGTTTTTCTTTCTCTTCCCAGCCCCATGTGCTCCATATAATGTTACTGCCAGTCTGGTGTGTCCCAACTCAACCCATGTGACCTCACTGACCTGGGTAGGAAGCCCCAGTGCCACAGCTTACAATGTGACAGCGGTGGGCCAGGATGGACAAGTACATGACTGCAACACCAACAGTACCAGCTGTCAGATACCCAACATGCACTGTGGCCAGAACTTCACCATCACAGTGACACCATATTCTGACTCATGTGCTGGGATTCCCAGCATTCCTTATCGGTTGATGGCAGGTACAGAGCGGGAACAATACCTAAAATCTAAAAACGATGTACTATTAGACCAATTAAAATAATCTCCACAACATGAAAGAGAATAAACTTTTCTTTTTCTCCATTTCTTTCCTCTTATGTCTCCAGGTCCCTGCCCGCCTAGTAATATTTCTGTTTCTACATTATGTGGAGTTAGCAACGTGTCCTGGTCCCCTGACAGAGGAGCAGACATGTACATAGCAACAGCAACAACACATGATGGAGACATCTACACCTGTGACTCAGGCAATGCAAACTCCTGCTCTTTCACTGATCTAGACTGTGGTGAAAACTACTCTGTCACTGTTGTAGCTGTGGACAGAGGTTGTCACAGTCAACCAAGTTCAGCTGTGTATCTGAAAACAGGTGAGAAGATGTTCACCAAAGGCACCGTAATTCTGATTTTGAAGCGTTAGGTCATTTTCTCTGTGGGACTCAACTTAATTCAATTGAATGACTTAAAATCGGGATATGGAATGCACAATTGAGTAAAGGGAGGAACCAAGAAATACCTTGTTCCATTTCTCTTTATTAATTTTGAGATTCAAATCATGGTTATTTACATTTTGCTTCATTATATCTTGAAGCCCAGTTAGATTTTTTCTTCTTAGCTCATCACATTATGGCTTTAATCATGCTTAACTTTGGAATTGTCTTCTCTTTGTAGTGCCATGTGTTGCTACCAACATCTCTGTAGCTCCTGAATGTATCAGCAACAGTGCTGTTGTGTCCTGGTCTGGCCACAAAGGAACAGTACAGTACTATGTTTCTGCCTCAAGTAGTCAAGACAATTCCACCTGCCTGTCCTCTGAACTCCATTCTACTCTTACAACCATCATGTGTGGCACCACCTACACTGTACGCGTTAAGGGTATCAATGGCAACTGCTCCAGTGACCCGAGTCCGGCCTTGACGTTCAGCTCAGGTATGAGATGGAGAACATTACACGCATGCTCGCGCACACACACACACACACACACGTGCGCACGCACACACTTCTTGTAAACCTGTGATGTGACAAAAATAATGATTCTGATTAACTTTCTCACTCTTTTTCTTTCTCTTCTCAGCCCCATGTGCTCCATATAATGTTACTGCCAGTCTGGTGTGTCCCAACTCAACCCATGTGACCTCACTGACCTGGGTAGGAAGCCCCAGTGCCACAGCTTACAATGTGACAGCGGTGGGCCAGGATGGACAAGTACATGACTGCAACACCAACAGTACCAGCTGTCAGATACCCAACATGCACTGTGGCCAGAACTTCACCATCACAGTGACACCATATTCTGACTCATGTGCTGGGATTCCCAGCATTCCTTATCGGTTGATGGCAGGTACAGAGCGGGAACAATACCTAAAATCTAAAAACGATGTACTATTAGACCAATTAAAATAATCTCCACAACATGAAAGAGAATAAACTTTTCTTTTTCTCCATTTCTTTCCTCTTATGTCTCCAGGTCCCTGCCCGCCTAGTAATATTTCTGTTTCTACATTATGTGGAGTTAGCAACGTGTCCTGGTCCCCTGACAGAGGAGCAGACATGTACATAGCAACAGCAACAACACATGATGGAGACATCTACACCTGTGACTCAGGCAATGCAAACTCCTGCTCTTTCACTGATCTAGACTGTGGTGAAAACTACTCTGTCACTGTTGTAGCTGTGGACAGAGGTTGTCACAGTCAACCAAGTTCAGCTGTGTATCTGAAAACAGGTGAGAAGATGTTCACCAAAGGCACCGTAATTCTGATTTTGAAGCGTTAGGTCATTTTCTCTGTGGGACTCAACTTAATTCAATTGAATGACTTAAAATCGAGATATGGATTGCACAATTGAGTAAAGGGAGAAACCAAGAAATACGTTGTTCCATTTCTCTTTATTAATTTTGAGATTCAAATAATGGTTATTTACATTTTGCTTCATTATATCTTGAAGCCCAGTTAGATTTTTTCTTCTTAGCTCATCACATTATGGCTTTAATCATGCTTAACTTTGGAATTGTCTTCTCTTTGTAGTGCCATGTGTTGCTACCAACATCTCTGTAGCTCCTGAATGTATCAGCAACAGTGCTGTTGTGTCCTGGTCTGGCCACAAAGGAACAGTACAGTACTATGTTTCTGCCTCAAGTAGTCAAGACAATGCCACCTGCCTGTCCTCTGAACTCCATTGTACTCTTACAAGCATGTGTGGCACCACCTACACTGTACGCGTTAAGGCTATCAATGGCAACTGCTCCAGTGACCATAGTCCGGCATTGACATTCAGCTCAGGTATGAGATGGAGAACATTACACGCATGCTCACACACACACACACACACACACACACACACGTGCGCATGCACACACTTCTTGTAAACCTGTGATGTGACAAAAATAATGATTCTGATTAACTTTCTCACTGTTTTTCTTTCTCTTCCCAGCCCCTTGTGCTCCATATAATGTTACTGCCAGTCTGGTGTGTCCCAACTCGACCCATGTGACCTCACTGACCTGGCTAGGAAGCCCCAGTGCCACAGCTTACAATGTGACAGCGGTGGGCCAGGATGGACAAGTACATGACTGCAACACCAACAGTACCAGCTGTCAGATACCCAACATGCACTGTGGCCAGAACTTCACCATCACAGTGACACCATATTCTGACTCATGTGCTGGGAATCCCAGCATTCCTTATCGGTTGATGGCAGGTACAGAGCGGGAACAATACCTAAAATCTAAAAACGATGTACTATTAGACCAATTAAAATATTCTCCACAACATGAAAGAGAATAAACTTTTCTTTTTCTCCATTTCTTACCTCTTATGTCTCCAGGTCCCTGCCCGCCTAGTAATATTTCTGTTTCTACATTATGCGGAGTTAGCAACGTGTCCTGGTCCCCTGACAGAGGAGCAGACATGTACATAGCAACAGCAACAACACATAGTGGAGACATCTACACCTGTGACTCAGGCAATGCAAACTCCTGCTCTTTCACTGATCTAGACTGTGGTGAAAACTACTCTGTCACTGTTGTAGCTGTGGACAGAGGTTGTCACAGTCAACCAAGTTCAGCTGTGTATCTGAAAACAGGTGAGAAGATGTTCACCAAAGGCACCGTAATTCTGATTTTGAAGCGTTAGGTCATTTTCTCTGTGGGACTCAACTTAATTCAATTGAATGACTTAAAATCGGGATATGGAATGCACAATTGAGTAAAGGGAGGAATCAAGAAATACCTTGTTCCATTTCTCTTTATTAATTTTGAGATTCAAATCATGGTTATTTACATTTTGCTTATCTTGAAGCCCAGTTAGATTTTTTTCTTCTTAGCTCATCACATTATGGCTTTAATCATGCTTAACTTTGGAATTGTCTTCTCTTTGTAGTGCCATGTGTTGCTACCAACATCTCTGTAGCTCCTGAATGTATCAGCAACAGTGCTGTTGTGTCCTGGTCTGGCCACAAAGGAACAGTACAGTACTATGTTTCTGCCTCAAGTAGTCAAGACAATGCCACCTGCCTGTCCTCTGAACTCCATTGTACTCTTACAAGCATGTGTGGCACCACCTACACTGTACGCGTTAAGGCTATCAATGGCAACTGCTCCAGTGACCATAGTCCGGCATTGACATTCAGCTCAGGTATGAGATGGAGAACATTACACGCATGCTCGCACACACACACACACACACACACACACACACACACACACACACACACACACACACACACAAACACACACACGTGCGCATGCACACAATTCTTGTAAACCTGTGATGTGACAAAAATAATTATTCTGATTAACTTTCTCACTGTTTTTCTTTCTCTTCCCAGCCCCATGTGCTCCATATAATGTTACTGCCAGTCTGGTGTGTCCCAACTCGACCCATGTGACCTCACTGACCTGGGTAGGAAGCCCCAGTGCCACAGCTTACAATGTGACAGCGGTGGGCCAGGATGGACAAGTACATGACTGCAACACCAACAGTACCAGCTGTCAGATACCCAACATGCACTGTGGCCAGAACTTCACCATCACAGTGACACCATATTCTGACTCATGTGCTGGGAATCCCAGCATTCCTTATCGGTTGATGGCAGGTACAGAGCGGGAACAATACCTAAAATCTAAAAACGATGTACTATTAGACCAATTAAAATATTCTCCACAACATGAAAGAGAATAAACTTTTCTTTTTCTCCATTTCTTACCTCTTATGTCTCCAGGTCCCTGCCCGCCTAGTAATATTTCTGTTTCTACATTATGCGGAGTTAGCAACGTGTCCTGGTCCCCTGACAGAGGAGCAGACATGTACATAGCAACAGCAACAACACATGGTGGAGACATCTACACCTGTGACTCAGGCAATGCAAACTCCTGCTCTTTCACTGATCTAGACTGTGGTGAAAACTACTCTGTCACTGTTGTAGCTGTGGACAGAGGTTGTCACAGTCAACCAAGTTCAGCTGTGTATCTGAAAACAGGTGAGAAGATGTTCACCAAAGGCACCGTAATTCTGATTTTGAAGCGTTAGGTCATTTTCTCTGTGGGACTCAATTTAATTCAATTGAATGACTTAAAATCAGGATATGGAATGCACAATTGAGTAAAGGGAGGAACCAAGAAATACCTTGTTCCATTTCTCTTTATTAATTTTGAGATTCAAATCATGGTTATTTACATTTTGCTTATCTTGAAGCCCAGTTAGATATTTTCTTCTTAGCTCATCACATTATGGCTTTAATCATGCTTAACTTTGGAATTGTCTTCTCTTTGTAGTGCCATGTGTTGCTACCAACATCTCTGTAGCTCCTGAATGTATCAGCAACAGTGCTGTTGTGTCCTGGTTTGGCCACAAAGGAACAGTACAGTACTATGTTTCTGCCTCAAGTAGTCAAGACAATGCCACCTGCCTGTCCTCTGAACTCCATTGTACTCTTACAAGCATGTGTGGCACCACCTACACTGTACGCGTTAAGGCTATCAATGGCAACTGCTCCAGTGACCATAGTCCGGCATTGACATTCAGCTCAGGTATGAGATGGAGAACATTACACGCATGCTCACACACACACACACACACACACACACACACACACACACACACACACACACACACGTGCGCATGCACACACTTCTTGTAAACCTGTGATGTGACAAAAATAATTATTCTGATTAACTTTCTCACTGTTTTTCTTTCTCTTCCCAGCCCCATGTGCTCCATATAATGTTACTGCCAGTCTGGTGTGTCCCAACTCGACCCATGTGACCTCACTGACCTGGGTAGGAAGCCCCAGTGCCACAGCTTACAATGTGACAGCGGTGGGCCAGGATGGACAAGTACATGACTGCAACACCAACAGTACCAGCTGTCAGATACCCAACATGCACTGTGGCCAGAACTTCACCATCACAGTGACACCATATTCTGACTCATGTGCTGGGAATCCCAGCATTCCTTATCGGTTGATGGCAGGTACAGAGCGGGAACAATACCTAAAATCTAAAAACGATGTACCGGTACTATTAGACCAATTAAAATATTCTCCCCAACATTAAAGAGAATATACTTTTATTTTTCTCCATTTCTTACCTCTTATGTCTCCAGGTCCCTGCCCGCCTAGTAATATTTCTGTTTCTACATTATGCGGAGTTAGCAACGTGTCCTGGTCCCCTGACAGAGGAGCAGACATGTACATAGCAACAGCAACAACACATGATGGAGACATCTACACCTGTGACTCAGGCAATGCAAACTCCTGCTCTTTCACTGATCTAGATTGTGGTGAAAACTACTCTGTCACTGTTGTAGCTGTGGACAGAGGTTGTCACAGTCAACCAAGTTCAGCTGTGTATCTGAAAACAGGTGAGAAGATGTTCACCAAAGGCACCGTAATTCTGATTTTGAAGCGTTAGGTCATTTTCTCTGTGGGACTCAACTTAATTCAATTGAATGACTTAAAATCGGGATATGGAATGCACAATTGAGTAAAGGGAGGAACCAAGAAATACGTTGTTCCATTTCTCTTTATTAATTTTGAGATTCAAATAATGGTTATTTACAATTTGCTTCATTATATCTTGAAGCCCAGTTAGATTTTTTCTTCTTAGCTCATCACATTATGGCTTTAATCATGCTTAACTTTGGAATTGTCTTCTCTTTGTAGTGCCATGTGTTGCTACCAACATCTCTGTAGCTCCTGAATGTATCAGCAACAGTGCTGTTGTGTCCTGGTCTGGCCACAAAGGAACAGTACAGTACTATGTTTCTGCCTCAAGTAGTCAAGACAATTCCACCTGCCTGTCCTCTGAACTCCATTCTACTCTTACAACCATCATGTGTGGCACCACCTACACTGTACGCGTTAAGGCTATCAATGGCAACTGCTCCAGTGACCCGAGTCCGGCCTTGACGTTCAGCTCAGGTATGAGATGGAGAACATTACACGCATGCTCGCACACACACACACACACACACACACACACACACACACACACACACACACACGTGCGCACGCACACACTTCTTGTAAACCTGTGATGTGACAAAAATAATGATTCTGATTAACTTTCTCACTCTTTTTCTTTCTCTTCCCAGCCCCATGTGCTCCATATAATGTTACTGCCAGTCTGGTGTGTCCCAACTCGACCCATGTGACCTCACTGACCTGGGTAGGAAGCCCCAGTGCCACAGCTTACAATGTGACAGCGGTGGGCCAGGATGGACAAGTACATGACTGCAACACCAACAGTACCAGCTGTCAGATACCCAACATGCACTGTGGCCAGAACTTCACCATCACAGTGACACCATATTCTGACTCATGTGCTGGGAATCCCAGCATTCCTTATCGGTTGATGGCAGGTACAGAGCGGGAACAATACCTAAAATCTAAAAACGATGTACCGGTACTATTAGACCAATTAAAATATTCTCCCCAACATTAAAGAGAATATACTTTTATTTTTCTCCATTTCTTACCTCTTATGTCTCCAGGTCCCTGCCCGCCTAGTAATATTTCTGTTTCTACATTATGCGGAGTTAGCAACGTGTCCTGGTCCCCTGACAGAGGAGCAGACATGTACATAGCAACAGCAACAACACATGATGGAGACATCTACACCTGTGACTCAGGCAATGCAAACTCCTGCTCTTTCACTGATCTAGATTGTGGTGAAAACTACTCTGTCACTGTTGTAGCTGTGGACAGAGGTTGTCACAGTCAACCAAGTTCAGCTGTGTATCTGAAAACAGGTGAGAAGATGTTCACCAAAGGCACCGTAATTCTGATTTTGAAGCGTTAGGTCATTTTCTCTGTGGGACTCAACTTAATTCAATTGAATGACTTAAAATCGGGATATGGAATGCACAATTGAGTAAAGGGAGGAACCAAGAAATACGTTGTTCCATTTCTCTTTATTAATTTTGAGATTCAAATAATGGTTATTTACAATTTGCTTCATTATATCTTGAAGCCCAGTTAGATTTTTTCTTCTTAGCTCATCACATTATGGCTTTAATCATGCTTAACTTTGGAATTGTCTTCTCTTTGTAGTGCCATGTGTTGCTACCAACATCTCTGTAGCTCCTGAATGTATCAGCAACAGTGCTGTTGTGTCCTGGTCTGGCCACAAAGGAACAGTACAGTACTATGTTTCTGCCTCAAGTAGTCAAGACAATTCCACCTGCCTGTCCTCTGAACTCCATTCTACTCTTACAACCATCATGTGTGGCACCACCTACACTGTACGCGTTAAGGCTATCAATGGCAACTGCTCCAGTGACCCGAGTCCGGCCTTGACGTTCAGCTCAGGTATGAGATGGAGAACATTACACGCATGCTCGCACACACACACACACACACACACACACACACACACACACACACACACACACGTGCGCACGCACACACTTCTTGTAAACCTGTGATGTGACAAAAATAATGATTCTGATTAACTTTCTCACTCTTTTTCTTTCTCTTCCCAGCCCCATGTGCTCCATATAATGTTACTGCCAGTCTGGTGTGTCCCAACTCAACCCATGTGACCTCACTGACCTGGGTAGGAAGCCCCAGTGCCACAGCTTACAATGTGACAGCGGTGGGCCAGGATGGACAAGTACATGACTGCAACACCAACAGTACCAGCTGTCAGATACCCAACATGCACTGTGGCCAGAACTTCACCATCACAGTGACACCATATTCTGACTCATGTACTGGGAATCCCAGCATTCCTTATCGGTTGATGGCAGGTACAGAGCGGGAACAATACCTAAAATCTAAAAACGATGTACTATTAGACCAATTAAAATATTCTCCACAACATGAAAGAGAATAAACTTTACTTTTTCTCCATTTCTTACCTCTTATGTCTCCAGGTCCCTGCCCGCCTAGTAATATTTCTGTTTCTACATTATACGGAGTTAGCAACGTGTCCTGGTCCCCTGACAGAGGAGCAGACATGTATGTAGCAACAGCAACAACACATGGTGGAGACATCTACACCTGTGACTCAGGCAATGCAAACTCCTGCTCTTTCACTGATCTACACTGTGGTGAAAACTACTCTGTCACTGTTGTAGCTGTGGACAGAGGTTGTCACAGTCAACCAAGTTCAGCTGTGTATCTGAAAACAGGTGAGAAGATGTTCACCAAAGGCACCATAATTCTGATTTTGAAGCGTTAGCTCATTTTCTCTGTGGGACTCAACTTAATTCAATTGAATGACTTAAAATCGGGATATGGAATGCACAATTGAGTAAAGGGAGGAACCAAGAAATACGTTGTTCCATTTCTCTTTATTAATTTTGAGATTCAAATAATGGTTATTTACATTTTGCTTCATTATATCTTGAAGCCCAGTTAGATTTTTTCTTCTTAGCTCATCACATTATGGCTTTAATCATGCTTAACTTTGGAATTCTCTTCTCTTTGTAGTGCCATGTGTTGCTACCAACATCTCTGTAGCTCCTGAATGTATCAGCAACAGTGCTGTTGTGTCCTGGACTGGCCACAAAGGAACAGTACAATACTATGTTTCTGCCTCAAGTAGTCAAGACAATGCCACCTGCCTGTCCTCTGAACTCCATTCTACTCTTACAACCATCATGTGTGGCACCACCTACACTGTACGCGTTAAGGCTATCAATGGCAACTGCTCCAGTGACCCGAGTCCGGCCTTGACGTTCAGCTCAGGTATGAGATGGAGAACATTACACGAATGCTCGCACACACACACACACACACACACACACACACACACACACACACACACACACACACGTGCGCACGCACACACTTCTTGTAAACCTGTGATGTGACAAAAATAATGATTCTGATTAACTTTCTCACTCTTTTTCTTTCTCTTCCCAGCCCCATGTGCTCCATATAATGTTACTGCCAGTCTGGTGTGTCCCAACTCAACCCATGTGACCTCACTGACCTGGGTAGGAAGCCCCAGTGCCACAGCTTACAATGTGACAGCGATGGGCCAGGATGGACAAGTACATGACTGCAACACCAACAGTACCAGCTGTCAGATACCCAACATGCACTGTGGCCAGAACTTCACCATCACAGTGACACCATATTCTGACTCATGTGCTGGGATTCCCAGCATTCCTTATCGGTTGATGGCAGGTACAGAGCGGGAACAATACCTAAAATCTAAAAACGATGTACTATTAGACCAATTAAAATAATCTCCACAACATGAAAGAGAATAAACTTTTATTTTTCTCCATTTCTTTCCTCTTATGTCTCCAGGTCCCTGCCCGCCTAGTAATATTTCTGTTTCTACATTATGTGGAGTTAGCAACGTGTCCTGGTCCCCTGACAGAGGAGCAGACATGTACATAGCAACAGCAACAACACATGATGGAGACATCTACACCTGTGACTCAGGCAATGCAAACTCCTGCTCTTTCACTGATCTAGACTGTGGTGAAAACTACTCTGTCACTGTTGTAGCTGTGGACAGAGGTTGTCACAGTCAACCAAGTTCAGCTGTGTATCTGAAAACAGGTGAGAAGATGTTCACCAAAGGCACCGTAATTCTGATTTTGAAGCGTTAGGTCATTTTCTCTGTGGGACTCAACTTAATTCAATTGAATGACTTAAAATCGGGATATGGAATGCACAATTGAGTAAAGGGAGGAACCAAGAAATACCTTGTTCCATTTCTCTTTATTAATTTTGAGATTCAAATCATGGTTATTTACATTTTGCTTCATTATATCTTGAAGCCCAGTTATATTTTTTCTTCTTAGCTCATCACATTATGGCTTTAATCATGCTTAACTTTGGAATTGTCTTCTCTTTGTAGTGCCATGTGTTGCTACCAACATCTCTGTAGCTCCTGAATGTATCAGCAACAGTGCTGTTGTGTCCTGGTCTGGCCACAAAGGAACAGTACAGTACTATGTTTCTGCCTCAAGTAGTCAAGACAATTCCACATGCCTGTCCTCTGAACTCCATTCTACTCTTACAACCATCATGTGTGGCACCACCTACACTGTACGCGTTAAGGCTATCAATGGCAACTGCTCCAGTGACCCGAGTCCGGCCTTGACGTTCAGCTCAGGTATGAGATGGAGAACATTACACGCATGCTCGCGCACACACACACACACACACACACACACACACACACACACACGTGCGCACGCACACACTTCTTGTAAACCTGTGATGTGACAAAAATAATGATTCTGATTAACTTTCTCACTCTTTTTCTTTCTCTTCCCAGCCCCATGTGCTCCATATAATGTTACTGCCAGTCTGGTGTGTCCCAACTCAACCCATGTGACCTCACTGACCTGGGTAGGAAGCCCCAGTGCCACAGCTTACAATGTGACAGCGGTGGGCCAGGATGGACAAGTACATGACTGCAACACCAACAGTACCAGCTGTCAGATACCCAACATGCACTGTGGCCAGAACTTCACCATCACAGTGACACCATATTCTGACTCATGTGCTGGGAATCCCAGCATTCCTTATCGGTTGATGGCAGGTACAGAGCGGGAACAAGACCTAAAATCTAAAAACGATGTACTATTAGACCAATTAAAATATTCTCCACAACATGAAAAAGAATAAACTTTTCTTTTTCTCCATTTCTTACCTCTTATGTCTCCAGGTCCCTGCCCGCCTAGTAATATTTCTGTTTCTACATTATGCGGAGTTAGCAACGTGTCCTGGTCCACTGACAGAGGAGCAGACATGTACATTGCAACAGCAACAACACATGGTGGAGACATCTACACCTGTGACTCAGTCAATGCAAACTCCTGCTCTTTCACTGATCTAGACTGTGGCGAAAACTACTCTGTCACTGTTGTAGCTGTGGACAGAGGTTGTCACAGTCAACCAAGTTCAGCTGTGTATCTGAAAACAGGTGAGAAGATGTTCACCAAAGGCACCGTAATTCTGATTTTGAAGCGTTAGGTCATTTTCTCTGTGGGACTCAACTTAATTCAATTGAATGACTTAAAATCGGGATATGGAATGCACATTTGAGTAAAGGGAGGAATCAAGAAATACCTTGTTCCATTTCTCTTTATTAATTTTGAGATTCAAATCATGGTTATTTACATTTTGCTTATCTTGAAGCCCAGTTAGATTTTTTCTTCTTAGCTCATCACATTATGGCTTTAATCATGCTTAACTTTGGAATTGTCTTCTCTTTGTAGTGCCATGTGTTGCTACCAACATCTCTGTAGCTCCTGAATGTATCAGCAACAGTGCTGTTGTGTCCTGGTCTGGCCACAAAGGAACAGTACAGTACTATGTTTCTGCCTCAAGTAGTCAAGACAATGCCACCTGCCTGTCCTCTGAACTCCATTGTACTCTTACAAGCATGTGTGGCACCACCTACACTGTACGCGTTAAGGCTATCAATGGCAACTGCTCCAGTGACCATAGTCCGGCATTGACATTCAGCTCAGGTATGAGATGGAGAACATTACACGCATGCTCGCACACAGACACACACACACACACACACACACACACACACACACACACACACACACGTGCGCATGCACACACTTCTTGTAAACCTGTGATGTGACAAAAATAATGATTCTGATTAACTTTCTCACTGTTTTTCTTTCTCTTCCCAGCCCCATGTGCTCCATATAATGTTACTGCCAGTCTGGTGTGTCCCAACTCGACCCATGTGACCTCACTGACCTGGCTAGGAAGCCCCAGTGCCACAGCTTACAATGTGACAGCGGTGGGCCAGGATGGACAAGTACATGACTGCAACACCAACAGTACCAGCTGTCAGATACCCAACATGCACTGTGGCCAGAACTTCACCATCACAGTGACACCATATTCTGACTCATGTGCTGGGAATCCCAGCATTCCTTATCGGTTGATGGCAGGTACAGAGCGGGAACAATACCTAAAATCTAAAAACGATGTACTATTAGACCAATTAAAATATTCTCCACAACATGAAAGAGAATAAACTTTTCTTTTTCTCCATTTCTTACCTCTTATGTCTCCAGGTCCCTGCCCGCCTAGTAATATTTCTGTTTCTACATTATGCGGAGTTAGCAACGTGTCCTGGTCCCCTGACAGAGGAGCAGACATGTACATAGCAACAGCAACAACACATAGTGGAGACATCTACACCTGTGACTCAGGCAATGCAAACTCCTGCTCTTTCACTGATCTAGACTGTGGTGAAAACTACTCTGTCACTGTTGTAGCTGTGGACAGAGGTTGTCACAGTCAACCAAGTTCAGCTGTGTATCTGAAAACAGGTGAGAAGATGTTCACCAAAGGCACCGTAATTCTGATTTTGAAGCGTTAGGTCATTTTCTCTGTGGGACTCAACTTAATTCAATTGAATGACTTAAAATCGGGATATGGAATGCACAATTGAGTAAAGGGAGGAATCAAGAAATACCTTGTTCCATTTCTCTTTATTAATTTTGAGATTCAAATCATGGTTATTTACATTTTGCTTATCTTGAAGCCCAGTTAGATTTTTTTCTTCTTAGCTCATCACATTATGGCTTTAATCATGCTTAACTTTGGAATTGTCTTCTCTTTGTAGTGCCATGTGTTGCTACCAACATCTCTGTAGCTCCTGAATGTATCAGCAACAGTGCTGTTGTGTCCTGGTCTGGCCACAAAGGAACAGTACAGTACTATGTTTCTGTCTCAAGTAGTCAAGACAATGCCACCTGCCTGTCCTCTGAACTCCATTGTACTCTTACAAGCATGTGTGGCACCACCTACACTGTACGCGTTAAGGCTATCAATGGCAACTGCTCCAGTGACCATAGTCCGGCATTGACATTCAGCTCAGGTATGAGATGGAGAACATTACACGCATGCTCGCACACACACACACACACACACACACACACACACACACAAACACACACACGTGCGCATGCACACAATTCTTGTAAACCTGTGATGTGACAAAAATAATTATTCTGATTAACTTTCTCACTGTTTTTCTTTCTCTTCCCAGCCCCATGTGCTCCATATAATGTTACTGCCAGTCTGGTGTGTCCCAACTCGACCCATGTGACCTCACTGACCTGGGTAGGAAGCCCCAGTGCCACAGCTTACAATGTGACAGCGGTGGGCCAGGATGGACAAGTACATGACTGCAACACCAACAGTACCAGCTGTCAGATACCCAACATGCACTGTGGCCAGAACTTCACCATCACAGTGACACCATATTCTGACTCATGTGCTGGGAATCCCAGCATTCCTTATCGGTTGATGGCAGGTACAGAGCGGGAACAATACCTAAAATCTAAAAACGATGTACTATTAGACCAATTAAAATATTCTCCACAACATGAAAGAGAATAAACTTTTATTTTTCTCCATTTCTTACCTCTTATGTCTCCAGGTCCCTGCCCGCCTAGTAATATTTCTGTTTCTACATTATGCGGAGTTAGCAACGTGTCCTGGTCCCCTGACAGAGGAGCAGACATGTACATAGCAACAGCAACAACACATGATGGAGACATCTACACCTGTGACTCAGGCAATGCAAACTCCTGCTCTTTCACTGATCTAGATTGTGGTGAAAACTACTCTGTCACTGTTGTAGCTGTGGACAGAGGTTGTCACAGTCAACCAAGTTCAGCTGTGTATCTGAAAACAGGTGAGAAGATGTTCACCAAAGGCACCGTAATTCTGATTTTGAAGCGTTAGGTCATTTTCTCTGTGGGACTCAACTTAATTCAATTGAATGACTTAAAATCGGGATATGGAATGCACAATTGAGTAAAGGGAGGAACCAAGAAATACGTTGTTCCATTTCTCTTTATTAATTTTGAGATTCAAATAATGGTTATTTACAATTTGCTTCATTATATCTTGAAGCCCAGTTAGATTTTTTCTTCTTAGCTCATCACATTATGGCTTTAA
This sequence comes from Protomyctophum bolini, assembly GCF_963924005.1. NCBI lineage: Eukaryota > Metazoa > Chordata > Actinopteri > Myctophiformes > Myctophidae > Protomyctophum > Protomyctophum bolini. Next base: position 4,975,692 of record NC_137867.1, read on the forward strand.
TCATGCTTAACTTTGGAATTGTCTTCTCTTTGTAGTGCCATGTGTTGCTACCAACATCTCTGTAGCTCCTGAATGTATCAGCAACAGTGCTGTTGTGTCCTGGTCTGGCCACAAAGGAACAGTACAGTACTATGTTTCTGCCTCAAGTAGTCAAGACAATTCCACCTGCCTGTCCTCTGAACTCCATTCTACTCTTACAACCATCATGTGTGGCACCACCTACACTGTACGCGTTAAGGCTATCAATGGCAACTGCTCCAGTGACCCGAGTCCGGCCTTGACGTTCAGCTCAGGTATGAGATGGAGAACATTACACGCATGCTCGCGCACACACACACACACACACACACACACACACACACACACACACACACACACACACACACACACGTGCGCACGCACACACTTCTTGTAAACCTGTGATGTGACAAAAATAATGATTCTGATTAACTTTCTCACTCTTTTTCTTTCTCTTCCCAGCCCCATGTGCTCCATATAATGTTACTGCCAGTCTGGTGTGTCCCAACTCAACCCATGTGACCTCACTGACCTGGGTAGGAAGCCCCAGTGCCACAGCTTACAATGTGACAGCGGTGGGCCAGGATGGACAAGTACATGACTGCAACACCAACAGTACCAGCTGTCAGATACCCAACATGCACTGTGGCCAGAACTTCACCATCACAGTGACACCATATTCTGACTCATGTGCTGGGAATCCCAGCATTCCTTATCGGTTGATGGCAGGTACAGAGCGGGAACAATACCTAAAATCTAAAAACGATGTACTATTAGACCAATTAAAATATTCTCCACAACATGAAAGAGAATAAACTTTACTTTTTCTCCATTTCTTACCTCTTATGTCTCCAGGTCCCTGCCCGCCTAGTAATATTTCTGTTTCTACATTATACGGAGTTAGCAACGTGTCCTGGTCCCCTGACAGAGGAGCAGACATGTATGTAGCAACAGCAACAACACATGGTGGAGACATCTACACCTGTGACTCAGGCAATGCAAACTCCTGCTCTTTCACTGATCTACACTGTGGTGAAAACTACTCTGTCACTGTTGTAGCTGTGGACAGAGGTTGTCACAGTCAACCAAGTTCAGCTGTGTATCTGAAAACAGGTGAGAAGATGTTCACCAAAGGCACCATCATTCTGATTTTGAAGCGTTAGCTCATTTTCTCTGTGGGACTCAACTTAATTCAATTGAATGACTTAAAATCGGGATATGGAATGCACAATTGAGTAAAGGGAGGAACCAAGAAATACGTTGTTCCATTTCTCTTTATTAATTTTGAGATTCAAATAATGGTTATTTACATTTTGCTTCATTATATCTTGAAGCCCAGTTAGATTTTTTCTTCTTAGCTCATCACATTATGGCTTTAATCATGCTTAACTTTGGAATTCTCTTCTCTTTGTAGTGCCATGTGTTGCTACCAACATCTCTGTAGCTCCTGAATGTATCAGCAACAGTGCTGTTGTGTCCTGGTCTGGCCACAAAGGAACAGTACAATACTATGTTTCTGCCTCAAGTAGTCAAGACAATGCCACCTGCCTGTCCTCTGAACTCCATTCTATTCTTACAACCATCATGTGTGGCACCACCTACACTGTACGCGTTAAGGCTATCAATGGCAACTGCTCCAGTGACCCGAGTCCGGCCTTGACGTTCAGCTCAGGTATGAGATGGAGAACATTACACGAATGCTCGCACACACACACACACACACACACACACACACACACACACACACACACACACACACACACGTGCGCACGCACACACTTCTTGTAAACCTGTGATGTGACAAAAATAATGATTCTGATTAACTTTCTCACTCTTTTTCTTTCTCTTCCCAGCCCCATGTGCTCCATATAATGTTACTGCCAGTCTGGTGTGTCCCAACTCGACCCATGTGACCTCACTGACCTGGGTAGGAAGCCCCAGTGCCACAGCTTACAATGTGACAGCGGTGGGCCAGGATGGACAAGTACATGACTGCAACACCAACAGTACCAGCTGTCAGATACCCAACATGCACTGTGGCCAGAACTTCACCATCACAGTGACACCATATTCTGACTCATGTGCTGGGAATCCCAGCATTCCTTATCGGTTGATGGCAGGTACAGAGCGGGAACAAGACCTAAAATCTAAAAACGATGTACTATTAGACCAATTAAAATATTCTCCACAACATGAAAGAGAATAAACTTTTATTTTTCTCCATTTCTTACCTCTTATGTCTCCAGGTCCCTGCCCGCCTAGTAATATTTCTGTTTCTACATTATGCGGAGTTAGCAACGTGTCCTGGTCCCCTGACAGAGGAGCAGACATGTACATAGCAACAGCAACAACACATGGTGGAGACATCTACACCTGTGACTCAGGCAATGCAAACTCCTGCTCTTTCACTGATCTAGACTGTGGTGAAAACTACTCCGTCACTGTTGTAGCTGTGGACAGAGGTTGTCACAGTCAACCAAGTTCAGCTGTGTATCTGAAAACAGGTGAGAAGATGTTCACCAAAGGCACCGTAATTCTGATTTTGAAGCGTTAGGTCATTTTCTCTGTGGGACTCAACTTAATTCAATTGAATGACTTAAAATCAGGATATGGAATGCACAATTGAGTAAAGGGAGGAACCAAGAAATACCTTGTTCCATTTCTCTTTATTAATTTTGAGATTCAAATCATGGTTATTTACATTTTGCTTATCTTGAAGCCCAGTTAGATTTTTTCTTCTTAGCTCATCACATTATGGCTTGAATCATGCTTAACTTTGGAATTGTCTTCTCTTTGTAGTGCCATGTGTTGCTACCAACATCTCTGTAGCTCCTGAATGTATCAGCAACAGTGCTGTTGTGTCCTGGTCTGGCCACAAAGGAACAGTACAGTACTATGTTTCTGCCTCAAGTAGTCAAGACAATTCCACCTGCCTGTCCTCTGAACTCCATTCTACTCTTACAACCATCATGTGTGGCACCACCTACACTGTACGCGTTAAGGCTATCAATGGCAACTGCTCCAGTGACCCGAGTCCGGCCTTGGCGTTCAGCTCAGGTATGAGATGGAGAACATTACACGCATGCTCGCACACACACACACACACACACACACACACACACACGTGCGCACGCACACACTTCTTGTAAACCTGTGATGTGACAAAAATAATGATTCTGATTAACTTTCTCACTCTTTTTCTTTCTCTTCCCAGCCCCATGTGCTCCATATAATGTTACTGCCAGTCTGGTGTGTCCCAACTCGACCCATGTGACCTCACTGACCTGGGTAGGAAGCCCCAGTGCCACAGCTTACAATGTGACAGCGGTGGGCCAGGATGGACAAGTACATGACTGCAACACCAACAGTACCAGCTGTCAGATACCCAACATGCACTGTGGCCAGAACTTCACCATCACAGTGACACCATATTCTGACTCATGTGCTGGGAATCCCAGCATTCCTTATCGGTTGATGGCAGGTACAGAGCGGGAACAAGACCTAAAATCTAAAAACGATGTACTATTAGACCAATTAAAATATTCTCCACAACATGAAAGAGAATAAACTTTTCTTTTTCTCCATTTCTTACCTCTTATGTCTCCAGGTCCCTGCCCGCCTAGTAATATTTCTGTTTCTACATTATGCGGAGTTAGCAACGTGTCCTGGTCCCCTGACAGAGGAGCAGACATGTACATAGCAACAGCAACAACACATGGTGGAGACATCTACACCTGTGACTCAGGCAATGCAAACTCCTGCTCTTTCACTGATCTAGACTGTGGTGAAAACTACTCCGTCACTGTTGTAGCTGTGGACAGAGGTTGTCACAGTCAACCAAGTTCAGCTGTGTATCTGAAAACAGGTGAGAAGATGTTCACCAAAGGCACCGTAATTCTGATTTTGAAGCGTTAGGTCATTTTCTCTGTGGGACTCAACTTAATTCAATTGAATGACTTAAAATCAGGATATGGAATGCACAATTGAGTAAAGGGAGGAACCAAGAAATACCTTGTTCCATTTCTCTTTATTAATTTTGAGATTCAAATCATGGTTATTTACATTTTGCTTATCTTGAAGCCCAGTTAGATTTTTTCTTCTTAGCTCATCACATTATGGCTTGAATCATGCTTAACTTTGGAATTGTCTTCTCTTTGTAGTGCCATGTGTTGCTACCAACATCTCTGTAGCTCCTGAATGTATCAGCAACAGTGCTGTTGTGTCCTGGTCTGGCCACAAAGGAACAGTACAGTACTATGTTTCTGCCTCAAGTAGTCAAGACAATTCCACCTGCCTGTCCTCTGAACTCCATTCTACTCTTACAACCATCATGTGTGGCACCACCTACACTGTACGCGTTAAGGCTATCAATGGCAACTGCTCCAGTGACCCGAGTCCGGCCTTGACGTTCAGCTCAGGTATGAGATGGAGAACATTACACGCATGCTCGCACACACACACACACACACACACACACACACACACGTGCGCACGCACACACTTCTTGTAAACCTGTGATGTGACAAAAATAATGATTCTGATTAACTTTCTCACTCTTTTTCTTTCTCTTCCCAGCCCCATGTGCTCCATATAATGTTACTGCCAGTCTGGTGTGTCCCAACTCGACCCATGTGACCTCACTGACCTGGGTAGGAAGCCCCAGTGCCACAGCTTACAATGTGACAGCGGTGGGCCAGGATGGACAAGTACATGACTGCAACACCAACAGTACCAGCTGTCAGATACCCAACATGCACTGTGGCCAGAACTTCACCATCACAGTGACACCATATTCTGACTCATGTGCTGGGAATCCCAGCATTCCTTATCGGTTGATGGCAGGTACAGAGCGGGAACAAGACCTAAAATCTAAAAACGATGTACTATTAGACCAATTAAAATATTCTCCACAACATGAAAGAGAATAAACTTTTCTTTTTCTCCATTTCTTACCTCTTATGTCTCCAGGTCCCTGCCCGCCTAGTAATATTTCTGTTTCTACATTATGCGGAGTTAGCAACGTGTCCTGGTCCCCTGACAGAGGAGCAGACATGTACATAGCAACAGCAACAACACATGGTGGAGACATCTACACCTGTGACTCAGGCAATGCAAACTCCTGCTCTTTCACTGATCTAGACTGTGGTGAAAACTACTCCGTCACTGTTGTAGCTGTGGACAGAGGTTGTCACAGTCAACCAAGTTCAGCTGTGTATCTGAAAACAGGTGAGAAGATGTTCACCAAAGGCACCGTAATTCTGATTTTGAAGCGTTAGGTCATTTTCTCTGTGGGACTCAACTTAATTCAATTGAATGACTTAAAATCAGGATATGGAATGCACAATTGAGTAAAGGGAGGAACCAAGAAATACCTTGTTCCATTTCTCTTTATTAATTTTGAGATTCAAATCATGGTTATTTACATTTTGCTTATCTTGAAGCCCAGTTAGATTTTTTCTTCTTAGCTCATCACATTATGGCTTGAATCATGCTTAACTTTGGAATTGTCTTCTCTTTGTAGTGCCATGTGTTGCTACCAACATCTCTGTAGCTCCTGAATGTATCAGCAACAGTGCTGTTGTGTCCTGGTCTGGCCACAAAGGAACAGTACAGTACTATGTTTCTGCCTCAAGTAGTCAAGACAATTCCACCTGCCTGTCCTCTGAACTCCATTCTACTCTTACAACCATCATGTGTGGCACCACCTACACTGTACGCGTTAAGGCTATCAATGGCAACTGCTCCAGTGACCCGAGTCCGGCCTTGACGTTCAGCTCAGGTATGAGATGGAGAACATTACACGCATGCTCGCACACACACACACACACACACACACACACACACACGTGCGCACGCACACACTTCTTGTAAACCTGTGATGTGACAAAAATAATGATTCTGATTAACTTTCTCACTCTTTTTCTTTCTCTTCCCAGCCCCATGTGCTCCATATAATGTTACTGCCAGTCTGGTGTGTCCCAACTCGACCCATGTGACCTCACTGACCTGGGTAGGAAGCCCCAGTGCCACAGCTTACAATGTGACAGCGGTGGGCCAGGATGGACAAGTACATGACTGCAACACCAACAGTACCAGCTGTCAGATACCCAACATGCACTGTGGCCAGAACTTCACCATCACAGTGACACCATATTCTGACTCATGTGCTGGGAATCCCAGCATTCCTTATCGGTTGATGGCAGGTACAGAGCGGGAACAAGACCTAAAATCTAAAAACGATGTACTATTAGACCAATTAAAATATTCTCCACAACATGAAAGAGAATAAACTTTTATTTTTCTCCATTTCTTACCTCTTATGTCTCCAGGTCCCTGCCCGCCTAGTAATATTTCTGTTTCTACATTATGCGGAGTTAGCAACGTGTCCTGGTCCCCTGACAGAGGAGCAGACATGTACATAGCAACAGCAACAACACATGGTGGAGACATCTACACCTGTGACTCAGGCAATGCAAACTCCTGCTCTTTCACTGATCTAGACTGTGGTGAAAACTACTCCGTCACTGTTGTAGCTGTGGACAGAGGTTGTCACAGTCAACCAAGTTCAGCTGTGTATCTGAAAACAGGTGAGAAGATGTTCACCAAAGGCACCGTAATTCTGATTTTGAAGCGTTAGGTCATTTTCTCTGTGGGACTCAACTTAATTCAATTGAATGACTTAAAATCAGGATATGGAATGCACAATTGAGTAAAGGGAGGAACCAAGAAATACCTTGTTCCATTTCTCTTTATTAATTTTGAGATTCAAATCATGGTTATTTACATTTTGCTTATCTTGAAGCCCAGTTAGATTTTTTTCTTCTTAGCTCATCACATTATGGCTTTAATCATGCTTAACTTTGGAATTGTCTTCTCTTTGTAGTGCCATGTGTTGCTACCAACATCTCTGTAGCTCCTGAATGTATCAGCAACAGTGCTGTTGTGTCCTGGTCTGGCCACAAAGGAACAGTACAGTACTATGTTTCTGCCTCAAGTAGTCAAGACAATTCCACCTGCCTGTCCTCTGAACTCCATTCTACTCTTACAACCATCATGTGTGGCACCACCTACACTGTACGCGTTAAGGCTATCAATGGCAACTGCTCCAGTGACCCGAGTCCGGCCTTGACGTTCAGCTCAGGTATGAGATGGAGAACATTACACGCATGCTCGCACGCACACACACACACACACACACACACACACACACACACACACACGTGCGCACGCACACACTTCTTGTAAACCTGTGATGTGACAAAAATAATGATTCTGATTAACTTTCTCACTCTTTTTCTTTCTCTTCCCAGCCCCATGTGCTCCATATAATGTTACTGCCAGTCTGGTGTGTCCCAACTCAACCCATGTGACCTCACTGACCTGGGTAGGAAGCCCCAGTGCCACAGCTTACAAAGTGACAGCGGTGGGCCAGGATGGAAAAGTACATGACTGCAACACCAACAGTACCAGCTGTCAGATACCCAACATGCACTGTGGCCAGAACTTCACCATCACAGTGACACCATATTCTGACTCATGTGCTGGGAATCCCAGCATTCCTTATCGGTTGATGGCAGGTACAGAGCGGGAACAATACCTAAAATCTAAAAAGGATGTACTATTAGACCAATTAAAATATTCTCCACAACATGAAAGAGAATAAACTTTACTTTTTCTCCATTTCTTACCTGTCTCCAGGTCCCTGCCCGCCTAGTAATATTTCTTTTTCTACATTATACGGAGTTAGCAACGTGTCCTGGTCCCCTGACAGAGGAGCAGACATGTATGTAGCAACAGCAACAACACATGGTGGAGACATCTACACCTGTGACTCAGGCAATGCAAACTCCTGCTCTTTCACTGATCTAGACTGTGGTGAAAACTACTCTGTCACTGTTGTAGCTGTGGACAGAGGTTGTCACAGTCAACCAAGTTCAGCTGTGTATCTGAAAACAGGTGAGAAGATGTTCACCAAAGGCACCATAATTCTGATTTTGAAGCGTTAGCTCATTTTCTCTGTGGGACTCAACTTAATTCAATTGAATGACTTAAAATCGGGATATGGAATGCACAATTGAGTAAAGGGAGGAACCAAGAAATACGTTGTTCCATTTCTCTTTATTAATTTTGAGATTCAAATAATGGTTATTTACATTTTGCTTCATTATATCTTGAAGCCCAGTTAGATTTTTTCTTCTTAGCTCATCACATTATGGCTTTAATCATGCTTAACTTTGGAATTGTCTTCTCTTTGTAGTGCCATGTGTTGCTACCAACATCTCTGTAGCTCCTGAATGTATCAGCAACAGTGCTGTTGTGTCCTGGTCTGGCCACAAAGGAACAGTACAATACTATGTTTCTGCCTCAAGTAGTCAAGACAATGCCACCTGCCTGTCCTCTGAACTCCATTCTACTCTTACAACCATCATGTGTGGCACCACCTACACTGTACGCGTTAAGGCTATCAATGGCAACTGCTCCAGTGACCCGAGTCCGGCCTTGACGTTCAGCTCAGGTATGAGATGGAGAACATTACACGAATGCTCACACACACACACACACACACACACACACACACGTGCGCACGCACACAATTCTTGTAAACCTGTGATGTGACAAAAATAATGATTCTGATTAACTTTCTCACTCTTTTTCTTTCTCTTCCCAGCCCCATGTGCTCCATATAATGTTACTGCCAGTCTGGTGTGTCCCAACTCAACCCATGTGACATCACTGACCTGGGTAGGAAGCCCCAGTGCCACAGCTTACAATGTGACAGCGGTGGGCCAGGATGGACAAGTACATGACTGCAACACCAACAGTACCAGCTGTCAGATACCCAACATGCACTGTGGCCAGAACTTCACCATCACAGTGACACCATATTCTGACTCATGTGCTGGGAATCCCAGCATTCCTTATCGGTTGATGGCAGGTACAGAGCGGGAACAAGACCTAAAATCTAAAAACGATGTACTATTAGACCAATTAAAATATTCTCCACAACATGAAAGAGAATAAACTTTTCTTTTTCTCCATTTCTTACCTCTTATGTCTCCAGGTCCCTGCCCGCCTAGTAATATTTCTGTTTCTACATTATGCGGAGTTAGCAACGTGTCCTGGTCCCCTGACAGAGGAGCAGACATGTACATAGCAACAGCAACAACACATGGTGGAGACATCTACACCTGTGACTCAGGCAATGCAAACTCCTGCTCTTTCACTGATCTAGACTGTGGTGAAAACTACTCCGTCACTGTTGTAGCTGTGGACAGAGGTTGTCACAGTCAACCAAGTTCAGCTGTGTATCTGAAAACAGGTGAGAAGATGTTCACCAAAGGCACCGTAATTCTGATTTTGAAGCGTTAGGTCATTTTCTCTGTGGGACTCAACTTAATTCAATTGAATGACTTAAAATCAGGATATGGAATGCACAATTGAGTAAAGGGAGGAACCAAGAAATACCTTGTTCCATTTCTCTTTATTAATTTTGAGATTCAAATCATGGTTATTTACATTTTGCTTATCTTGAAGCCCAGTTAGATTTTTTTCTTCTTAGCTCATCACATTATGGCTTTAATCATGCTTAACTTTGGAATTGTCTTCTCTTTGTAGTGCCATGTGTTGCTACCAACATCTCTGTAGCTCCTGAATGTATCAGCAACAGTGCTGTTGTGTCCTGGTCTGGCCACAAAGGAACAGTACAGTACTATGTTTCTGCCTCAAGTAGTCAAGACAATTCCACCTGCCTGTCCTCTGAACTCCATTCTACTCTTACAACCATCATGTGTGGCACCACCTACACTGTACGCGTTAAGGCTATCAATGGCAACTGCTCCAGTGACCCGAGTCCGGCCTTGACGTTCAGCTCAGGTATGAGATGGAGAACATTACACGCATGCTCGCACACACACACACACACACACACACACACACACACACACACACACACACACACACACACACACACACGTGCGCACGCACACACTTCTTGTAAACCTGTGATGTGACAAAAATAATGATTCTGATTAACTTTCTCACTCTTTTTCTTTCTCTTCCCAGCCCCATGTGCTCCATATAATGTTACTGCCAGTCTGGTGTGTCCCAACTCAACCCATGTGACCTCACTGACCTGGGTAGGAAGCCCCAGTGCCACAGCTTACAAAGTGACAGCGGTGGGCCAGGATGGACAAGTACATGACTGCAACACCAACAGTACCAGCTGTCAGATACCCAACATGCACTGTGGCCAGAACTTCACCATCACAGTGACACCATATTCTGACTCATGTGCTGGGAATCCCAGCATTCCTTATCGGTTGATGGCAGGTACAGAGCGGGAACAATACCTAAAATCTAAAAAGGATGTACTATTAGACCAATTAAAATATTCTCCACAACATGAAAGAGAATAAACTTTACTTTTTCTCCATTTCTTACCTGTCTCCAGGTCCCTGCCCGCCTAGTAATATTTCTGTTTCTACATTATACGGAGTTAGCAACGTGTCCTGGTCCCCTGACAGAGGAGCAGACATGTATGTAGCAACAGCAACAACACATGGTGGAGACATCTACACCTGTGACTCAGGCAATGCAAACTCCTGCTCTTTCACTGATCTAGACTGTGGTGAAAACTACTCTGTCACTGTTGTAGCTGTGGACAGAGGTTGTCACAGACAACCAAGTTCAGCTGTGTATCTGAAAACAGGTGAGAAGATGTTCACCAAAGGCACCATAATTCTGATTTTGAAGCGTTAGGTCATTTTCTCTGTGGGACTCAACTTAATTCAATTGAATGACTTAAAATCGGGATATGGAATGCACAATTGAGTAAAGGGAGGAACCAAGAAATACGTTGTTCCATTTCTCTTTATTAATTTTGAGATTCAAATAATGGTTATTTACAATTTGCTTCATTATATCTTGAAGCCCAGTTAGATTTTTTCTTCTTAGCTCATCACATTATGGCTTTAATCATGCTTAACTTTGGAATTGTCTTCTCTTTGTAGTGCCATGTGTTGCTACCAACATCTCTGTAGCTCCTGAATGTATCAGCAACAGTGCTGTTGTGTCCTGGTCTGGCCACAAAGGAACAGTACAGTACTATGTTTCTGCCTCAAGTAGTCAAGACAATTCCACCTGCCTGTCCTCTGAACTCCATTCTACTCTTACAACCATCATGTGTGGCACCACCTACACTGTACGCGTTAAGGCTATCAATGGCAACTGCTCCAGTGACCCGAGTCCGGCCTTGACGTTCAGCTCAGGTATGAGATGGAGAACATTACACGCATGCTCGCGCACACACACACACACACACACACACACACACACACACACACACACACACACACACGTGCGCACGCACACACTTCTTGTAAACCTGTGATGTGACAAAAATAATGATTCTGATTAACTTTCTCACTCTTTTTCTTTCTCTTCCCAGCCCCATGTGCTCCATATAATGTTACTGCCAGTCTGGTGTGTCCCAACTCAACCCATGTGACCTCACTGACCTGGGTAGGAAGCCCCAGTGCCACAGCTTACAATGTGACAGCGGTGGGCCAGGATGGACAAGTACATGACTGCAACACCAACAGTACCAGCTGTCAGATACCCAACATGCACTGTGGCCAGAACTTCACCATCACAGTGACACCATATTCTGACTCATGTGCTGGGAATCCCAGCATTCCTTATCGGTTGATGGCAGGTACAGAGCGGGAACAATACCTAAAATCTAAAAACGATGTACTATTAGACCAATTAAAATATTCTCCACAACATGAAAGAGAATAAACTTTACTTTTTCTCCATTTCTTACCTCTTATGTCTCCAGGTCCCTGCCCGCCTAGTAATATTTCTGTTTCTACATTATACGGAGTTAGCAACGTGTCCTGGTCCCCTGACAGAGGAGCAGACATGTATGTAGCAACAGCAACAACACATGGTGGAGACATCTACACCTGTGACTCAGGCAATGCAAACTCCTGCTCTTTCACTGATCTACACTGTGGTGAAAACTACTCTGTCACTGTTGTAGCTGTGGACAGAGGTTGTCACAGTCAACCAAGTTCAGCTGTGTATCTGAAAACAGGTGAGAAGATGTTCACCAAAGGCACCATCATTCTGATTTTGAAGCGTTAGCTCATTTTCTCTGTGGGACTCAACTTAATTCAATTGAATGACTTAAAATCGGGATATGGAATGCACAATTGAGTAAAGGGAGGAACCAAGAAATACGTTGTTCCATTTCTCTTTATTAATTTTGAGATTCAAATAATGGTTATTTACATTTTGCTTCATTATATCTTGAAGCCCAGTTAGATTTTTTCTTCTTAGCTCATCACATTATGGCTTTAATCATGCTTAACTTTGGAATTCTCTTCTCTTTGTAGTGCCATGTGTTGCTACCAACATCTCTGTAGCTCCTGAATGTATCAGCAACAGTGCTGTTGTGTCCTGGTCTGGCCACAAAGGAACAGTACAATACTATGTTTCTGCCTCAAGTAGTCAAGACAATGCCACCTGCCTGTCCTCTGAACTCCATTCTATTCTTACAACCATCATGTGTGGCACCACCTACACTGTACGCGTTAAGGCTATCAATGGCAACTGCTCCAGTGACCCGAGTCCGGCCTTGACGTTCAGCTCAGGTATGAGATGGAGAACATTACACGAATGCTCGCACACACACACACACACACACACACACACACACACACACACACACACACACACACACACACACACACACACACACGTGCGCACGCACACACTTCTTGTAAACCTGTGATGTGACAAAAATAATGATTCTGATTAACTTTCTCACTCTTTTTCTTTCTCTTCCCAGCCCCATGTGCTCCATATAATGTTACTGCCAGTCTGGTGTGTCCCAACTCGACCCATGTGACCTCACTGACCTGGGTAGGAAGCCCCAGTGCCACAGCTTACAATGTGACAGCGGTGGGCCAGGATGGACAAGTACATGACTGCAACACCAACAGTACCAGCTGTCAGATACCCAACATGCACTGTGGCCAGAACTTCACCATCACAGTGACACCATATTCTGACTCATGTGCTGGGAATCCCAGCATTCCTTATCGGTTGATGGCAGGTACAGAGCGGGAACAAGACCTAAAATCTAAAAACGATGTACTATTAGACCAATTAAAATATTCTCCACAACATGAAAGAGAATAAACTTTTATTTTTCTCCATTTCTTACCTCTTATGTCTCCAGGTCCCTGCCCGCCTAGTAATATTTCTGTTTCTACATTATGCGGAGTTAGCAACGTGTCCTGGTCCCCTGACAGAGGAGCAGACATGTACATAGCAACAGCAACAACACATGGTGGAGACATCTACACCTGTGACTCAGGCAATGCAAACTCCTGCTCTTTCACTGATCTAGACTGTGGTGAAAACTACTCCGTCACTGTTGTAGCTGTGGACAGAGGTTGTCACAGTCAACCAAGTTCAGCTGTGTATCTGAAAACAGGTGAGAAGATGTTCACCAAAGGCACCGTAATTCTGATTTTGAAGCGTTAGGTCATTTTCTCTGTGGGACTCAACTTAATTCAATTGAATGACTTAAAATCAGGATATGGAATGCACAATTGAGTAAAGGGAGGAACCAAGAAATACCTTGTTCCATTTCTCTTTATTAATTTTGAGATTCAAATCATGGTTATTTACATTTTGCTTATCTTGAAGCCCAGTTAGATTTTTTCTTCTTAGCTCATCACATTATGGCTTGAATCATGCTTAACTTTGGAATTGTCTTCTCTTTGTAGTGCCATGTGTTGCTACCAACATCTCTGTAGCTCCTGAATGTATCAGCAACAGTGCTGTTGTGTCCTGGTCTGGCCACAAAGGAACAGTACAGTACTATGTTTCTGCCTCAAGTAGTCAAGACAATTCCACCTGCCTGTCCTCTGAACTCCATTCTACTCTTACAACCATCATGTGTGGCACCACCTACACTGTACGCGTTAAGGCTATCAATGGCAACTGCTCCAGTGACCCGAGTCCGGCCTTGGCGTTCAGCTCAGGTATGAGATGGAGAACATTACACGCATGCTCGCACACACACACACACACACACACACACACACACACACACACACACACACACACACGTGCGCACGCACACACTTCTTGTAAACCTGTGATGTGACAAAAATAATGATTCTGATTAACTTTCTCACTCTTTTTCTTTCTCTTCCCAGCCCCATGTGCTCCATATAATGTTACTGCCAGTCTGGTGTGTCCCAACTCGACCCATGTGACCTCACTGACCTGGGTAGGAAGCCCCAGTGCCACAGCTTACAATGTGACAGCGGTGGGCCAGGATGGACAAGTACATGACTGCAACACCAACAGTACCAGCTGTCAGATACCCAACATGCACTGTGGCCAGAACTTCACCATCACAGTGACACCATATTCTGACTCATGTGCTGGGAATCCCAGCATTCCTTATCGGTTGATGGCAGGTACAGAGCGGGAACAAGACCTAAAATCTAAAAACGATGTACTATTAGACCAATTAAAATATTCTCCACAACATGAAAGAGAATAAACTTTTCTTTTTCTCCATTTCTTACCTCTTATGTCTCCAGGTCCCTGCCCGCCTAGTAATATTTCTGTTTCTACATTATGCGGAGTTAGCAACGTGTCCTGGTCCCCTGACAGAGGAGCAGACATGTACATAGCAACAGCAACAACACATGGTGGAGACATCTACACCTGTGACTCAGGCAATGCAAACTCCTGCTCTTTCACTGATCTAGACTGTGGTGAAAACTACTCCGTCACTGTTGTAGCTGTGGACAGAGGTTGTCACAGTCAACCAAGTTCAGCTGTGTATCTGAAAACAGGTGAGAAGATGTTCACCAAAGGCACCGTAATTCTGATTTTGAAGCGTTAGGTCATTTTCTCTGTGGGACTCAACTTAATTCAATTGAATGACTTAAAATCAGGATATGGAATGCACAATTGAGTAAAGGGAGGAACCAAGAAATACCTTGTTCCATTTCTCTTTATTAATTTTGAGATTCAAATCATGGTTATTTACATTTTGCTTATCTTGAAGCCCAGTTAGATTTTTTCTTCTTAGCTCATCACATTATGGCTTGAATCATGCTTAACTTTGGAATTGTCTTCTCTTTGTAGTGCCATGTGTTGCTACCAACATCTCTGTAGCTCCTGAATGTATCAGCAACAGTGCTGTTGTGTCCTGGTCTGGCCACAAAGGAACAGTACAGTACTATGTTTCTGCCTCAAGTAGTCAAGACAATTCCACCTGCCTGTCCTCTGAACTCCATTCTACTCTTACAACCATCATGTGTGGCACCACCTACACTGTACGCGTTAAGGCTATCAATGGCAACTGCTCCAGTGACCCGAGTCCGGCCTTGACGTTCAGCTCAGGTATGAGATGGAGAACATTACACGCATGCTCGCACACACACACACACACACACACACACACACACACACACACACACACACACACACACACACGTGCGCACGCACACACTTCTTGTAAACCTGTGATGTGACAAAAATAATGATTCTGATTAACTTTCTCACTCTTTTTCTTTCTCTTCCCAGCCCCATGTGCTCCATATAATGTTACTGCCAGTCTGGTGTGTCCCAACTCGACCCATGTGACCTCACTGACCTGGGTAGGAAGCCCCAGTGCCACAGCTTACAATGTGACAGCGGTGGGCCAGGATGGACAAGTACATGACTGCAACACCAACAGTACCAGCTGTCAGATACCCAACATGCACTGTGGCCAGAACTTCACCATCACAGTGACACCATATTCTGACTCATGTGCTGGGAATCCCAGCATTCCTTATCGGTTGATGGCAGGTACAGAGCGGGAACAAGACCTAAAATCTAAAAACGATGTACTATTAGACCAATTAAAATATTCTCCACAACATGAAAGAGAATAAACTTTTATTTTTCTCCATTTCTTACCTCTTATGTCTCCAGGTCCCTGCCCGCCTAGTAATATTTCTGTTTCTACATTATGCGGAGTTAGCAACGTGTCCTGGTCCCCTGACAGAGGAGCAGACATGTACATAGCAACAGCAACAACACATGGTGGAGACATCTACACCTGTGACTCAGGCAATGCAAACTCCTGCTCTTTCACTGATCTAGACTGTGGTGAAAACTACTCCGTCACTGTTGTAGCTGTGGACAGAGGTTGTCACAGTCAACCAAGTTCAGCTGTGTATCTGAAAACAGGTGAGAAGATGTTCACCAAAGGCACCGTAATTCTGATTTTGAAGCGTTAGGTCATTTTCTCTGTGGGACTCAACTTAATTCAATTGAATGACTTAAAATCAGGATATGGAATGCACAATTGAGTAAAGGGAGGAACCAAGAAATACCTTGTTCCATTTCTCTTTATTAATTTTGAGATTCAAATCATGGTTATTTACATTTTGCTTATCTTGAAGCCCAGTTAGATTTTTTTCTTCTTAGCTCATCACATTATGGCTTTAATCATGCTTAACTTTGGAATTGTCTTCTCTTTGTAGTGCCATGTGTTGCTACCAACATCTCTGTAGCTCCTGAATGTATCAGCAACAGTGCTGTTGTGTCCTGGTCTGGCCACAAAGGAACAGTACAGTACTATGTTTCTGCCTCAAGTAGTCAAGACAATTCCACCTGCCTGTCCTCTGAACTCCATTCTACTCTTACAACCATCATGTGTGGCACCACCTACACTGTACGCGTTAAGGCTATCAATGGCAACTGCTCCAGTGACCCGAGTCCGGCCTTGACGTTCAGCTCAGGTATGAGATGGAGAACATTACACGCATGCTCGCACGCACACACACACACACACACACACACACACACACACACACACACACACGTGCGCACGCACACACTTCTTGTAAACCTGTGATGTGACAAAAATAATGATTCTGATTAACTTTCTCACTCTTTTTCTTTCTCTTCCCAGCCCCATGTGCTCCATATAATGTTACTGCCAGTCTGGTGTGTCCCAACTCAACCCATGTGACCTCACTGACCTGGGTAGGAAGCCCCAGTGCCACAGCTTACAAAGTGACAGCGGTGGGCCAGGATGGAAAAGTACATGACTGCAACACCAACAGTACCAGCTGTCAGATACCCAACATGCACTGTGGCCAGAACTTCACCATCACAGTGACACCATATTCTGACTCATGTGCTGGGAATCCCAGCATTCCTTATCGGTTGATGGCAGGTACAGAGCGGGAACAATACCTAAAATCTAAAAAGGATGTACTATTAGACCAATTAAAATATTCTCCACAACATGAAAGAGAATAAACTTTACTTTTTCTCCATTTCTTACCTGTCTCCAGGTCCCTGCCCGCCTAGTAATATTTCTTTTTCTACATTATACGGAGTTAGCAACGTGTCCTGGTCCCCTGACAGAGGAGCAGACATGTATGTAGCAACAGCAACAACACATGGTGGAGACATCTACACCTGTGACTCAGGCAATGCAAACTCCTGCTCTTTCACTGATCTAGACTGTGGTGAAAACTACTCTGTCACTGTTGTAGCTGTGGACAGAGGTTGTCACAGTCAACCAAGTTCAGCTGTGTATCTGAAAACAGGTGAGAAGATGTTCACCAAAGGCACCATAATTCTGATTTTGAAGCGTTAGCTCATTTTCTCTGTGGGACTCAACTTAATTCAATTGAATGACTTAAAATCGGGATATGGAATGCACAATTGAGTAAAGGGAGGAACCAAGAAATACGTTGTTCCATTTCTCTTTATTAATTTTGAGATTCAAATAATGGTTATTTACATTTTGCTTCATTATATCTTGAAGCCCAGTTAGATTTTTTCTTCTTAGCTCATCACATTATGGCTTTAATCATGCTTAACTTTGGAATTGTCTTCTCTTTGTAGTGCCATGTGTTGCTACCAACATCTCTGTAGCTCCTGAATGTATCAGCAACAGTGCTGTTGTGTCCTGGTCTGGCCACAAAGGAACAGTACAATACTATGTTTCTGCCTCAAGTAGTCAAGACAATGCCACCTGCCTGTCCTCTGAACTCCATTCTACTCTTACAACCATCATGTGTGGCACCACCTACACTGTACGCGTTAAGGCTATCAATGGCAACTGCTCCAGTGACCCGAGTCCGGCCTTGACGTTCAGCTCAGGTATGAGATGGAGAACATTACACGAATGCTCACACACACACACACACACACACACACACACACGTGCGCACGCACACAATTCTTGTAAACCTGTGATGTGACAAAAATAATGATTCTGATTAACTTTCTCACTCTTTTTCTTTCTCTTCCCAGCCCCATGTGCTCCATATAATGTTACTGCCAGTCTGGTGTGTCCCAACTCAACCCATGTGACATCACTGACCTGGGTAGGAAGCCCCAGTGCCACAGCTTACAATGTGACAGCGGTGGGCCAGGATGGACAAGTACATGACTGCAACACCAACAGTACCAGCTGTCAGATACCCAACATGCACTGTGGCCAGAACTTCACCATCACAGTGACACCATATTCTGACTCATGTGCTGGGAATCCCAGCATTCCTTATCGGTTGATGGCAGGTACAGAGCGGGAACAAGACCTAAAATCTAAAAACGATGTACTATTAGACCAATTAAAATATTCTCCACAACATGAAAGAGAATAAACTTTTCTTTTTCTCCATTTCTTACCTCTTATGTCTCCAGGTCCCTGCCCGCCTAGTAATATTTCTGTTTCTACATTATGCGGAGTTAGCAACGTGTCCTGGTCCCCTGACAGAGGAGCAGACATGTACATAGCAACAGCAACAACACATGGTGGAGACATCTACACCTGTGACTCAGGCAATGCAAACTCCTGCTCTTTCACTGATCTAGACTGTGGTGAAAACTACTCCGTCACTGTTGTAGCTGTGGACAGAGGTTGTCACAGTCAACCAAGTTCAGCTGTGTATCTGAAAACAGGTGAGAAGATGTTCACCAAAGGCACCGTAATTCTGATTTTGAAGCGTTAGGTCATTTTCTCTGTGGGACTCAACTTAATTCAATTGAATGACTTAAAATCAGGATATGGAATGCACAATTGAGTAAAGGGAGGAACCAAGAAATACCTTGTTCCATTTCTCTTTATTAATTTTGAGATTCAAATCATGGTTATTTACATTTTGCTTATCTTGAAGCCCAGTTAGATTTTTTTCTTCTTAGCTCATCACATTATGGCTTTAATCATGCTTAACTTTGGAATTGTCTTCTCTTTGTAGTGCCATGTGTTGCTACCAACATCTCTGTAGCTCCTGAATGTATCAGCAACAGTGCTGTTGTGTCCTGGTCTGGCCACAAAGGAACAGTACAGTACTATGTTTCTGCCTCAAGTAGTCAAGACAATTCCACCTGCCTGTCCTCTGAACTCCATTCTACTCTTACAACCATCATGTGTGGCACCACCTACACTGTACGCGTTAAGGCTATCAATGGCAACTGCTCCAGACCCGAGTCCGGCCTTGACGTTCAGCTCAGGTATGAGATGGAGAACATTACACGCATGCTCGCACACACACACACACACACACACACACACACACACACACACACACACACACACACACACACACACACACACACACACACACACACACGTGCGCACGCACACACTTCTTGTAAACCTGTGATGTGACAAAAATAATGATTCTGATTAACTTTCTCACTCTTTTTCTTTCTCTTCCCAGCCCCATGTGCTCCATATAATGTTACTGCCAGTCTGGTGTGTCCCAACTCAACCCATGTGACCTCACTGACCTGGGTAGGAAGCCCCAGTGCCACAGCTTACAAAGTGACAGCGGTGGGCCAGGATGGACAAGTACATGACTGCAACACCAACAGTACCAGCTGTCAGATACCCAACATGCACTGTGGCCAGAACTTCACCATCACAGTGACACCATATTCTGACTCATGTGCTGGGAATCCCAGCATTCCTTATCGGTTGATGGCAGGTACAGAGCGGGAACAATACCTAAAATCTAAAAAGGATGTACTATTAGACCAATTAAAATATTCTCCACAACATGAAAGAGAATAAACTTTACTTTTTCTCCATTTCTTACCTGTCTCCAGGTCCCTGCCCGCCTAGTAATATTTCTGTTTCTACATTATACGGAGTTAGCAACGTGTCCTGGTCCCCTGACAGAGGAGCAGACATGTATGTAGCAACAGCAACAACACATGGTGGAGACATCTACACCTGTGACTCAGGCAATGCAAACTCCTGCTCTTTCACTGATCTAGACTGTGGTGAAAACTACTCTGTCACTGTTGTAGCTGTGGACAGAGGTTGTCACAGTCAACCAAGTTCAGCTGTGTATCTGAAAACAGGTGAGAAGATGTTCACCAAAGGCACCATAATTCTGATTTTGAAGCGTTAGGTCATTTTCTCTGTGGGACTCAACTTAATTCAATTGAATGACTTAAAATCGGGATATGGAATGCACAATTGAGTAAAGGGAGGAACCAAGAAATACGTTGTTCCATTTCTCTTTATTAATTTTGAGATTCAAATAAAGGTTATTTACATTTTGCTTCATTATATCTTGAAGCCCAGTTAGATTTTTTCTTCTTAGCTCATCACATTATGGCTTTAATCATGCTTAACTTTGGAATTGTCTTCTCTTTGTAGTGCCATGTGTTGCTACCAACATCTCTGTAGCTCCTGAATGTATCAGCAACAGTGCTGTTGTGTCCTGGTCTGGCCACAAAGGAACAGTACAATACTATGTTTCTGCCTCAAGTAGTCAAGACAATGCCACCTGCCTGTCCTCTGAACTCCATTCTACTCTTACAACCATCATGTGTGGCACCACCTACACTGTACGCGTTAAGGCTATCAATGGCAACTGCTCCAGTGACCCGAGTCCGGCCTTGACGTTCAGCTCAGGTATGAGATGGAGAACATTACACGAATGCTCACACACACACGTGCGCACGCACACACTTCTTGTAAACCTGTGATGTGACAAAAATAATGATTCTGATTAACTTTCTCACTCTTTTTCTTTCTCTTCCCAGCCCCATGTGCTCCATATAATGTTACTGCCAGTCTGGTGTGTCCCAACTCAACCCATGTGACATCACTGACCTGGGTAGGAAGCCCCAGTGCCACAGCTTACAATGTGACAGCGGTGGGCCAGGATGGACAAGTACATGACTGCAACACCAACAGTACCAGCTGTCAGATACCCAACATGCACTGTGGCCAGAACTTCACCACCACAGTGACACCATATTCTGACTCATGTGCTGGGAATCCCAGCATTCCTTATCGGTTGATGGCAGGTACAGAGCGGGAACAAGACCTAAAATCTAAAAACGATGTACTATTAGACCAATTAAAATATTCTCCACAACATGAAAAAGAATAAACTTTTATTTTTCTCCATTTCTTACCTCTTATGTCTCCAGGTCCCTGCCCGCCTAGTAATATTTCTGTTTCTACATTATGCGGAGTTAGCAACGTGTCCTGGTCCACTGACAGAGGAGCAGACATGTACATTGCAACAGCAACAACACATGGTGGAGACATCTACACCTGTGACTCAGTCAATGCAAACTCCTGCTCTTTCACTGATCTAGACTGTGGCGAAAACTACTCTGTCACTGTTGTAGCTGTGGACAGAGGTTGTCACAGTCAACCAAGTTCAGCTGTGTATTTGAAAACAGGTGAGAAGATGTTCACCAAAGGCACCGTAATTCTGATTTTGAAGCGTTAGGTCATTTTCTCTGTGGGACTCAACTTAATTCAATTGAATGACTTAAAATCGGGATATGGAATGCACAATTGAGTAAAGGGAGGAACCAAGAAATACGTTGTTCCATTTCTCTTTATTAATTTTGAGATTCAAATCATGGTTATTTACATTTTGCTTATCTTGAAGCCCAGTTAGATTTTTTCTTCTTAGCTCATCACATTATGGCTTTAATCATGCTTAACTTTGAAATTGTCTTCTCTTTGTAGTGCCATGTGTTGCTACCAACATCTCTGTAGCTCCTGAATGTATCAGCAACAGTGCTGTTGTGTCCTGGTCTGGCCACAAAGGAACAGTACAGTACTATGTTTCTGCCTCAAGTAGTCAAGACAATTCCACCTGCCTGTCCTCTGAACTCCATTCTACTCTTACAACCATCATGTGTGGCACCACCTACACTGTACGCGTTAAGGCTATCAATGGCAACTGCTCCAGTGACCCGAGTCCGGCCTTGACGTTCAGCTCAGGTATGAGATGGAGAACATTACACGCATGCTCGCACACACACACACACACACACACACACACACACACACACACACACACACACACACATGCGCACGCACACACTTCTTGTAAACCTGTGATGTGACAAAAATAATGATTCTGATTAACTTTCTCACTGTTTTTCTTTCTCTTCCCAGCCCCATGTGCTCCATATAATGTTACTGCCAGTCTGGTGTGTCCCAACTCGACCCATGTGACCTCACTGACCTGGGTAGGAAGCCCCAGTGCCACAGCTTACAATGTGACAGCGGTGGGCCAGGATGGACAAGTACATGACTGCAACACCAACAGTACCAGCTGTCAGATACCCAACATGCACTGTGGCCAGAACTTCACCATCACAGTGACACCATATTCTGACTCATGTGCTGGGAATCCCAGCATTCCTTATCGGTTGATGGCAGGTACAGAGCGGGAACAAGACCTAAAATCTAAAAACGATGTACTATTAGACCAATTAAAATATTCTCCACAACATGAAAAAGAATAAACTTTTCTTTTTCTCCATTTCTTACCTCTTATGTCTCCAGGTCCCTGCCCGCCTAGTAATATTTCTGTTTCTACATTATGCGGAGTTAGCAACGTGTCCTGGTCCACTGACAGAGGAGCAGACATGTACATTGCAACAGCAACAACACATGGTGGAGACATCTACACCTGTGACTCAGTCAATGCAAACTCCTGCTCTTTCACTGATCTAGACTGTGGCGAAAACTACTCTGTCACTGTTGTAGCTGTGGACAGAGGTTGTCACAGTCAACCAAGTTCAGCTGTGTATCTGAAAACAGGTGAGAAGATGTTCACCAAAGGCACCGTAATTCTGATTTTGAAGCGTTAGGTCATTTTTTCTGTGGGACTCAACTTAATTCAATTGAATGACTTAAAATCAGGATATGGAATGCACAATTGAGTAAAGGGAGGAACCAAGAAATACCTTGTTCCATTTCTCTTTATTAATTTTGAGATTCAAATCATGGTTATTTACATTTTGCTTATCTTGAAGCCCAGTTAGATTTTTTCTTCTTAGATCATCACATTATGGCTTTAATCATGCTTAACTTTGGAATTGTTTTCTCTTTGTAGTGCCATGTGTTGCTACCAACATCTCTGTAGCTCCTGAATGTATCAGCAACAGTGCTGTTGTGTCCTGGTCTGGCCACAAAGGAACAGTACAGTACTATGTTTCTGCCTCAAGTAGTCAAGACAATTCCACCTGCCTGTCCTCTGAACTCCATTCTACTCTTACAACCATCATGTGTGGCACCACCTACACTGTACGCGTTAAGGCTATCAATGGCAACTGCTCCAGTGACCAGAGTCCGGCCTTGACGTTCAGCTCAGGTATGAGATGGAGAACATTACACGCATGCTCGCACACACACACACACACACACACACACACACACACACACACACGTGCGCACGCACACACTTCTTGTAAACCTGTGATGTGACAAAAATAATGATTCTGATTAACTTTCTCACTCTTTTTCTTTCTCTTCCCAGCCCCATGTGCTCCATATAATGTTACTGCCAGTCTGGTGTGTCCCAACTCGACCCATGTGACCTCACTGACCTGGGTAGGAAGCCCCAGTGCCACAGCTTACAATGTGACAGCGGTGGGCCAGGATGGACAAGTACATGACTGCAACACCAACAGTACCAGCTGTCAGATACCCAACATGCACTGTGGCCAGAACTTCACCATCACAGTGACACCATATTCTGACTCATGTGCTGGGAATCCCAGCATTCCTTATCGGTTGATGGCAGGTACAGAGCGGGAACAAGACCTAAAATCTAAAAACGATGTACTATTAGACCAATTAAAATATTCTCCACAACATGAAAGAGAATAAACTTTTATTTTTCTCCATTTCTTACCTCTTATGTCTCCAGGTCCCTGCCCGCCTAGTAATATTTCTGTTTCTACATTATGCGGAGTTAGCAACGTGTCCTGGTCCCCTGACAGAGGAGCAGACATGTACATAGCAACAGCAACAACACATGGTGGAGACATCTACACCTGTGACTCAGGCAATGCAAACTCCTGCTCTTTCACTGATCTAGACTGTGGTGAAAACTACTCCGTCACTGTTGTAGCTGTGGACAGAGGTTGTCACAGTCAACCAAGTTCAGCTGTGTATCTGAAAACAGGTGAGAAGATGTTCACCAAAGGCACCGTAATTCTGATTTTGAAGCGTTAGGTCATTTTCTCTGTGGGACTCAACTTAATTCAATTGAATGACTTAAAATCAGGATATGGAATGCACAATTGAGTAAAGGGAGGAACCAAGAAATACCTTGTTCCATTTCTCTTTATTAATTTTGAGATTCAAATCATGGTTATTTACATTTTGCTTATCTTGAAGCCCAGTTAGATTTTTTTCTTCTTAGCTCATCACATTATGGCTTTAATCATGCTTAACTTTGGAATTGTCTTCTCTTTGTAGTGCCATGTGTTGCTACCAACATCTCTGTAGCTCCTGAATGTATCAGCAACAGTGCTGTTGTGTCCTGGTCTGGCCACAAAGGAACAGTACAGTACTATGTTTCTGCCTCAAGTAGTCAAGACAATTCCACCTGCCTGTCCTCTGAACTCCATTCTACTCTTACAACCATCATGTGTGGCACCACCTACACTGTACGCGTTAAGGCTATCAATGGCAACTGCTCCAGTGACCC
Organism: Protomyctophum bolini; assembly: GCF_963924005.1. Taxonomy (NCBI): domain Eukaryota; kingdom Metazoa; phylum Chordata; class Actinopteri; order Myctophiformes; family Myctophidae; genus Protomyctophum; species Protomyctophum bolini. The sequence goes on from NC_137867.1 coordinate 5,000,744, forward strand.
GAGTCCGGCCTTGACGTTCAGCTCAGGTATGAGATGGAGAACATTACACGCATGCTCGCACGCACACACACACACACACACACACACACACACACACACACACACGTGCGCACGCACACACTTCTTGTAAACCTGTGATGTGACAAAAATAATGATTCTGATTAACTTTCTCACTCTTTTTCTTTCTCTTCCCAGCCCCATGTGCTCCATATAATGTTACTGCCAGTCTGGTGTGTCCCAACTCAACCCATGTGACCTCACTGACCTGGGTAGGAAGCCCCAGTGCCACAGCTTACAAAGTGACAGCGGTGGGCCAGGATGGAAAAGTACATGACTGCAACACCAACAGTACCAGCTGTCAGATACCCAACATGCACTGTGGCCAGAACTTCACCATCACAGTGACACCATATTCTGACTCATGTGCTGGGAATCCCAGCATTCCTTATCGGTTGATGGCAGGTACAGAGCGGGAACAATACCTAAAATCTAAAAAGGATGTACTATTAGACCAATTAAAATATTCTCCACAACATGAAAGAGAATAAACTTTACTTTTTCTCCATTTCTTACCTGTCTCCAGGTCCCTGCCCGCCTAGTAATATTTCTTTTTCTACATTATACGGAGTTAGCAACGTGTCCTGGTCCCCTGACAGAGGAGCAGACATGTATGTAGCAACAGCAACAACACATGGTGGAGACATCTACACCTGTGACTCAGGCAATGCAAACTCCTGCTCTTTCACTGATCTAGACTGTGGTGAAAACTACTCTGTCACTGTTGTAGCTGTGGACAGAGGTTGTCACAGTCAACCAAGTTCAGCTGTGTATCTGAAAACAGGTGAGAAGATGTTCACCAAAGGCACCATAATTCTGATTTTGAAGCGTTAGCTCATTTTCTCTGTGGGACTCAACTTAATTCAATTGAATGACTTAAAATCGGGATATGGAATGCACAATTGAGTAAAGGGAGGAACCAAGAAATACGTTGTTCCATTTCTCTTTATTAATTTTGAGATTCAAATAATGGTTATTTACATTTTGCTTCATTATATCTTGAAGCCCAGTTAGATTTTTTCTTCTTAGCTCATCACATTATGGCTTTAATCATGCTTAACTTTGGAATTGTCTTCTCTTTGTAGTGCCATGTGTTGCTACCAACATCTCTGTAGCTCCTGAATGTATCAGCAACAGTGCTGTTGTGTCCTGGTCTGGCCACAAAGGAACAGTACAATACTATGTTTCTGCCTCAAGTAGTCAAGACAATGCCACCTGCCTGTCCTCTGAACTCCATTCTACTCTTACAACCATCATGTGTGGCACCACCTACACTGTACGCGTTAAGGCTATCAATGGCAACTGCTCCAGTGACCCGAGTCCGGCCTTGACGTTCAGCTCAGGTATGAGATGGAGAACATTACACGAATGCTCACACACACACACACACACACACACACACACACGTGCGCACGCACACAATTCTTGTAAACCTGTGATGTGACAAAAATAATGATTCTGATTAACTTTCTCACTCTTTTTCTTTCTCTTCCCAGCCCCATGTGCTCCATATAATGTTACTGCCAGTCTGGTGTGTCCCAACTCAACCCATGTGACATCACTGACCTGGGTAGGAAGCCCCAGTGCCACAGCTTACAATGTGACAGCGGTGGGCCAGGATGGACAAGTACATGACTGCAACACCAACAGTACCAGCTGTCAGATACCCAACATGCACTGTGGCCAGAACTTCACCATCACAGTGACACCATATTCTGACTCATGTGCTGGGAATCCCAGCATTCCTTATCGGTTGATGGCAGGTACAGAGCGGGAACAAGACCTAAAATCTAAAAACGATGTACTATTAGACCAATTAAAATATTCTCCACAACATGAAAGAGAATAAACTTTTCTTTTTCTCCATTTCTTACCTCTTATGTCTCCAGGTCCCTGCCCGCCTAGTAATATTTCTGTTTCTACATTATGCGGAGTTAGCAACGTGTCCTGGTCCCCTGACAGAGGAGCAGACATGTACATAGCAACAGCAACAACACATGGTGGAGACATCTACACCTGTGACTCAGGCAATGCAAACTCCTGCTCTTTCACTGATCTAGACTGTGGTGAAAACTACTCCGTCACTGTTGTAGCTGTGGACAGAGGTTGTCACAGTCAACCAAGTTCAGCTGTGTATCTGAAAACAGGTGAGAAGATGTTCACCAAAGGCACCGTAATTCTGATTTTGAAGCGTTAGGTCATTTTCTCTGTGGGACTCAACTTAATTCAATTGAATGACTTAAAATCAGGATATGGAATGCACAATTGAGTAAAGGGAGGAACCAAGAAATACCTTGTTCCATTTCTCTTTATTAATTTTGAGATTCAAATCATGGTTATTTACATTTTGCTTATCTTGAAGCCCAGTTAGATTTTTTTCTTCTTAGCTCATCACATTATGGCTTTAATCATGCTTAACTTTGGAATTGTCTTCTCTTTGTAGTGCCATGTGTTGCTACCAACATCTCTGTAGCTCCTGAATGTATCAGCAACAGTGCTGTTGTGTCCTGGTCTGGCCACAAAGGAACAGTACAGTACTATGTTTCTGCCTCAAGTAGTCAAGACAATTCCACCTGCCTGTCCTCTGAACTCCATTCTACTCTTACAACCATCATGTGTGGCACCACCTACACTGTACGCGTTAAGGCTATCAATGGCAACTGCTCCAGTGACCCGAGTCCGGCCTTGACGTTCAGCTCAGGTATGAGATGGAGAACATTACACGCATGCTCGCACACACACACACACACACACACACACACACACACACACACACACACACACACACACACACACACACACACACACACACACACACACACACACACACACGTGCGCACGCACACACTTCTTGTAAACCTGTGATGTGACAAAAATAATGATTCTGATTAACTTTCTCACTCTTTTTCTTTCTCTTCCCAGCCCCATGTGCTCCATATAATGTTACTGCCAGTCTGGTGTGTCCCAACTCAACCCATGTGACCTCACTGACCTGGGTAGGAAGCCCCAGTGCCACAGCTTACAAAGTGACAGCGGTGGGCCAGGATGGACAAGTACATGACTGCAACACCAACAGTACCAGCTGTCAGATACCCAACATGCACTGTGGCCAGAACTTCACCATCACAGTGACACCATATTCTGACTCATGTGCTGGGAATCCCAGCATTCCTTATCGGTTGATGGCAGGTACAGAGCGGGAACAATACCTAAAATCTAAAAAGGATGTACTATTAGACCAATTAAAATATTCTCCACAACATGAAAGAGAATAAACTTTACTTTTTCTCCATTTCTTACCTGTCTCCAGGTCCCTGCCCGCCTAGTAATATTTCTGTTTCTACATTATACGGAGTTAGCAACGTGTCCTGGTCCCCTGACAGAGGAGCAGACATGTATGTAGCAACAGCAACAACACATGGTGGAGACATCTACACCTGTGACTCAGGCAATGCAAACTCCTGCTCTTTCACTGATCTAGACTGTGGTGAAAACTACTCTGTCACTGTTGTAGCTGTGGACAGAGGTTGTCACAGTCAACCAAGTTCAGCTGTGTATCTGAAAACAGGTGAGAAGATGTTCACCAAAGGCACCATAATTCTGATTTTGAAGCGTTAGGTCATTTTCTCTGTGGGACTCAACTTAATTCAATTGAATGACTTAAAATCGGGATATGGAATGCACAATTGAGTAAAGGGAGGAACCAAGAAATACGTTGTTCCATTTCTCTTTATTAATTTTGAGATTCAAATAAAGGTTATTTACATTTTGCTTCATTATATCTTGAAGCCCAGTTAGATTTTTTCTTCTTAGCTCATCACATTATGGCTTTAATCATGCTTAACTTTGGAATTGTCTTCTCTTTGTAGTGCCATGTGTTGCTACCAACATCTCTGTAGCTCCTGAATGTATCAGCAACAGTGCTGTTGTGTCCTGGTCTGGCCACAAAGGAACAGTACAATACTATGTTTCTGCCTCAAGTAGTCAAGACAATGCCACCTGCCTGTCCTCTGAACTCCATTCTACTCTTACAACCATCATGTGTGGCACCACCTACACTGTACGCGTTAAGGCTATCAATGGCAACTGCTCCAGTGACCCGAGTCCGGCCTTGACGTTCAGCTCAGGTATGAGATGGAGAACATTACACGAATGCTCACACACACACGTGCGCACGCACACACTTCTTGTAAACCTGTGATGTGACAAAAATAATGATTCTGATTAACTTTCTCACTCTTTTTCTTTCTCTTCCCAGCCCCATGTGCTCCATATAATGTTACTGCCAGTCTGGTGTGTCCCAACTCAACCCATGTGACATCACTGACCTGGGTAGGAAGCCCCAGTGCCACAGCTTACAATGTGACAGCGGTGGGCCAGGATGGACAAGTACATGACTGCAACACCAACAGTACCAGCTGTCAGATACCCAACATGCACTGTGGCCAGAACTTCACCACCACAGTGACACCATATTCTGACTCATGTGCTGGGAATCCCAGCATTCCTTATCGGTTGATGGCAGGTACAGAGCGGGAACAAGACCTAAAATCTAAAAACGATGTACTATTAGACCAATTAAAATATTCTCCACAACATGAAAAAGAATAAACTTTTATTTTTCTCCATTTCTTACCTCTTATGTCTCCAGGTCCCTGCCCGCCTAGTAATATTTCTGTTTCTACATTATGCGGAGTTAGCAACGTGTCCTGGTCCACTGACAGAGGAGCAGACATGTACATTGCAACAGCAACAACACATGGTGGAGACATCTACACCTGTGACTCAGTCAATGCAAACTCCTGCTCTTTCACTGATCTAGACTGTGGCGAAAACTACTCTGTCACTGTTGTAGCTGTGGACAGAGGTTGTCACAGTCAACCAAGTTCAGCTGTGTATTTGAAAACAGGTGAGAAGATGTTCACCAAAGGCACCGTAATTCTGATTTTGAAGCGTTAGGTCATTTTCTCTGTGGGACTCAACTTAATTCAATTGAATGACTTAAAATCGGGATATGGAATGCACAATTGAGTAAAGGGAGGAACCAAGAAATACGTTGTTCCATTTCTCTTTATTAATTTTGAGATTCAAATCATGGTTATTTACATTTTGCTTATCTTGAAGCCCAGTTAGATTTTTTCTTCTTAGCTCATCACATTATGGCTTTAATCATGCTTAACTTTGAAATTGTCTTCTCTTTGTAGTGCCATGTGTTGCTACCAACATCTCTGTAGCTCCTGAATGTATCAGCAACAGTGCTGTTGTGTCCTGGTCTGGCCACAAAGGAACAGTACAGTACTATGTTTCTGCCTCAAGTAGTCAAGACAATTCCACCTGCCTGTCCTCTGAACTCCATTCTACTCTTACAACCATCATGTGTGGCACCACCTACACTGTACGCGTTAAGGCTATCAATGGCAACTGCTCCAGTGACCCGAGTCCGGCCTTGACGTTCAGCTCAGGTATGAGATGGAGAACATTACACGCATGCTCGCACACACACACACACACACACACACACACACACACACACACACACACACACACACATGCGCACGCACACACTTCTTGTAAACCTGTGATGTGACAAAAATAATGATTCTGATTAACTTTCTCACTGTTTTTCTTTCTCTTCCCAGCCCCATGTGCTCCATATAATGTTACTGCCAGTCTGGTGTGTCCCAACTCGACCCATGTGACCTCACTGACCTGGGTAGGAAGCCCCAGTGCCACAGCTTACAATGTGACAGCGGTGGGCCAGGATGGACAAGTACATGACTGCAACACCAACAGTACCAGCTGTCAGATACCCAACATGCACTGTGGCCAGAACTTCACCATCACAGTGACACCATATTCTGACTCATGTGCTGGGAATCCCAGCATTCCTTATCGGTTGATGGCAGGTACAGAGCGGGAACAAGACCTAAAATCTAAAAACGATGTACCGGTACTATTAGACCAATTAAAATATTCTCCCCAACATTAAAGAGAATAAACTTTTATTTTTCTCCATTTCTTACCTCTTATGTCTCCAGGTCCCTGCCCGCCTAGTAATATTTCTGTTTCTACATTATGCGGAGTTAGCAACGTGTCCTGGTCCCCTGACAGAGGAGCAGACATGTACATAGCAACAGCAACAACACATGATGGAGACATCTACACCTGTGACTCTGGCAATGCAAACTCCTGCTCTTTCACTGATCTAGATTGTGGTGAAAACTACTCTGTCACTGTTGTAGCTGTGGACAGAGGTTGTCACAGTCAACCAAGTTCAGCTGTGTATCTGAAAACAGGTGAGAAGATGTTCACCAAAGGCACCGTAATTCTGATTTTGAAGCGTTAGGTCATTTTCTCTGTGGGACTCAACTTAATTCAATTGAATGACTTAAAATCGGGATATGGAATGCACAATTGAGTAAAGGGAGGAACCAAGAAATACGTTGTTCCATTTCTCTTTATTAATTTTGAGATTCAAATAATTGTTATTTACAATTTGCTTCATTATATCTTGAAGCCCAGTTAGATTTTTTCTTCTTAGCTCATCACATTATGGCTTTAATCATGCTTAACTTTGGAATTGTCTTCTCTTTGTAGTGCCATGTGTTGCTACCAACATCTCTGTAGCTCCTGAATGTATCAGCAACAGTGCTGTTGTGTCCTGGTCTGGCCACAAAGGAACAGTACAGTACTATGTTTCTGCCTCAAGTAGTCAAGACAATTCCACCTGCCTGTCCTCTGAACTCCATTCTACTCTTACAACCATCATGTGTGGCACCACCTACACTGTACGCGTTAAGGCTATCAATGGCAACTGCTCCAGTGACCCGAGTCCGGCCTTGACGTTCAGCTCAGGTATGAGATGGAGAACATTACACGCATGCTCGCACACACACACACACACACACACACACACACACACGTGCGCACGCACACACTTCTTGTAAACCTGTGATGTGACAAAAATAATGATTCTGATTAACTTTCTCACTCTTTTTCTTTCTCTTCCCAGCCCCATGTGCTCCATATAATGTTACTGCCAGTCTGGTGTGTCCCAACTCAACCCATGTGACCTCACTGACCTGGGTAGGAAGCCCCAGTGCCACAGCTTACAATGTGACAGCGGTGGGCCAGGATGGACAAGTACATGACTGCAACACCAACAGTACCAGCTGTCAGATACCCAACATGCACTGTGGCCAGAACTTCACCATCACAGTGACACCATATTCTGACTCATGTGCTGGGAATCCCAGCATTCCTTATCGGTTGATGGCAGGTACAGAGCGGGAACAATACCTAAAATCTAAAAACGATGTACTATTAGACCAATTAAAATATTCTCCACAACATGAAAGAGAATAAACTTTACTTTTTCTCCATTTCTTACCTCTTATGTCTCCAGGTCCCTGCCCGCCTAGTAATATTTCTGTTTCTACATTATACGGAGTTAGCAACGTGTCCTGGTCCCCTGACAGAGGAGCAGACATGTATGTAGCAACAGCAACAACACATGGTGGAGACATCTACACCTGTGACTCAGGCAATGCGAACTCCTGCTCTTTCACTGATCTACACTGTGGTGAAAACTACTCTGTCACTGTTGTAGCTGTGGACAGAGGTTGTCACAGTCAACCAAGTTCAGCTGTGTATCTGAAAACAGGTGAGAAGATGTTCACCAAAGGCACCATAATTCTGATTTTGAAGCGTTAGCTCATTTTCTCTGTGGGACTCAACTTAATTCAATTGAATGACTTAAAATCGGGATATGGAATGCACAATTGAGTAAAGGGAGGAACCAAGAAATACGTTGTTCCATTTCTCTTTATTAATTTTGAGATTCAAATAATGGTTATTTACACTTTGCTTCATTATATCTTGAAGCCCAGTTAGATTTTTTCTTCTTAGCTCATCACATTATGGCTTTAATCATGCTTAACTTTGGAATTCTCTTCTCTTTGTAGTGCCATGTGTTGCTACCAACATCTCTGTAGCTCCTGAATGTATCAGCAACAGTGCTGTTGTGTCCTGGTCTGGCCACAAAGGAACAGTACAATACTATGTTTCTGCCTCAAGTAGTCAAGACAATGCCACCTGCCTGTCCTCTGAACTCCATTCTACTCTTACAACCATCATGTGTGGCACCACCTACACTGTACGCGTTAAGGCTATCAATGGCAACTGCTCCAGTGACCCGAGTCCGGCCTTGACGTTCAGCTCAGGTATGAGATGGAGAACATTACACGAATGCTCGCACACACACACACACACACACACACACACACACACACACACACACACACACACACACACACACACACGTGCGCACGCACACACTTCTTGTAAACCTGTGATGTGACAAAAATAATGATTCTGATTAACTTTCTCACTCTTTTTCTTTCTCTTCCCAGCCCCATGTGCTCCATATAATGTTACTGCCAGTCTGGTGTGTCCCAACTCAACCCATGTGACCTCACTGACCTGGGTAGGAAGCCCCAGTGCCACAGCTTACAATGTGACAGCGATGGGCCAGGATGGACAAGTACATGACTGCAACACCAACAGTACCAGCTGTCAGATACCCAACATGCACTGTGGCCAGAACTTCACCACCACAGTGACACCATATTCTGACTCATGTGCTGGGAATCCCAGCATTCCTTATCGGTTGATGGCAGGTACAGAGCGGGAACAAGACCTAAAATCTAAAAACGATGTACTATTAGACCAATTAAAATATTCTCCACAACATGAAAAAGAATAAACTTTTCTTTTTCTCCATTTCTTACCTCTTATGTCTCCAGGTCCCTGCCCGCCTAGTAATATTTCTGTTTCTACATTATGCGGAGTTAGCAACGTGTCCTGGTCCACTGACAGAGGAGCAGACATGTACATTGCAACAGCAACAACACATGGTGGAGACATCTACACCTGTGACTCAGTCAATGCAAACTCCTGCTCTTTCACTGATCTAGACTGTGGCGAAAACTACTCTGTCACTGTTGTAGCTGTGGACAGAGGTTGTCATAGTCAACCAAGTTCAGCTGTGTACTTGAAAACAGGTGAGAAGATGTTCACCAAAGGCACCGTAATTCTGATTTTGAAGCGTTAGGTCATTTTCTCTGTGGGACTCAACTTAATTCAATTGAATGACTTAAAATCAGGATATGGAATGCACAATTGAGTAAAGGGAGGAACCAAGAAATACCTTGTTCCATTTCTCTTTATTAATTTTGAGATTCAAATCATGGTTATTTACATTTTGCTTATCTTGAAGCCCAGTTAGATTTTTTCTTCTTAGCTCATCACATTATGGCTTGAATCATGCTTAACTTTGGAATTGTCTTCTCTTTGTAGTGCCATGTGTTGCTACCAACATCTCTGTAGCTCCTGAATGTATCAGCAACAGTGCTGTTGTGTCCTGGTCTGGCCACAAAGGAACAGTACAGTACTATGTTTCTGCCTCAAGTAGTCAAGACAATTCCACCTGCCTGTCCTCTGAACTCCATTCTACTCTTACAACCATCATGTGTGGCACCACCTACACTGTACGCGTTAAGGCTATCAATGGCAACTGCTCCAGTGACCCGAGTCCGGCCTTGGCGTTCAGCTCAGGTATGAGATGGAGAACATTACACGCATGCTCGCACACACACACACACACACACACACACACACACACACACACACACGTGCGCACGCACACACTTCTTGTAAACCTGTGATGTGACAAAAATAATGATTCTGATTAACTTTCTCACTCTTTTTCTTTCTCTTCCCAGCCCCATGTGCTCCATATAATGTTACTGCCAGTCTGGTGTGTCCCAACTCGACCCATGTGACCTCACTGACCTGGGTAGGAAGCCCCAGTGCCACAGCTTACAATGTGACAGCGGTGGGCCAGGATGGACAAGTACATGACTGCAACACCAACAGTACCAGCTGTCAGATACCCAACATGCACTGTGGCCAGAACTTCACCATCACAGTGACACCATATTCTGACTCATGTGCTGGGAATCCCAGCATTCCTTATCGGTTGATGGCAGGTACAGAGCGGGAACAAGAACTAAAATCTAAAAACGATGTACTATTAGACCAATTAAAATATTCTCCACAACATGAAAGAGAATAAACTTTTATTTTTCTCCATTTCTTACCTCTTATGTCTCCAGGTCCCTGCCCGCCTAGTAATATTTCTGTTTCTACATTATGCGGAGTTAGCAACGTGTCCTGGTCCCCTGACAGAGGAGCAGACATGTACATAGCAACAGCAACAACACATGGTGGAGACATCTACACCTGTGACTCAGGCAATGCAAACTCCTGCTCTTTCACTGATCTAGACTGTGGTGAAAACTACTCCGTCACTGTTGTAGCTGTGGACAGAGGTTGTCACAGTCAACCAAGTTCAGCTGTGTATCTGAAAACAGGTGAGAAGATGTTCACCAAAGGCACCGTAATTCTGATTTTGAAGCGTTAGGTCATTTTCTCTGTGGGACTCAACTTAATTCAATTGAATGACTTAAAATCAGGATATGGAATGCACAATTGAGTAAAGGGAGGAACCAAGAAATACCTTGTTCCATTTCTCTTTATTAATTTTGAGATTCAAATCATGGTTATTTACATTTTGCTTATCTTGAAGCCCAGTTAGATTTTTTTCTTCTTAGCTCATCACATTATGGCTTTAATCATGCTTAACTTTGGAATTGTCTTCTCTTTGTAGTGCCATGTGTTGCTACCAACATCTCTGTAGCTCCTGAATGTATCAGCAACAGTGCTGTTGTGTCCTGGTCTGGCCACAAAGGAACAGTACAGTACTATGTTTCTGCCTCAAGTAGTCAAGACAATTCCACCTGCCTGTCCTCTGAACTCCATTCTACTCTTACAACCATCATGTGTGGCACCACCTACACTGTACGCGTTAAGGCTATCAATGGCAACTGCTCCAGTGACCCGAGTCCGGCCTTGACGTTCAGCTCAGGTATGAGATGGAGAACATTACACGCATGCTCGCACACACACACACACACACACACACACACACACACACACACACACACACACGTGCGCACGCACACACTTCTTGTAAACCTGTGATGTGACAAAAATAATGATTCTGATTAACTTTCTCACTCTTTTTCTTTCTCTTCCCAGCCCCATGTGCTCCATATAATGTTACTGCCAGTCTGGTGTGTCCCAACTCAACCCATGTGACCTCACTGACCTGGGTAGGAAGCCCCAGTGCCACAGCTTACAATGTGACAGCGGTGGGCCAGGATGGACAAGTACATGACTGCAACACCAACAGTACCAGCTGTCAGATACCCAACATGCACTGTGGCCAGAACTTCACCATCACAGTGACACCATATTCTGACTCATGTGCTGGGAATCCCAGCATTCCTTATCGGTTGATGGCAGGTACAGAGCGGGAACAATACCTAAAATCTAAAAACGATGTACTATTAGACCAATTAAAATATTCTCCACAACATGAAAGAGAATAAACTTTACTTTTTCTCCATTTCTTACCTCTTATGTCTCCAGGTCCCTGCCCGCCTAGTAATATTTCTGTTTCTACATTATACGGAGTTAGCAACGTGTCCTGGTCCCCTGACAGAGGAGCAGACATGTATGTAGCAACAGCAACAACACATGGTGGAGACATCTACACCTGTGACTCAGGCAATGCAAACTCCTGCTCTTTCACTGATCTAGACTGTGGTGAAAACTACTCTGTCACTGTTGTAGCTGTGGACAGAGGTTGTCACAGTCAACCAAGTTCAGCTGTGTATCTGAAAACAGGTGAGAAGATGTTCACCAAAGGCACCATAATTCTGATTTTGAAGCGTTAGCTCATTTTCTCTGTGGGACTCAACTTAATTCAATTGAATGACTTAAAATCGGGATATGGAATGCACAATTGAGTAAAGGGAGGAACCAAGAAATACGTTGTTCCATTTCTCTTTATTAATTTTGAGATTCAAATAATGGTTATTTACATTTTGCTTCATTATATCTTGAAGCCCAGTTAGATTTTTTCTTCTTAGCTCATCACATTATGGCTTTAATCATGCTTAACTTTGGAATTGTCTTCTCTTTGTAGTGCCATGTGTTGCTACCAACATCTCTGTAGCTCCTGAATGTATCAGCAACAGTGCTGTTGTGTCCTGGTCTGGCCACAAAGGAACAGTACAATACTATGTTTCTGCCTCAAGTAGTCAAGACAATGCCACCTGCCTGTCCTCTGAACTCCATTCTACTCTTACAACCATCATGTGTGGCACCACCTACACTGTACGCGTTAAGGCTATCAATGGCAACTGCTCCAGTGACCCGAGTCCGGCCTTGACGTTCAGCTCAGGTATGAGATGGAGAACATTACACGAATGCTCACACACACACACACACACACACACACACACACACACACACACACACACACACACACACACACACACACACACACACACACACACACACACGTGCGCACGCACACACTTCTTGTAAACCTGTGATGTGACAAAAATAATGATTCTGATTAACTTTCTCACTCTTTTTCTTTCTCTTCCCAGCCCCATGTGCTCCATATAATGTTACTGCCAGTCTGGTGTGTCCCAACTCAACCCATGTGACATCACTGACCTGGGTAGGAAGCCCCAGTGCCACAGCTTACAATGTGACAGCGGTGGGCCAGGATGGACAAGTACATGACTGCAACACCAACAGTACCAGCTGTCAGATACCCAACATGCACTGTGGCCAGAACTTCACCACCACAGTGACACCATATTCTGACTCATGTGCTGGGAATCCCAGCATTCCTTATCGGTTGATGGCAGGTACAGAGCGGGAACAAGACCTAAAATCTAAAAACGATGTACTATTAGACCAATTAAAATATTCTCCACAACATGAAAAAGTATAAACTTTTATTTTTCTCCATTTCTTACCTCTTATGTCTCCAGGTCCCTGCCCGCCTAGTAATATTTCTGTTTCTACATTATGCGGAGTTAGCAACGTGTCCTGGTCCACTGACAGAGGAGCAGACATGTACATTGCAACAGCAACAACACATGGTGGAGACATCTACACCTGTGACTCAGTCAATGCAAACTCCTGCTCTTTCACTGATCTAGACTGTGGCGAAAACTACTCTGTCACTGTTGTAGCTGTGGACAGAGGTTGTCACAGTCAACCAAGTTCAGCTGTGTATTTGAAAACAGGTGAGAAGATGTTCACCAAAGGCACCGTAATTCTGATTTTGAAGCGTTAGGTCATTTTCTCTGTGGGACTCAACTTAATTCAATTGAATGACTTAAAATCGGGATATGGAATGCACAATTGAGTAAAGGGAGGAACCAAGAAATACGTTGTTCCATTTCTCTTTATTAATTTTGAGATTCAAATCATGGTTATTTACATTTTGCTTATCTTGAAGCCCAGTTAGATTTTTTCTTCTTAGCTCATCACATTATGGCTTTAATCATGCTTAACTTTGAAATTGTCTTCTCTTTGTAGTGCCATGTGTTGCTACCAACATCTCTGTAGCTCCTGAATGTATCAGCAACAGTGCTGTTGTGTCCTGGTCTGGCCACAAAGGAACAGTACAGTACTATGTTTCTGCCTCAAGTAGTCAAGACAATTCCACCTGCCTGTCCTCTGAACTCCATTCTACTCTTACAACCATCATGTGTGGCACCACCTACACTGTACGCGTTAAGGCTATCAATGGCAACTGCTCCAGTGTCCCGAGTCCGGCCTTGACGTTCAGCTCAGTTATGAGATGGAGAACATTACACGCATGCTCGCACACACACACACACACACACACACACACACACACACACACACACACACACACACACACACACACACACACACACACACACGTGCGCACGCACACACTTCTTGTAAACCTGTGATGTGACAAAAATAATGATTCTGATTAACTTTCTCACTGTTTTTCTTTCTCTTCCCAGCCCCATGTGCTCCATATAATGTTACTGCCAGTCTGGTGTGTCCCAACTCGACCCATGTGACCTCACTGACCTGGGTAGGAAGCCCCAGTGCCACAGCTTACAATGTGACAGCGATGGGCCAGGATGGACAAGTACATGACTGCAACACCAACAGTACCAGCTGTCAGATACCCAACATGCACTGTGGCCAGAACTTCACCATCACAGTGACACCATATTCTGACTCATGTGCTGGGAATCCCAGCATTCCTTATCGGTTGATGGCAGGTACAGAGCGGGAACAAGACCTAAAATCTAAAAACGATGTACTATTAGACCAATTAAAATATTCTCCACAACATGAAAAAGAATAAACTTTTCTTTTTCTCCATTTCTTACCTCTTATGTCTCCAGGTCCCTGCCCGCCTAGTAATATTTCTGTTTCTACATTATGCGGAGTTAGCAACGTGTCCTGGTCCACTGACAGAGGAGCAGACATGTACATTGCAACAGCAACAACACATGGTGGAGACATCTACACCTGTGACTCAGTCAATGCAAACTCCTGCTCTTTCACTGATCTAGACTGTGGCGAAAACTACTCTGTCACTGTTGTAGCTGTGGACAGAGGTTGTCACAGTCAACCAAGTTCAGCTGTGTATCTGAAAACAGGTGAGAAGATGTTCACCAAAGGCACCGTAATTCTGATTTTGAAGCGTTAGGTCATTTTTTCTGTGGGACTCAACTTAATTCAATTGAATGACTTAAAATCAGGATATGGAATGCACAATTGAGTAAAGGGAGGAACCAAGAAATACCTTGTTCCATTTCTCTTTATTAATTTTGAGATTCAAATCATGGTTATTTACATTTTGCTTATCTTGAAGCCCAGTTAGATTTTTTCTTCTTAGATCATCACATTATGGCTTTAATCATGCTTAACTTTGGAATTGTTTTCTCTTTGTAGTGCCATGTGTTGCTACCAACATCTCTGTAGCTCCTGAATGTATCAGCAACAGTGCTGTTGTGTCCTGGTCTGGCCACAAAGGAACAGTACAGTACTATGTTTCTGCCTCAAGTAGTCAAGACAATTCCACCTGCCTGTCCTCTGAACTCCATTCTACTCTTACAACCATCATGTGTGGCACCACCTACACTGTACGCGTTAAGGCTATCAATGGCAACTGCTCCAGTGACCAGAGTCCGGCCTTGACGTTCAGCTCAGGTATGAGATGGAGAACATTACACGCATGCTCGCACACACACACACACACACACACACACACACACACACACACACACACACACACACACACACACACACGTGCGCACGCACACACTTCTTGTAAACCTGTGATGTGACAAAAATAATGATTCTGATTAACTTTCTCACTCTTTTTCTTTCTCTTCCCAGCCCCATGTGCTCCATATAATGTTACTGCCAGTCTGGTGTGTCCCAACTCAACCCATGTGACCTCACTGACCTGGGTAGGAAGCCCCAGTGCCACAGCTTACAATGTGACAGCGGTGGGCCAGGATGGACAAGTACATGACTGCAACACCAACAGTACCAGCTGTCAGATACCCAACATGCACTGTGGCCAGAACTTCACCATCACAGTGACACCATATTCTGACTCATGTGCTGGGAATCCCAGCATTCCATATCGGTTGATGGCAGGTACAGAGCGGGAACAAGACCTAAAATCTAAAAACGATGTACTATTAGACCAATTAAAATATTCTCCACAACATGAAAGAGAATAAACTTTTCTTTTTCTCCATTTCTTACCTCTTATGTCTCCAGGTCCCTGCCCGCCTAGTAATATTTCTGTTTCTACATTATGCGGAGTTAGCAACGTGTCCTGGTCCCCTGACAGAGAAGCAGACATGTACATAGCAACAGCAACAACACATGGTGGAGACATCTACACCTGTGACTCAGGCAATGCAAACTCCTGCTCTTTCACTGATCTAGACTGTGGTGAAAACTACTCTGTCACTGTTGTAGCTGTGGACAGAGGTTGTCACAGTCAACCAAGTTCAGCTGTGTATCTGAAAACAGGTGAGAAGATGTTCACCAAAGGCACCGTAATTCTGATTTTGAAGCGTTAGGTCATTTTCTCTGTGGGACTCAACTTAATTCAATTGAATGACTTAAAATCGGGATATGGAATGCACAATTGAGTAAAGGGAGGAATCAAGAAATACCTTGTTCCATTTCTCTTTATTAATTTTGAGATTCAAATCATGGTTATTTACATTTTGCTTATCTTGAAGCCCAGTTAGATTTTTCTTCTTAGCTCATCACATTATGGCTTTAATCATGCTTAACTTTGGAATTGTCTTCTCTTTGTAGTGCCATGTGTTGCTACCAACATCTCTGTAGCTCCTGAATGTATCAGCAACAGTGCTGTTGTGTCCTGGTCTGGCCACAAAGGAACAGTACAGTACTATGTTTCTGCCTCAAGTAGTCAAGACAATGCCAACTGCCTGTCCTCTGAACTCCATTGTACTCTTACAAGCATGTGTGGCACCACCTACACTGTACGCGTTAAGGCTATCAATGGCAACTGCTCCAGTGACCATAGTCCGGCATTGACATTCAGCTCAGGTATGAGATGGAGAACATTACACGCATGCTCGCACACAGACACACACACACACACACACACACACACACACACACACACACACACACACACACACACACACACACACACACACACACACACACTTCTTGTAAACCTGTGATGTGACAAAAATAATGATTCTGATTAACTTTCTCACTGTTTTTCTTTCTCTTCCCAGCCCCATGTGCTCCATATAATGTTACTGCCAGTCTGGTGTGTCCCAACTCGACCCATGTGACCTCACTGACCTGGCTAGGAAGCCCCAGTGCCACAGCTTACAATGTGACAGCGGTGGGCCAGGATGGACAAGTACATGACTGCAACACCAACAGTACCAGCTGTCAGATACCCAACATGCACTGTGGCCAGAACTTCACCATCACAGTGACACCATATTCTGACTCATGTGCTGGGAATCCCAGCATTCCTTATCGGTTGATGGCAGGTACAGAGCGGGAACAAGACCTAAAATCTAAAAATGATGTACTATTAGACCAATTAAAATATTCTCCACAACATGAAAGAGAATAAACTTTTATTTTTCTCCATTTCTTACCTCTTATGTCTCCAGGTCCCTGCCCGCCTAGTAATATTTCTGTTTCTACATTATGCGGAGTTAGCAACGTGTCCTGGTCCCCTGACAGAGGAGCAGACATGTACATAGCAACAGCAACAACACATGGTGGAGACATCTACACCTGTGACTCAGGCAATGCAAACTCTTGCTCTTTCACTGATCTAGACTGTGGTGAAAACTACTCTGTCACTGTTGTAGCTGTGGACAGAGGTTGTCACAGTCAACCAAGTTCAGCTGTGTATCTGAAAACAGGTGAGAAGATGTTCACCAAAGGCACCGTAATTCTGATTTTGAAGCGTTAGGTCATTTTCTCTGTGGGACTCAACTTAATTCAATTGAATGACTTAAAATCGGGATATGGAATGCACAATTGAGTAAAGGGAGGAATCAAGAAATACCTTGTTCCATTTCTCTTTATTAATTTTGAGATTCAAATCATGGTTATTTACATTTTGCTTATCTTGAAGCCCAGTTCGATTTTTTCTTCTTAGCTCATCACATTATGGCTTTAATCATGCTTAACTTTGGAATTGTCTTCTCTTTGTAGTGCCATGTGTTGCTACCAACATCTCTGTAGCTCCTGAATGTATCAGCAACAGTGCTGTTGTGTCCTGGTCTGGCCACAAAGGAACAGTACAGTACTATGTTTCTGCCTCAAGTAGTCAAGACAATGCCACCTGCCTGTCCTCTGAACTCCATTGTACTCTTACAAGCATGTGTGGCACCACCTACACTGTACGCGTTAAGGCTATCAATGGCAACTGCTCCAGTGACCATAGTCCGGCATTGACATTCAGCTCAGGTATGAGATGGAGAACATTACATGCATGCTCGCACACACACACACACACACACACACACACACACACACACACACACACACACACGTGCGCATGCACACACTTCTTGTAAACCTGTGATGTGACAAAAATAATTATTCTGATTAACTTTCTCACTGTTTTTCTTTCTCTTCCCAGCCCCATGTGCTCCATATAATGTTACTGCCAGTCTGGTGTGTCCCAACTCGACCCATGTGACCTCACTGACCTGGGTAGGAAGCCCCAGTGCCACAGCTTACAATGTGACAGCGGTGGGCCAGGATGGACAAGTACATGACTGCAACACCAACAGTACCAGCTGTCAGATACCCAACATGCACTGTGGACAGAACTTCACCATCACAGTGACACCATATTCTGACTCATGTGCTGGGAATCCCAGCATTCCTTATCGGTTGATGGCAGGTACAGAGCGGGAACAATACCTAAAATCTAAAAACGATGTACCGGTACTATTAGACCAATTAAAATATTCTCCCCAACATTAAAGAGAATAAACTTTTATTTTTCTCCATTTCTTACCTCTTATGTCTCCAGGTCCCTGCCCGCCTAGTAATATTTCTGTTTCTACATTATGCGGAGTTAGCAACGTGTCCTGGTCCCCTGACAGAGGAGCAGACATGTACATAGCAACAGCAACAACACATGATGGAGACATCTACACCTGTGACTCAGGCAATGCAAACTCCTGCTCTTTCACTGATCTAGATTGTGGTGAAAACTACTCTGTCACTGTTGTAGCTGTGGACAGAGGTTGTCACAGTCAACCAAGTTCAGCTGTGTATCTGAAAACAGGTGAGAAGATGTTCACCAAAGGCACCGTAATTCTGATTTTGAAGCGTTAGGTCATTTTCTCTGTGGGACTCAACTTAATTCAATTGAATGACTTAAAATCGGGATATGGAATGCACAATTGAGTAAAGGGAGGAACCAAGAAATACGTTGTTCCATTTCTCTTTATTCATTTTGAGATTCAAATAATGGTTATTTACATTTTGCTTCATTATATCTTGAAGCCCAGTTAGATTTTTTCTTCTTAGCTCATGACATTATGGCTTTAATCATGCTTAACTTTGGAATTGTCTTCTCTTTGTAGTGCCATGTGTTGCTACCAACATCTCTGTAGCTCCTGAATGTATCAGCAACAGTGCTGTTGTGTCCTGGTCTGACCACAAAGGAACAGTACAATACTATGTTTCTGCCTCAAGTAGTCAAGACAATGCCACCTGCCTGTCCTCTGAACTCCATTCTACTCTTACAACCATCATGTGTGGCACCACCTACACTGTACGCGTTAAGGCTATCAATGGCAACTGCTCCAGTGACCCGAGTCCGGCCTTGACGTTCAGCTCAGGTATGAGATGGAGAACATTACACGCATGCTCGCACACACACACACACACACACACACACACACACACACACACACACACACGTGCGCACGCACACACTTCTTGTAAACCTGTGATGTGACAAAAATAATGATTCTGATTAACTTTCTCACTCTTTTTCTTTCTCTTCCCAGCCCCATGTGCTCCATATAATGTTACTGCCAGTCTGGTGTGTCCCAACTCAACCCATGTGACCTCACTGACCTGGGTAGGAAGCCCCAGTGCCACAGCTTACAATGTGACAGCGGTGGGCCAGGATGGACAAGTACATGACTGCAACACCAACAGTACCAGCTGTCAGATACCCAACATGCACTGTGGCCAGAACTTCACCATCACAGTGACACCATATTCTGACTCATGTGCTGGGATTCCCAGCATTCCTTATCGGTTGATGGCAGGTACAGAGCGGGAACAATACCTAAAATCTAAAAACGATGTACTATTAGACCAATTAAAATAATCTCCACAACATGAAAGAGAATAAACTTTTCTTTTTCTCCATTTCTTACCTCTTATGTCTCCAGGTCCCTGCCCGCCTAGTAATATTTCTGTTTCTACATTATGTGGAGTTAGCAACGTGTCCTGGTCCCCTGACAGAGGAGCAGATATGTACATAGCAACAGCAACAACACATGATGGAGACATCTACACCTGTGACTCAGGCAATGCAAACTCCTGCTCTTTCACTGATCTAGACTGTGGTGAAAACTACTCTGTCACTGTTGTAGCTGTGGACAGAGGTTGTCACAGTCAACCAAGTTCAGCTGTGTATCTGAAAACAGGTGAGAAGATGTTCACCAAAGGCACCGTAATTCTGATTTTGAAGCGTTAGGTCATTTTCTCTGTGGGACTCAACTTAATTCAATTGAATGACTTAAAATCGGGATATGGAATGCACAATTGAGTAAAGGGAGGAATCAAGAAATACCTTGTTCCATTTCTCTTTATTAATTTTGAGATTCAAATCATGGTTATTTACATTTTGCTTATCTTGAAGCCCAGTTAGATTTTTCTTCTTAGCTCATCACATTATGGCTTTAATCATGCTTAACTTTGGAATTGTCTTCTCTTTGTAGTGCCATGTGTTGCTACCAACATCTCTGTAGCTCCTGAATGTATCAGCAACAGTGCTGTTGTGTCCTGGTCTGGCCACAAAGGAACAGTACAGTACTATGTTTCTGCCTCAAGTAGTCAAGACAATGCCACCTGCCTGTCCTCTGAACTCCATTGTACTCTTACAAGCATGTGTGGCACCACCTACACTGTACGCGTTAAGGCTATCAATGGCAACTGCTCCAGTGACCATAGTCCGGCATTGACATTCAGCTCAGGTATGAGATGGAGAACATTACACGCATGCTCGCACACAGACACACACACACACACACACACACACACACACACACACACACACACACACACACACACACACACACACACACACACACACACACACACACACACTTCTTGTAAACCTGTGATGTGACAAAAATAATGATTCTGATTAACTTTCTCACTGTTTTTCTTTCTCTTCCCAGCCCCATGTGCTCCATATAATGTTACTGCCAGTCTGGTGTGTCCCAACTCGACCCATGTGACCTCACTGACCTGGCTAGGAAGCCCCAGTGCCACAGCTTACAATGTGACAGCGGTGGGCCAGGATGGACAAGTACATGACTGCAACACCAACAGTACCAGCTGTCAGATACCCAACATGCACTGTGGCCAGAACTTCACCATCACAGTGACACCATATTCTGACTCATGTGCTGGGAATCCCAGCATTCCTTATCGGTTGATGGCAGGTACAGAGCGGGAACAAGACCTAAAATCTAAAAATGATGTACTATTAGACCAATTAAAATATTCTCCACAACATGAAAGAGAATAAACTTTTATTTTTCTCCATTTCTTACCTCTTATGTCTCCAGGTCCCTGCCCGCCTAGTAATATTTCTGTTTCTACATTATGCGGAGTTAGCAACGTGTCCTGGTCCCCTGACAGAGGAGCAGACATGTACATAGCAACAGCAACAACACATGGTGGAGACATCTACACCTGTGACTCAGGCAATGCAAACTCTTGCTCTTTCACTGATCTAGACTGTGGTGAAAACTACTCTGTCACTGTTGTAGCTGTGGACAGAGGTTGTCACAGTCAACCAAGTTCAGCTGTGTATCTGAAAACAGGTGAGAAGATGTTCACCAAAGGCACCGTAATTCTGATTTTGAAGCGTTAGGTCATTTTCTCTGTGGGACTCAACTTAATTCAATTGAATGACTTAAAATCGGGATATGGAATGCACAATTGAGTAAAGGGAGGAATCAAGAAATACCTTGTTCCATTTCTCTTTATTAATTTTGAGATTCAAATCATGGTTATTTACATTTTGCTTATCTTGAAGCCCAGTTCGATTTTTTCTTCTTAGCTCATCACATTATGGCTTTAATCATGCTTAACTTTGGAATTGTCTTCTCTTTGTAGTGCCATGTGTTGCTACCAACATCTCTGTAGCTCCTGAATGTATCAGCAACAGTGCTGTTGTGTCCTGGTCTGGCCACAAAGGAACAGTACAGTACTATGTTTCTGCCTCAAGTAGTCAAGACAATGCCACCTGCCTGTCCTCTGAACTCCATTGTACTCTTACAAGCATGTGTGGCACCACCTACACTGTACGCGTTAAGGCTATCAATGGCAACTGCTCCAGTGACCATAGTCCGGCATTGACATTCAGCTCAGGTATGAGATGGAGAACATTACATGCATGCTCGCACACACACACACACACACACACACACACACACACACACACACACGTGCGCATGCACACACTTCTTGTAAACCTGTGATGTGACAAAAATAATTATTCTGATTAACTTTCTCACTGTTTTTCTTTCTCTTCCCAGCCCCATGTGCTCCATATAATGTTACTGCCAGTCTGGTGTGTCCCAACTCGACCCATGTGACCTCACTGACCTGGGTAGGAAGCCCCAGTGCCACAGCTTACAATGTGACAGCGGTGGGCCAGGATGGACAAGTACATGACTGCAACACCAACAGTACCAGCTGTCAGATACCCAACATGCACTGTGGACAGAACTTCACCATCACAGTGACACCATATTCTGACTCATGTGCTGGGAATCCCAGCATTCCTTATCGGTTGATGGCAGGTACAGAGCGGGAACAATACCTAAAATCTAAAAACGATGTACCGGTACTATTAGACCAATTAAAATATTCTCCCCAACATTAAAGAGAATAAACTTTTATTTTTCTCCATTTCTTACCTCTTATGTCTCCAGGTCCCTGCCCGCCTAGTAATATTTCTGTTTCTACATTATGCGGAGTTAGCAACGTGTCCTGGTCCCCTGACAGAGGAGCAGACATGTACATAGCAACAGCAACAACACATGATGGAGACATCTACACCTGTGACTCAGGCAATGCAAACTCCTGCTCTTTCACTGATCTAGATTGTGGTGAAAACTACTCTGTCACTGTTGTAGCTGTGGACAGAGGTTGTCACAGTCAACCAAGTTCAGCTGTGTATCTGAAAACAGGTGAGAAGATGTTCACCAAAGGCACCGTAATTCTGATTTTGAAGCGTTAGGTCATTTTCTCTGTGGGACTCAACTTAATTCAATTGAATGACTTAAAATCGGGATATGGAATGCACAATTGAGTAAAGGGAGGAACCAAGAAATACGTTGTTCCATTTCTCTTTATTCATTTTGAGATTCAAATAATGGTTATTTACATTTTGCTTCATTATATCTTGAAGCCCAGTTAGATTTTTTCTTCTTAGCTCATGACATTATGGCTTTAATCATGCTTAACTTTGGAATTGTCTTCTCTTTGTAGTGCCATGTGTTGCTACCAACATCTCTGTAGCTCCTGAATGTATCAGCAACAGTGCTGTTGTGTCCTGGTCTGACCACAAAGGAACAGTACAATACTATGTTTCTGCCTCAAGTAGTCAAGACAATGCCACCTGCCTGTCCTCTGAACTCCATTCTACTCTTACAACCATCATGTGTGGCACCACCTACACTGTACGCGTTAAGGCTATCAATGGCAACTGCTCCAGTGACCCGAGTCCGGCCTTGACGTTCAGCTCAGGTATGAGATGGAGAACATTACACGCATGCTCGCACACACACACACACACACACACACACACACACACACACACACACACACGTGCGCACGCACACACTTCTTGTAAACCTGTGATGTGACAAAAATAATGATTCTGATTAACTTTCTCACTCTTTTTCTTTCTCTTCCCAGCCCCATGTGCTCCATATAATGTTACTGCCAGTCTGGTGTGTCCCAACTCAACCCATGTGACCTCACTGACCTGGGTAGGAAGCCCCAGTGCCACAGCTTACAATGTGACAGCGGTGGGCCAGGATGGACAAGTACATGACTGCAACACCAACAGTACCAGCTGTCAGATACCCAACATGCACTGTGGCCAGAACTTCACCATCACAGTGACACCATATTCTGACTCATGTGCTGGGATTCCCAGCATTCCTTATCGGTTGATGGCAGGTACAGAGCGGGAACAATACCTAAAATCTAAAAACGATGTACTATTAGACCAATTAAAATAATCTCCACAACATGAAAGAGAATAAACTTTTCTTTTTCTCCATTTCTTACCTCTTATGTCTCCAGGTCCCTGCCCGCCTAGTAATATTTCTGTTTCTACATTATGTGGAGTTAGCAACGTGTCCTGGTCCCCTGACAGAGGAGCAGATATGTACATAGCAACAGCAACAACACATGATGGAGACATCTACACCTGTGACTCAGGCAATGCAAACTCCTGCTCTTTCACTGATCTAGACTGTGGTGAAAACTACTCTGTCACTGTTGTAGCTGTGGACAGAGGTTGTCACAGTCAACCAAGTTCAGCTGTGTATCTGAAAACAGGTGAGAAGATGTTCACCAAAGGCACCGTAATTCTGATTTTGAAGCGTTAGGTCATTTTTTCTGTGGGACTCAACTTAATTCAATTGAATGACTTAAAATCAGGATATGGAATGCACAATTGAGTAAAGGGAGGAACCAAGAAATACCTTGTTCCATTTCTCTTTATTAATTTTGAGATTCAAATCATGGTTATTTACATTTTGCTTATCTTGAAGCCCAGTTAGATTTTTTCTTCTTAGATCATCACATTATGGCTTTAATCATGCTTAACTTTGGAATTGTTTTCTCTTTGTAGTGCCATGTGTTGCTACCAACATCTCTGTAGCTCCTGAATGTATCAGCAACAGTGCTGTTGTGTCCTGGTCTGGCCACAAAGGAACAGTACAGTACTATGTTTCTGCCTCAAGTAGTCAAGACAATTCCACCTGCCTGTCCTCTGAACTCCATTCTACTCTTACAACCATCATGTGTGGCACCACCTACACTGTACGCGTTAAGGCTATCAATGGCAACTGCTCTAGTGACCAGAGTCCGGCCTTGACGTTCAGCTCAGGTATGAGATGGAGAACATTACACGCATGCTCGCACACACACACACACACACACACACACACACACACACACACACACACACACACACACGTGCGCACGCACACACTTCTTGTAAACCTGTGATGTGACAAAAATAATGATTCTGATTAACTTTCTCACTCTTTTTCTTTCTCTTCCCAGCCCCATGTGCTCCATATAATGTTACTGCCAGTCTGGTGTGTCCCAACTCAACCCATGTGACCTCACTGACCTGGGTAGGAAGCCCCAGTGCCACAGCTTACAATGTGACAGCGGTGGGCCAGGATGGACAAGTACATGACTGCAACACCAACAGTACCAGCTGTCAGATACCCAACATGCACTGTGGCCAGAACTTCACCATCACAGTGACACCATATTCTGACTCATGTGCTGGGAATCCCAGCATTCCTTATCGGTTGATGGCAGGTACAGAGCGGGAACAAGACCTAAAATCTAAAAACGATGTACTATTAGACCAATTAAAATATTCTCCACAACATGAAAGAGAATAAACTTTTCTTTTTCTCCATTTCTTACCTCTTATGTCTCCAGGTCCCTGCCCGCCTAGTAATATTTCTGTTTCTACATTATGCGGAGTTAGCAACGTGTCCTGGTCCCCTGACAGAGAAGCAGACATGTACATAGCAACAGCAACAACACATGGTGGAGACATCTACACCTGTGACTCAGGCAATGCAAACTCCTGCTCTTTCACTTATCTAGACTGTGGTGAAAACTACTCTGTCACTGTTGTAGCTGTGGACAGAGGTTGTCACAGTCAACCAAGTTCAGCTGTGTATCTGAAAACAGGTGAGAAGATGTTCACCAAAGGCACCGTAATTCTGATTTTGAAGCGTTAGGTCATTTTCTCTGTGGGACTCAACTTAATTCAATTGAATGACTTAAAATCGGGATATGGAATGCACAATTGAGTAAAGGGAGGAATCAAGAAATACCTTGTTCCATTTCTCTTTATTAATTTTGAGATTCAAATCATGGTTATTTACATTTTGCTTATCTTGAAGCCCAGTTAGATTTTTCTTCTTAGCTCATCACATTATGGCTTTAATCATGCTTAACTTTGGAATTGTCTTCTCTTTGTAGTGCCATGTGTTGCTACCAACATCTCTGTAGCTCCTGAATGTATCAGCAACAGTGCTGTTGTGTCCTGGTCTGGCCACAAAGGAACAGTACAGTACTATGTTTCTGCCTCAAGTAGTCAAGACAATTCCACCTGCCTGTCCTCTGAACTCCATTCTACTCTTACAACCATCATGTGTGGCACCACCTACACTGTACGCGTTAAGGCTATCAATGGCAACTGCTCCAGTGACCCGAGTCCGGCCTTGACGTTCAGCTCAGGTATGAGATGGAGAACATTACACGCATGCTCGCACACACACACACACACACACACACACACACACACACACACACACACACACACACACACACACGTGCGCACGCACACACTTCTTGTAAACCTGTGATGTGACAAAAATAATGATTCTGATTAACTTTCTCACTCTTTTTCTTTCTCTTCCCAGCCCCATGTGCTCCATATAATGTTACTGCCAGTCTGGTGTGTCCCAACTCAACCCATGTGACCTCACTGACCTGGGTAGGAAGCCCCAGTGCCACAGCTTACAATGTGACAGCGGTGGGCCAGGATGGACAAGTACATGACTGCAACACCAACAGTACCAGCTGTCAGATACCCAACATGCACTGTGGCCAGAACTTCACCATCACAGTGACACCATATTCTGACTCATGTGCTGGGAATCCCAGCATTCCATATCGGTTGATGGCAGGTACAGAGCGGGAACAAGACCTAAAATCTAAAAACGATGTACTATTAGACCAATTAAAATATTCTCCACAACATGAAAGAGAATAAACTTTTCTTTTTCTCCATTTCTTACCTCTTATGTCTCCAGGTCCCTGCCCGCCTAGTAATATTTCTGTTTCTACATTATGCGGAGTTAGCAACGTGTCCTGGTCCCCTGACAGAGAAGCAGACATGTACATAGCAACAGCAACAACACATGGTGGAGACATCTACACCTGTGACTCAGGCAATGCAAACTCCTGCTCTTTCACTGATCTAGACTGTGGTGAAAACTACTCTGTCACTGTTGTAGCTGTGGACAGAGGTTGTCACAGTCAACCAAGTTCAGCTGTGTATCTGAAAACAGGTGAGAAGATGTTCACCAAAGGCACCGTAATTCTGATTTTGAAGCGTTAGGTCATTTTCTCTGTGGGACTCAACTTAATTCAATTGAATGACTTAAAATCGGGATATGGAATGCACAATTGAGTAAAGGGAGGAATCAAGAAATACCTTGTTCCATTTCTCTTTATTAATTTTGAGATTCAAATCATGGTTATTTACATTTTGCTTATCTTGAAGCCCAGTTAGATTTTTCTTCTTAGCTCATCACATTATGGCTTTAATCATGCTTAACTTTGGAATTGTCTTCTCTTTGTAGTGCCATGTGTTGCTACCAACATCTCTGTAGCTCCTGAATGTATCAGCAACAGTGCTGTTGTGTCCTGGTCTGGCCACAAAGGAACAGTACAGTACTATGTTTCTGCCTCAAGTAGTCAAGACAATGCCACCTGCCTGTCCTCTGAACTCCATTGTACTCTTACAAGCATGTGTGGCACCACCTACACTGTACGCGTTAAGGCTATCAATGGCAACTGCTCCAGTGACCATAGTCCGGCATTGACATTCAGCTCAGGTATGAGATGGAGAACATTACATGCATGCTCGCACACACACACACACACACACACACACACACACACACACACACACACACACACACACGTGCGCATGCACACACTTCTTGTAAACCTGTGATGTGACAAAAATAATTATTCTGATTAACTTTCTCACTGTTTTTCTTTCTCTTCCCAGCCCCATGTGCTCCATATAATGTTACTGCCAGTCTGGTGTGTCCCAACTCGACCCATGTGACCTCACTGACCTGGGTAGGAAGCCCCAGTGCCACAGCTTACAATGTGACAGCGGTGGGCCAGGATGGACAAGTACATGACTGCAACACCAACAGTACCAGCTGTCAGATACCCAACATGCACTGTGGCCAGAACTTCAC
This sequence comes from Protomyctophum bolini, assembly GCF_963924005.1. Classification (NCBI taxonomy): domain Eukaryota; kingdom Metazoa; phylum Chordata; class Actinopteri; order Myctophiformes; family Myctophidae; genus Protomyctophum; species Protomyctophum bolini. The sequence continues at coordinate 5,028,853 of NC_137867.1, forward strand.
CATCACAGTGACACCATATTCTGACTCATGTGCTGGGAATCCCAGCATTCCTTATCGGTTGATGGCAGGTACAGAGCGGGAACAATACCTAAAATCTAAAAACGATGTACCGGTACTATTAGACCAATTAAAATATTCTCCCCAACATTAAAGAGAATAAACTTTTATTTTTCTCCATTTCTTACCTCTTATGTCTCCAGGTCCCTGCCCGCCTAGTAATATTTCTGTTTCTACATTATGCGGAGTTAGCAACGTGTCCTGGTCCCCTGACAGAGGAGCAGACATGTACATAGCAACAGCAACAACACATGATGGAGACATCTACACCTGTGACTCAGGCAATGCAAACTCCTGCTCTTTCACTGATCTAGATTGTGGTGAAAACTACTCTGTCACTGTTGTAGCTGTGGACAGAGGTTGTCACAGTCAACCAAGTTCAGCTGTGTATCTGAAAACAGGTGAGAAGATGTTCACCAAAGGCACCGTAATTCTGATTTTGAAGCGTTAGGTCATTTTCTCTGTGGGACTCAACTTAATTCAATTGAATGACTTAAAATCGGGATATGGAATGCACAATTGAGTAAAGGGATGAACCAAGAAATACGTTGTTCCATTTCTCTTTATTCATTTTGAGATTCAAATAATGGTTATTTACATTTTGCTTCATTATATCTTGAAGCCCAGTTAGATTTTTTCTTCTTAGCTCATGACATTATGGCTTTAATCATGCTTAACTTTGGAATTGTCTTCTCTTTGTAGTGCCATGTGTTGCTACCAACATCTCTGTAGCTCCTGAATGTATCAGCAACAGTGCTGTTGTGTCCTGGTCTGGCCACAAAGGAACAGTACAATACTATGTTTCTGCCTCAAGTAGTCAAGACAATGCCACCTGCCTGTCCTCTGAACTCCATTCTACTCTTACAACCATCATGTGTGGCACCACCTACACTGTACGCGTTAAGGCTATCAATGGCAACTGCTCCAGTGACCCGAGTCCGGCCTTGACGTTCAGCTCAGGTATGAGATGGAGAACATTACACGCATGCTCGCACACACACACACACACACACACACACACACACACACACACACACACACACACACACACACACACACACACACACACACACACACGTGCGCACGCACACACTTCTTGTAAACCTGTGATGTGACAAAAATAATGATTCTGATTAACTTTCTCACTCTTTTTCTTTCTCTTCCCAGCCCCATGTGCTCCATATAATGTTACTGCCAGTCTGGTGTGTCCCAACTCAACCCATGTGACCTCACTGACCTGGGTAGGAAGCCCCAGTGCCACAGCTTACAATGTGACAGCGGTGGGCCAGGATGGACAAGTACATGACTGCAACACCAACAGTACCAGCTGTCAGATACCCAACATGCACTGTGGCCAGAACTTCACCATCACAGTGACACCATATTCTGACTCATGTGCTGGGATTCCCAGCATTCCTTATCGGTTGATGGCAGGTACAGAGCGGGAACAATACCTAAAATCTAAAAACGATGTACTATTAGACCAATTAAAATAATCTCCACAACATGAAAGAGAATAAACTTTTCTTTTTCTCCATTTCTTACCTCTTATGTCTCCAGGTCCCTGCCCGCCTAGTAATATTTCTGTTTCTACATTATGTGGAGTTAGCAACGTGTCCTGGTCCCCTGACAGAGGAGCAGATATGTACATAGCAACAGCAACAACACATGATGGAGACATCTACACCTGTGACTCAGGCAATGCAAACTCCTGCTCTTTCACTGATCTAGACTGTGGTGAAAACTACTCTGTCACTGTTGTAGCTGTGGACAGAGGTTGTCACAGTCAACCAAGTTCAGCTGTGTATCTGAAAACAGGTGAGAAGATGTTCACCAAAGGCACCGTAATTCTGATTTTGAAGCGTTAGGTCATTTTTTCTGTGGGACTCAACTTAATTCAATTGAATGACTTAAAATCAGGATATGGAATGCACAATTGAGTAAAGGGAGGAACCAAGAAATACCTTGTTCCATTTCTCTTTATTAATTTTGAGATTCAAATCATGGTTATTTACATTTTGCTTATCTTGAAGCCCAGTTAGATTTTTTCTTCTTAGATCATCACATTATGGCTTTAATCATGCTTAACTTTGGAATTGTTTTCTCTTTGTAGTGCCATGTGTTGCTACCAACATCTCTGTAGCTCCTGAATGTATCAGCAACAGTGCTGTTGTGTCCTGGTCTGGCCACAAAGGAACAGTACAGTACTATGTTTCTGCCTCAAGTAGTCAAGACAATTCCACCTGCCTGTCCTCTGAACTCCATTCTACTCTTACAACCATCATGTGTGGCACCACCTACACTGTACGCGTTAAGGCTATCAATGGCAACTGCTCCAGTGACCAGAGTCCGGCCTTGACGTTCAGCTCAGGTATGAGATGGAGAACATTACACGCATGCTCGCACACACACACACACACACACACACACACACACACACACACACACACGTGCGCACGCACACACTTCTTGTAAACCTGTGATGTGACAAAAATAATGATTCTGATTAACTTTCTCACTCTTTTTCTTTCTCTTCCCAGCCCCATGTGCTCCATATAATGTTACTGCCAGTCTGGTGTGTCCCAACTCAACCCATGTGACCTCACTGACCTGGGTAGGAAGCCCCAGTGCCACAGCTTACAATGTGACAGCGGTGGGCCAGGATGGACAAGTACATGACTGCAACACCAACAGTACCAGCTGTCAGATACCCAACATGCACTGTGGCCAGAACTTCACCATCACAGTGACACCATATTCTGACTCATGTGCTGGGAATCCCAGCATTCCTTATCGGTTGATGGCAGGTACAGAGCGGGAACAAGACCTAAAATCTAAAAACGATGTACTATTAGACCAATTAAAATATTCTCCACAACATGAAAGAGAATAAACTTTTCTTTTTCTCCATTTCTTACCTCTTATGTCTCCAGGTCCCTGCCCGCCTAGTAATATTTCTGTTTCTACATTATGCGGAGTTAGCAACGTGTCCTGGTCCCCTGACAGAGAAGCAGACATGTACATAGCAACAGCAACAACACATGGTGGAGACATCTACACCTGTGACTCAGGCAATGCAAACTCCTGCTCTTTCACTTATCTAGACTGTGGTGAAAACTACTCTGTCACTGTTGTAGCTGTGGACAGAGGTTGTCACAGTCAACCAAGTTCAGCTGTGTATCTGAAAACAGGTGAGAAGATGTTCACCAAAGGCACCGTAATTCTGATTTTGAAGCGTTAGGTCATTTTTTCTGTGGGACTCAACTTAATTCAATTGAATGACTTAAAATCGGGATATGGAATGCACAATTGAGTAAAGGGAGGAATCAAGAAATACCTTGTTCCATTTCTCTTTATTAATTTTGAGATTCAAATCATGGTTATTTACATTTTGCTTATCTTGAAGCCCAGTTAGATTTTTCTTCTTAGCTCATCACATTATGGCTTTAATCATGCTTAACTTTGGAATTGTCTTCTCTTTGTAGTGCCATGTGTTGCTACCAACATCTCTGTAGCTCCTGAATGTATCAGCAACAGTGCTGTTGTGTCCTGGTCTGGCCACAAAGGAACAGTACAGTACTATGTTTCTGCCTCAAGTAGTCAAGACAATTCCACCTGCCTGTCCTCTGAACTCCATTCTACTCTTACAACCATCATGTGTGGCACCACCTACACTGTACGCGTTAAGGCTATCAATGGCAACTGCTCCAGTGACCCGAGTCCGGCCTTGACGTTCAGCTCAGGTATGAGATGGAGAACATTACACGCATGCTCGCACACACACACACACACACACACACACACACACACACACACACACACACACACACACACACACACACACGTGCGCACGCACACACTTCTTGTAAACCTGTGATGTGACAAAAATAATGATTCTGATTAACTTTCTCACTCTTTTTCTTTCTCTTCCCAGCCCCATGTGCTCCATATAATGTTACTGCCAGTCTGGTGTGTCCCAACTCAACCCATGTGACCTCACTGACCTGGGTAGGAAGCCCCAGTGCCACAGCTTACAATGTGACAGCGGTGGGCCAGGATGGACAAGTACATGACTGCAACACCAACAGTACCAGCTGTCAGATACCCAACATGCACTGTGGCCAGAACTTCACCATCACAGTGACACCATATTCTGACTCATGTGCTGGGAATCCCAGCATTCCTTATCGGTTGATGGCAGGTACAGAGCGGGAACAATACCTAAAATCTAAAAACGATGTACTATTAGACCAATTAAAATATTCTCCACAACATGAAAGAGAATAAACTTTACTTTTTCTCCATTTCTTACCTCTTATGTCTCCAGGTCCCTGCCCGCCTAGTAATATTTCTGTTTCTACATTATACGGAGTTAGCAACGTGTCCTGGTCCCCTGACAGAGGAGCAGACATGTATGTAGCAACAGCAACAACACATGCTGGAGACATCTACACCTGTGACTCAGGCAATGCAAACTCCTGCTCTTTCACTGATCTAGACTGTGGTGAAAACTACTCTGTCACTGTTGTAGCTGTGGACAGAGGTTGTCACAGTCAACCAAGTTCAGCTGTGTATCTGAAAACAGGTGAGAAGATGTTCACCAAAGGCACCGTAATTCTGATTTTGAAGCGTTAGGTCATTTTCTCTGTGGGACTCAACTTAATTCAATTGAATGACTTAAAATCGGGATATGGAATGCACAATTGAGTAAAGGGAGGAACCAAGAAATACGTTGTTACATTTCTCTTTATTCATTTTGAGATTCAAATAATGGTTATTTACATTTTGCTTCATTATATCTTGAAGCCCAGTTAGATTTTTTCTTCTTAGCTCATCACATTATGGCTTTAATCATGCTTAACTTTGGAATTGTCTTCTCTTTGTAGTGCCATGTGTTGCTACCAACATCTCTGTAGCTCCTGAATGTATCAGCAACAGTGCTGTTGTGTCCTGGTCTGGCCACAAAGGAACAGTACAATACTATGTTTCTGCCTCAAGTAGTCAAGACAATGCCACCTGCCTGTCCTCTGAACTCCATTCTACTCTTACAACCATCATGTGTGGCACCACCTACACTGTACGCGTTAAGGCTATCAATGGCAACTGCTCCAGTGACCCGAGTCCGGCCTTGACGTTCAGCTCAGGTATGAGATGGAGAACATTACACGAATGCTCGCACGCACACACACACACACACACACACACACACACACACACACACACACGTGCGCACGCACACACTTCTTGTAAACCTGTGATGTGACAAAAATAATGATTCTGATTAACTTTCTCACTCGTTTTCTTTCTCTTCCCAGCCCCATGTGCTCCATATAATGTTACTGCCAGTCTGGTGTGTCCCAACTCAACCCATGTGACCTCACTGACCTGGGTAGGAAGCCCCAGTGCCACAGCTTACAATGTGACAGCGGTGGGCCAGGATGGACAAGTACATGACTGCAACACCAACAGTACCAGCTGTCAGATACCCAACATGCACTGTGGCCAGAACTTCACCATCACAGTGACACCATATTCTGACTCATGTGCTGGGATTCCCAGCATTCCTTATCGGTTGATGGCAGGTACAGAGCGGGAACAATACCTAAAATCTAAAAACGATGTACTATTAGACCAATTAAAATAATCTCCACAACATGAAAGAGAATAAACTTTTCTTTTTCTCCATTTCTTACCTCTTATGTCTCCAGGTCCCTGCCCGCCTAGTAATATTTCTGTTTCTACATTATGTGGAGTTAGCAACGTGTCCTGGTCCCCTGACAGAGGAGCAGATATGTACATAGCAACAGCAACAACACATGATGGAGACATCTACACCTGTGATTTAGGCAATGCAAACTCCTGCTCTTTCACTGATCTAGACTGTGGTGAAAACTACTCTGTCACTGTTGTAGCTGTGGACAGAGGTTGTCACAGTCAACCAAGTTCAGCTGTGTATCTGAAAACAGGTGAGAAGATGTTCACCAAAGGCACCGTAATTCTGATTTTGAAGCGTTAGGTCATTTTCTCTGTGGGACTCAACTTAATTCAATTGAATGACTTAAAATCGGGATATGGAATGCACAATTGAGTAAAGGGAGAAACCAAGAAATACGTTGTTCCATTTCTCTTTATTAATTTTGAGATTCAAATCATGGTTATTTACATTTTGCTTATCTTGAAGCCCAGTTAGATTTTTTCTTCTTAGCTCATCACATTATGGCTTTAATCATGCTTAACTTTGGAATTGTCTTCTCTTTGTAGTGCCATGTGTTGCTACCAACATCTCTGTAGCTCCTGAATGTATCAGCAACAGTGCTGTTGTGTCCTGGTCTGGCCACAAAGGAACAGTACAGTACTATGTTTCTGCCTCAAGTAGTCAAGACAATTCCACCTGCCTGTCCTCTGAACTCCATTCTACTCTTACAACCATCATGTGTGGCACCACCTACACTGTACGCGTTAAGGCTATCAATGGCAACTGCTCCAGTGACCATAGTCCGGCCTTGACGTTCAGCTCTGGTATGAGATGGAGAACATTACACGCATGCTCGCACACACACACACACACACACACACACACACACACACACACACACACGTGCGCGCGCACGCACACACTTCTTGTAAACCTGTGATGTGACAAAAATAATGATTCTGATTAACTTTCTCACTCTTTTTCTTTCTCTTCCCAGCCCCATGTGCTCCATATAATGTTACTGCCAGTCTGGTGTGTCCCAACTCAACCCATGTGACCTCACTGACCTGGGTAGGAAGCCCCAGTGCCACAGCTTACAATGTGACAGCGGTGGGCCAGGATGGACAAGTACATGACTGCAACAACAACAGTACCAGCTGTCAGATACCCAACATGCACTGTGGCCAGAACTTCACCATCACAGTGACACCATATTCTGACTCATGTGCTGGGAATCCCAGCATTCCTTATCGGTTGATGGCAGGTACAGAGCGGGAACGAGACCTAAAATCTAAAAACGATGTACTATTAGACCAATTAAAATATTCTCCACAACATGAAAAAGAATAAACTTTTATTTTTCTCCATTTCTTACCTCTTATGTCTCCAGGTCCCTGCCCGCCTAGTAATATTTCTGTTTCTACATTATGCGGAGTTAGCAACGTGTCCTGGTCCACTGACAGAGGAGCAGACATGTACATTGCAACAGCAACAACACATGGTGGAGACATCTACACCTGTGACTCAGTCAATGCAAACTCCTGCTCTTTCACTGATCTAGACTGTGGCGAAAACTACTCTGTCACTGTTGTAGCTGTGGACAGAGGTTGTCACAGTCAACCAAGTTCAGCTGTGTATCTGAAAACAGGTGAGAAGATGTTCAGCAAAGGCACCGTAATTCTGATTTTGAAGCGTTAGGTCATTTTTTCTGTGGGACTCAACTTAATTCAATTGAATGACTTAAAATCGGGATATGGAATGCACAATTGAGTAAAGGGAGGAACCAAGAAATACGTTGTTCCATTTCTCTTTATACATTTTTAGATTCAAATCATGGTTATTTACATTTTGCTTCATTATATCTTGAAGCCCAGTTAGATTTTTTCTTCTTAGCTCATCACATTATGGCTTTAATCATGCTTAACTTTGGAATTGTCTTCTCTTTGTAGTGCCATGTGTTGCTACCAACATCTCTGTAGCTCCTGAATGTATCAGCAACAGTGCTGTTGTGTCCTGGTCTGGCCACAAAGGAACAGTACAGTACTATGTTTCTGCCTCAAGTAGTCAAGACAATGCCACCTGCCTGTCCTCTGAACTCCATTGCACTCTTACAAGCATGTGTGGCACCACCTACACTGTACGCGTTAAGGCTATCAATGGCAACTGCTCCAGTGACCATAGTCCGGCATTGACATTCAGCTCAGGTATGAGATGGAGAACATTACACGCATGCTCGCACTCACACACACACACACACACACACACACACACACACACACACACACACACACACACACACACACGTGCGCATGCACACACTTCTTGTAAACCTGTGATGTGACAAAAATAATGATTCTGATTAACTTTCTCACTCTTTTTCTTTCTCTTCCCAGCCCCATGTGCTCCATATAATGTTACTGCCAGTCTGGTGTGTCCCAACTCAACCCATGTGACCTCACTGACCTGGGTAGGAAGCCCCAGTGCCACAGCTTACAATGTGACAGCGGTGGGCCAGGATGGACAAGTACATGACTGCAACACCAACAGTACCAGCTGTCAGATACCCAACATGCACTGTGGCCAGAACTTCACCATCACAGTGACACCATATTCTGACTCATGTGCTGGGAATCCCAGCATTCCTTATCGGTTGATGGCAGGTACAGAGCGGGAACAAGACCTAAAATCTAAAAACGATGTACTATTAGACCAATATTCTCCACAACATGAAAGAGAATAAACTTTTCTTTTTCTCCATTTCTTACCTCTTATGTCTCCAGGTCCCTGCCCGCCTAGTAATATTTCTGTTTCTACATTATGCGGAGTTAGCAACGTGTCCTGGTCCCCTGACAGAGGAGCAGACATGTACATAGCAACAGCAACAACACATGGTGGAGACATCTACACCTGTGACTCAGGCAATGCAAACTCCTGCTCTTTCACTGATCTAGACTGTGGTGAAAACTACTCTGTCACTGTTGTAGCTGTGGACAGAGGTTGTCACAGTCAACCAAGTTCAGCTGTGTATCTGAAAACAGGTGAGAAGATGTTCACCAAAGGCACCGTAATTCTGATTTTGAAGCGTTAGGTCATTTTCTCTGTGGGACTCAACTTAATTCAATTGAATGACTTAAAATCGGGATATGGAATGCACAATTGAGTAAAGGGAGGAACCAAGAAATACATTGTTCCATTTCTCTTTATACATTTTTAGATTCAAATAATGGTTATTTACATTTTGCTTCATTATATCTTGAAGCCCAGTTAGATTTTTTCTTCTTGGCTCATCACATTATGGCTTTAATCATGCTTAACTTTGGAATTGTCTTCTCTTTGTAGTGCCATGTGTTGCTACCAACATCTCTGTAGCTCCTGAATGTATCAGCAACAGTGCTGTTGTGTCCTGGTCTGGCCACAAAGGAACAGTACAGTACTATGTTTCTGCCTCAAGTAGTCAAGACAATGCCACCTGCCTGTCCTCTGAACTCCATTGTACTCTTACAAGCATGTGTGGCACCACCTACACTGTACGCGTTAAGGCTATCAATGGCAACTGCTCCAGTGACCATAGTCCGGCATTGACATTCAGCTCAGGTAAGAGATGGAGAACATTACACGCATGCTCGCACACACACACACACACACACACACACACACACACACACACACACACACGTGCGCATGCACACACTTCTTGTAAACCTGTGATGTGACAAAAATAATGATTCTGATTAACTTTCTCACTCTTTTTCTTTCTCTTCCCAGCCCCATGTGCTCCATATAATGTTACTGCCAGTCTGGTGTGTCCCAACTCAACCCATGTGACCTCACTGACCTGGGTAGGAAGCCCCAGTGCCACAGCTTACAATGTGACAGCGGTGGGCCAGGATGGACAAGTACATGACTGCAACACCAACAGTACCAGCTGTCAGATACCCAACATGCACTGTGGCCAGAACTTCACCATCACAGTGACACCATATTCTGACTCATGTGCTGGGAATCCCAGCATTCCTTATCGGTTGATGGCAGGTACAGAGCGGGAACAAGACCTAAAATCTAAAAACGATGTACTATTAGACCAATATTCTCCACAACATGAAAGAGAATAAACTTTTATTTTTCTCCATTTCTTACCTCTTATGTCTCCAGGTCCCTGCCCGCCTAGTAATATTTCTGTTTCTACATTATGCGGAGTTAGCAACGTGTCCTGGTCCCCTGACAGAGGAGCAGACATGTACATAGCAACAGCAACAACACATGGTGGAGACATCTACACCTGTGACTCAGGCAATGCAAACTCCTGCTCTTTCACTGATCTAGACTGTGGTGAAAACTACTCTGTCACTGTTGTAGCTGTGGACAGAGGTTGTCACAGTCAACCAAGTTCAGCTGTGTATCTGAAAACAGGTGAGAAGATGTTCACCAAAGGCACCGTAATTCTGATTTTGAAGCGTAAGGTCATTTTCTCTGTGGGACTCAACTTAATTCAATTGAATGACTTAAAATCGGGATATGGAATGCACAATTGAGTAAAGGGAGGAACCAAGAAATACGTTGTTCCATTTCTCTTTATACATTTTTAGATTCAAATCATGGTTATTTACATTTTGCTTCATTATATCTTGAAGCCCAGTTAGATTTTTTCTTCTTAGCTCATCACATTATGGCTTTAATCATGCTTAACTTTGGAATTGTCTTCTCTTTGTAGTGCCATGTGTTGCTACCAACATCTCTGTAGCTCCTGAATGTATCAGCAACAGTGCTGTTGTGTCCTGGTCTGGCCACAAAGGAACAGTACAGTACTATGTTTCTGCCTCAAGTAGTCAAGACAATGCCACCTGCCTGTCCTCTGAACTCCATTGCACTCTTACAAGCATGTGTGGCACCACCTACACTGTACGCGTTAAGGCTATCAATGGCAACTGCTCCAGTGACCATAGTCCGGCATTGACATTCAGCTCAGGTATGAGATGGAGAACATTACACGCATGCTCGCACACACACACACACACACACACACACACACACACACACACACACACACACACACACACACACACACACACACACACACACGTGCGCATGCACACACTTCTTGTAAACCTGTGATGTGACAAAAATAATGATTCTGATTAACTTTCTCACTCTTTTTCTTTCTCTTCCCAGCCCCATGTGCTCCATATAATGTTACTGCCAGTCTGGTGTGTCCCAACTCAACCCATGTGACCTCACTGACCTGGGTAGGAAGCCCCAGTGCCACAGCTTACAATGTGACAGCGGTGGGCCAGGATGGACAAGTACATGACTGCAACACCAACAGTACCAGCTGTCAGATACCCAACATGCACTGTGGCCAGAACTTCACCATCACAGTGACACCATATTCTGACTCATGTGCTGGGAATCCCAGCATTCCTTATCGGTTGATGGCAGGTACAGAGCGGGAACAAGACCTAAAATCTAAAAACGATGTACTATTAGACCAATATTCTCCACAACATGAAAGAGAATAAACTTTTATTTTTCTCCATTTCTTACCTCTTATGTCTCCAGGTCCCTGCCCGCCTAGTAATATTTCTGTTTCTACATTATGCGGAGTTAGCAACGTGTCCTGGTCCCCTGACAGAGGAGCAGACATGTACATAGCAACAGCAACAACACATGGTGGAGACATCTACACCTGTGACTCAGGCAATGCAAACTCCTGCTCTTTCACTGATCTAGACTGTGGTGAAAACTACTCTGTCACTGTTGTAGCTGTGGACAGAGGTTGTCACAGTCAACCAAGTTCAGCTGTGTATCTGAAAACAGGTGAGAAGATGTTCACCAAAGGCACCGTAATTCTGATTTTGAAGCGTAAGGTCATTTTCTCTGTGGGACTCAACTTAATTCAATTGAATGACTTAAAATCGGGATATGGAATGCACAATTGAGTAAAGGGAGGAACCAAGAAATACGTTGTTCCATTTCTCTTTATACATTTTTAGATTCAAATCATGGTTATTTACATTTTGCTTCATTATATCTTGAAGCCCAGTTAGATTTTTTCTTCTTAGCTCATCACATTATGGCTTTAATCATGCTTAACTTTGGAATTGTCTTCTCTTTGTAGTGCCATGTGTTGCTACCAACATCTCTGTAGCTCCTGAATGTATCAGCAACAGTGCTGTTGTGTCCTGGTCTGGCCACAAAGGAACAGTACAGTACTATGTTTCTGCCTCAAGTAGTCAAGACAATGCCACCTGCCTGTCCTCTGAACTCCATTGCACTCTTACAAGCATGTGTGGCACCACCTACACTGTACGCGTTAAGGCTATCAATGGCAACTGCTCCAGTGACCATAGTCCGGCATTGACATTCAGCTCAGGTATGAGATGGAGAACATTACACGCATGCTTGCACACACACACACACACACACACACACACACACATACACACACACACACACACACACGTGCGCATGCACACACTTCTTGTAAACCTGTGATGTGACAAAAATAATGATTCTGATTAACTTTCTCACTCTTTTTCTTTCTCTTCCCAGCCCCATGTGCTCCATATAATGTTACTGCCAGTCTGGTGTGTCCCAACTCAACCCATGTGACCTCACTGACCTGGGTAGGAAGCCCCAGTGCCACAGCTTACAATGTGACAGCGGTGGGCCAGGATGGACAAGTACATGACTGCAACACCAACAGTACCAGCTGTCAGATACCCAACATGCACTGTGGCCAGAACTTCACCATCACAGTGACACCATATTCTGACTCATGTGCTGGGAATCCCAGCATTCCTTATCGGTTGATGGCAGGTACAGAGCGGGAACAAGACCTAAAATCTAAAAACGATGTACTATTAGACCAATATTCTCCACAACATGAAAGAGAATAAACTTTTCTTTTTCTCCATTTCTTACCTCTTATGTCTCCAGGTCCCTGCCCGCCTAGTAATATTTCTGTTTCTACATTATGCGGAGTTAGCAACGTGTCCTGGTCCCCTGACAGAGGAGCAGACATGTACATAGCAACAGCAACAACACATGGTGGAGACATCTACACCTGTGACTCAGGCAATGCAAACTCCTGCTCTTTCACTGATCTAGACTGTGGTGAAAACTACTCTGTCACTGTTGTAGCTGTGGACAGAGGTTGTCACAGTCAACCAAGTTCAGCTGTGTATCTGAAAACAGGTGAGAAGATGTTCACCAAAGGCACCGTAATTCTGATTTTGAAGCGTAAGGTCATTTTCTCTGTGGGACTCAACTTAATTCAATTGAATGACTTAAAATCGGGATATGGAATGCACAATTGAGTAAAGGGAGGAACCAAGAAATACGTTGTTCCATTTCTCTTTATACATTTTTAGATTCAAATCATGGTTATTTACATTTTGCTTCATTATATCTTGAAGCCCAGTTAGATTTTTTCTTCTTAGCTCATCACATTATGGCTTTAATCATGCTTAACTTTGGAATTGTCTTCTCTTTGTAGTGCCATGTGTTGCTACCAACATCTCTGTAGCTCCTGAATGTATCAGCAACAGTGCTGTTGTGTCCTGGTCTGGCCACAAAGGAACAGTACAGTACTATGTTTCTGCCTCAAGTAGTCAAGACAATGCCACCTGCCTGTCCTCTGAACTCCATTGCACTCTTACAAGCATGTGTGGCACCACCTACACTGTACGCGTTAAGGCTATCAATGGCAACTGCTCCAGTGACCATAGTCCGGCATTGACATTCAGCTCAGGTATGAGATGGAGAACATTACACGCATGCTCGCACACACACACACACACACACACACACACACACACACACACACACGTGCGCAAGCACACACTTCTTGTAAACCTGTGATGTGACAAAAATAATGATTCTGATTAACTTTCTCACTCTTTTTCTTTCTCTTCCCAGCCCCATGTGCTCCATATAATGTTACTGCCAGTCTGGTGTGTCCCAACTCAACCCATGTGACCTCACTGACCTGGGTAGGAAGCCCCAGTGCCACAGCTTACAATGTGACAGCGGTGGGCCAGGATGGACAAGTACATGACTGCAACACCAACAGTACCAGCTGTCAGATACCCAACATGCACTGTGGCCAGAACTTCACCATCACAGTGACACCATATTCTGACTCATGTGCTGGGAATCCCAGCATTCCTTATCGGTTGATGGCAGGTACAGAGCGGGAACAAGACCTAAAATCTAAAAACGATGTACTATTAGACCAATATTCTCCACAACATGAAAGAGAATAAACTTTTCTTTTTCTCCATTTCTTACCTCTTATGTCTCCAGGTCCCTGCCCGCCTAGTAATATTTCTGTTTCTACATTATGCGGAGTTAGCAACGTGTCCTGGTCCCCTGACAGAGGAGCAGACATGTACATAGCAACAGCAACAACACATGGTGGAGACATCTACACCTGTGACTCAGGCAATGCAAACTCCTGCTCTTTCACTGATCTAGACTGTGGTGAAAACTACTCTGTCACTGTTGTAGCTGTGGACAGAGGTTGTCACAGTCAACCAAGTTCAGCTGTGTATCTGAAAACAGGTGAGAAGATGTTCACCAAAGGCACCGTAATTCTGATTTTGAAGCGTTAGGTCATTTTCTCTGTGGGACTCAACTTAATTCAATTGAATGACTTAAAATCGGGATATGGAATGCACAATTGATTAAAGGGAGGAACCAAGAAATACGTTGTTCCATTTCTCTTTATACATTTTTAGATTCAAATAATGTTTTTTTACATTTTGCTTCATTATATCTTGAAGCCCAGTTAGATTTTTTCTTCTTAGCTCATCACATTATGGCTTTAATCATGCTTAACTTTGGAATTGTCTTCTCTTTGTAGTGCCATGTGTTGCTACCAACATCTCTGTAGCTCCTGAATGTATCAGCAACAGTGCTGTTGTGTCCTGGTCTGGCCACAAAGGAACAGTACAGTACTATGTTTCTGCCTCAAGTAGTCAAGACAATGCCACCTGCCTGTCCTCTGAACTCCATTGCACTCTTACAAGCATGTGTGGCACCACCTACACTGTACGCGTTAAGGCTATCAATGGCAACTGCTCCAGTGACCATAGTCCGGCATTGACATTCAGCTCAGGTATGAGATGGAGAACATTACACGCATGCTCGCACACACACACACACACACACACACACACACACACACACACACACACACACACACACACACACACACACACACACGTGCGCATGCACACACTTCTTGTAAACCTGTGATGTGACAAAAATAATGATTCTGATTAACTTTCTCACTCTTTTTCTTTCTCTTCCCAGCCCCATGTGCTCCATATAATGTTACTGCCAGTCTGGTGTGTCCCAACTCAACCCATGTGACCTCACTGACCTGGGTAGGAAGCCCCAGTGCCACAGCTTACAATGTGACAGCGGTGGGCCAGGATGGACAAGTACATGACTGCAACACCAACAGTACCAGCTGTCAGATACCCAACATGCACTGTGGCCAGAACTTCACCATCACAGTGACACCATATTCTGACTCATGTGCTGGGAATCCCAGCATTCCTTATCGGTTGATGGCAGGTACAGAGCGGGAACAAGACCTAAAATCTAAAAACGATGTACTATTAGACCAATATTCTCCACAACATGAAAGAGAATAAACTTTTCTTTTTCTCCATTTCTTACCTCTTATGTCTCCAGGTCCCTGCCCGCCTAGTAATATTTCTGTTTCTACATTATGCGGAGTTAGCAACGTGTCCTGGTCCCCTGACAGAGGAGCAGACATGTACATAGCAACAGCAACAACACATGGTGGAGACATCTACACCTGTGACTCAGGCAATGCAAACTCCTGCTCTTTCACTGATCTAGACTGTGGTGAAAACTACTCTGTCACTGTTGTAGCTGTGGACAGAGGTTGTCACAGTCAACCAAGTTCAGCTGTGTATCTGAAAACAGGTGAGAAGATGTTCACCAAAGGCACCGTAATTCTGATTTTGAAGCGTTAGGTCATTTTCTCTGTGGGACTCAACTTAATTCAATTGAATGACTTAAAATCAGGATATGGAATGCACAATTGAGTAAAGGGAGGAACCAAGAAATACGTTGTTCCATTTCTCTTTATACATTTTTAGATTCAAATAATGTTTTTTTACATTTTGCTTCATTATATCTTGAAGCCCAGTTAGATTTTTTCTTCTTAGCTCATCACATTATGGCTTTAATCATGCTTAACTTTGGAATTGTCTTCTCTTTGTAGTGCCATGTGTTGCTACCAACATCTCTGTAGCTCCTGAATGTATCAGCAACAGTGCTGTTGTGTCCTGGTCTGGCCACAAAGGAACAGTACAGTACTATGTTTCTGCCTCAAGTAGTCAAGACAATGCCACCTGCCTGTCCTCTGAACTCCATTGCACTCTTACAAGCATGTGTGGCACCACCTACACTGTACGCGTTAAGGCTATCAATGGCAACTGCTCCAGTGACCATAGTCCGGCATTGACATTCAGCTCAGGTATGAGATGGAGAACATTACACGCATGCTCGCACACACACACACACACACACACACACACACACACACACACGTGCGCATGCACACACTTCTTGTAAACCTGTGATGTGACAAAAATAATGATTCTGATTAACTTTCTCACTCTTTTTCTTTCTCTTCCCAGCCCCATGTGCTCCATATAATGTTACTGCCAGTCTGGTGTGTCCCAACTCAACCCATGTGACCTCACTGACCTGGGTAGGAAGCCCCAGTGCCACAGCTTACAATGTGACAGCGGTGGGCCAGGATGGACAAGTACATGACTGCAACACCAACAGTACCAGCTGTCAGATACCCAACATGCACTGTGGCCAGAACTTCACCATCACAGTGACACCATATTCTGACTCATGTGCTGGGAATCCCAGCATTCCTTATCGGTTGATGGCAGGTACAGAGCGGGAACAAGACCTAAAATCTAAAAACGATGTACTATTAGACCAATATTCTCCACAACATGAAAGAGAATAAACTTTTCTTTTTCTCCATTTCTTACCTCTTATGTCTCCAGGTCCCTGCCCGCCTAGTAATATTTCTGTTTCTACATTATGCGGAGTTAGCAACGTGTCCTGGTCCCCTGACAGAGGAGCAGACATGTACATAGCAACAGCAACAACACATGGTGGAGACATCTACACCTGTGACTCAGGCGATGCAAACTCCTGCTCTTTCACTGATCTAGACTGTGGTGAAAACTACTCTGTCACTGTTGTAGCTGTGGACAGAGGTTGTCACAGTCAACCAAGTTCAGCTGTGTATCTGAAAACAGGTGAGAAGATGTTCACCAAAGGCACCGTAATTCTGATTTTGAAGCGTTAGGTCATTTTCTCTGTGGGACTCAACTTAATTCAATTGAATGACTTAAAATCGGGATATGGAATGCACAATTGAGTAAAGGGAGGAACCAAGAAATACGTTGTTCCATTTCTCTTTATACATTTTTAGATTCAAATAATGTTTTTTTACATTTTGCTTCATTATATCTTGAAGCCCAGTTAGATTTTTTCTTCTTAGCTCATCACATTATGGCTTTAATCATGCTTAACTTTGGAATTGTCTTCTCTTTGTAGTGCCATGTGTTGCTACCAACATCTCTGTAGCTCCTGAATGTATCAGCAACAGTGCTGTTGTGTCCTGGTCTGGCCACAAAGGAACAGTACAGTACTATGTTTCTGCCTCAAGTAGTCAAGACAATGCCACCTGCCTGTCCTCTGAACTCCATTGCACTCTTACAAGCATGTGTGGCACCACCTACACTGTACGCGTTAAGGCTATCAATGGCAACTGCTCCAGTGACCATAGTCCGGCATTGACATTCAGCTCAGGTATGAGATGGAGAACATTACACGCATGCTCGCACACACACACACACACACACACACACACACACACACACACACACACACACACACACACACGTGCGCATGCACACACTTCTTGTAAACCTGTGATGTGACAAAAATAATGATTCTGATTAACTTTCTCACTCTTTTTCTTTCTCTTCCCAGCCCCATGTGCTCCATATAATGTTACTGCCAGTCTGGTGTGTCCCAACTCAACCCATGTGACCTCACTGACCTGGGTAGGAAGCCCCAGTGCCACAGCTTACAATGTGACAGCGGTGGGCCAGGATGGACAAGTACATGACTGCAACACCAACAGTACCAGCTGTCAGATACCCAACATGCACTGTGGCCAGAACTTCACCATCACAGTGACACCATATTCTGACTCATGTGCTGGGAATCCCAGCATTCCTTATCGGTTGATGGCAGGTACAGAGCGGGAACAAGACCTAAAATCTAAAAACGATGTACTATTAGACCAATATTCTCCACAACATGAAAGAGAATAAACTTTTCTTTTTCTCCATTTCTTACCTCTTATGTCTCCAGGTCCCTGCCCGCCTAGTAATATTTCTGTTTCTACATTATGCGGAGTTAGCAACGTGTCCTGGTCCCCTGACAGAGGAGCAGACATGTACATAGCAACAGCAACAACACATGGTGGAGACATCTACACCTGTGACTCAGGCAATGCAAACTCCTGCTCTTTCACTGATCTAGACTGTGGTGAAAACTACTCTGTCACTGTTGTAGCTGTGGACAGAGGTTGTCACAGTCAACCAAGTTCAGCTGTGTATCTGAAAACAGGTGAGAATATATTCACCAAAGGCACCGTAATTCTGATTTTGAAGCGTTAGGTCATTACTTGCGCAAGCAGAGCGCGCAAGTAATCATTTCGCTTGGTCTCTTCGAAGTGAAGCCAAGTTTTCTTCAACCGTAAGTCTGTGCCTGGTTTGCTGGGACTAGTTACAAGTTACAAGTTACAACATTACGTCATATACACACCATGTACTCTGGTCCCAGTTCTCAACGATGACGTAATGTTGTAACTGGTCCCAGCAAACCAGGCACAAACCTACGGTTGAAAAAAACTTGGCTTCACTTTTTGGAACCAAGTAACCACAGTATACTGCTAATCAAATTACAACTACATACTCTGTATGTAGTTGTAATGTGATTTGTAATTTGTAAATCTGTGCCTGGTCTGCTGGGACCAGACTACACAGATGACCATATCTCTTACGTCATCACTGAGAGCTAGTCATACATATACACACCGTGTACTCTGGTCCCAGTTCTCAACGATGACGTAATGTTGTAACTGGTCCCAGCAAACCAGGCACAGACTTACGGTTGAAAAAAACTTGGCTTCGCTTTTTGGAACCAAGTAACCACAGTATACTGCTAATCAAATTACAACTACATACTCTGTATGTAGTTGTAATGTGATTTGTAATTTGTAAATCTGTGCCTGGTCTGCTGGGACCAGACTACACAGATGACCATATCTCTTACGTCATCACTGAGAGCTAGTCATACATATACACACCGTGTACTCTGGTCCCAGCTCTCAACGATGACGTAATGTGGTATCTGGTGGGACCAGATTACACAGATGACCATTTCTCTTACGTCATCACTGAGATACAAATCCAACTACAGATTTCGGAAGTATTTTAGATCATGTATATTTCAACAAATTTGAAAGTATTATTACAGAAATTGAAGTTAGAGACACATATTACTCTGATCATGATTTAGTATTAATATCACTATAGTACAAAATGAAATACATTTAAAACAATTGACAATTTACAATAAGTAATAAAATAATTATACTGTATAATATATTTTAATTCAGTTTATATACCTTTTTTTTCATCACATATCAATGATTCATTTTTCTGTAAAAAAGTAGTTAGGTAGCAAATAGTTACACGTAATGATTATACATTTCAAACGTTCCTTCACAGAGATACTGAGATGTGATGGTTTCTAGCGGTCGAAAGTACTTGCGCGCTCTGCTTGCGCACTAGTAGGCCATTTATGGCCTACTAGTGTGCAACAAGCAAGTATGCACTCGGCAGAGTGCAGTTCTAGTTTTCTCTGTGGGACTCAACTTAATTCAATTGAATGACTTAAAATCGGGATATGGAATGCACAATTGAGTAAAGGGAGGAACCAAGAAATACGTTGTTCCATTTCTCTTTATACATTTTTAGATTCAAATAATGGTTATTTACATTTTGCTTCATTATATCTTGAAGCCCAGTTAGATTTTCTTCTTAGCTCATCACATTATGGCTTTAATCATGCTTAACTTTGGAATTGTCTTCTCTTTGTAGTGCCATGTGTTGCTACCAACATCTCTGTAGCTCCTGAATGTATCAGCAACAGTGCTGTTGTGTCCTGGTCTGGCCACAAAGGAACAGTACAGTACTATGTTTCTGCCTCAAGTAGTCAAGACAATGCCACCTGCCTGTCCTCTGAACTCCATTGCACTCTTACAAGCATGTGTGGCACCACCTACACTGTACGCGTTAAGGCTATCAATGGCAACTGCTCCAGTGACCATAGTCCGGCATTGACATTCAGCTCAGGTATGAGATGGAGAACATTACACGCATGCTCGCGCACACACACACACACACACACACACACACACACACACACACACACACACACACACACACACACACAGAGACACACACACACACACACACACACACACACACACACACACGTGCGCATGCACACACTTCTTGTAAACCTGTGATGTGACAAAAATAATGATTCTGATTAACTTTCTCACTCTTTTTCTTTCTCTTCCCAGCCCCATGTGCTCCATATAATGTTACTGCCAGTCTGGTGTGTCCCAACTCAACCCATGTGACCTCACTGACCTGGGTAGGAAGCCCCAGTGCCACAGCTTACAATGTGACAGCGGTGGGCCAGGATGGACAAGTACATGACTGCAACACCAACAGTACCAGCTGTCAGATACCCAACATGCACTGTGGCCAGAACTTCACCATCAAAGTGACACCATATTCTGACTCATGTGCTGGGAATCCCAGCATTCCTTATCGGTTGATGGCAGGTACAGAGCGGGAACAAGACCTAAAATCTAAAAACGATGTACTATTAGACCAATATTCTCCACAACATGAAAGAGAATAAACTTTTCTTTTTCTCCATTTCTTACCTCTTATGTCTCCAGGTCCCTGCCCGCCTAGTAATATTTCTGTTTCTACATTATGCGGAGTTAGCAACGTGTCCTGGTCCCCTGACAGAGGAGCAGACATGTACATAGCAACAGCAACAACACATGGTGGAGACATCTACACCTGTGACTCAGGCAATGCAAACTCCTGCTCTTTCACTGATCTAGACTGTGGTGAAAACTACTCTGTCACTGTTGTAGCTGTGGACAGAGGTTGTCACAGTCAACCAAGTTCAGCTGTGTATCTGAAAACAGGTGAGAATATATTCACCAAAGGCACCGTAATTCTGATTTTGAAGCGTTAGGTCATTACTTGCGCAAGCAGAGCGCGCAAGTAATCATTTCGCTTGGTCTCTTCGAAGTGAAGCCAAGTTTTCTTCAACCGTAAGTCTGTGCCTGGTTTGCTGGGACTAGTTACAAGTTACAAGTTACAACATTACGTCATATACACACCATGTACTCTGGTCCCAGTTCTCAACGATGACGTAATGTTGTAACTGGTCCCAGCAAACCAGGCACAAACCTACGGTTGAAAAAAACTTGGCTTCACTTTTTGGAACCAAGTAACCACAGTATACTGCTAATCAAATTACAACTACATACTCTGTATGTAGTTGTAATGTGATTTGTAATTTGTAAATCTGTGCCTGGTCTGCTGGGACCAGACTACACAGATGACCATATCTCTTACGTCATCACTGAGAGCTAGTCATACATATACACACCGTGTACTCTGGTCCCAGTTCTCAACGATGACGTAATGTTGTAACTGGTCCCAGCAAACCAGGCACAGACTTACGGTTGAAAAAAACTTGGCTTCACTTTTTGGAACCAAGTAACCACAGTATACTGCTAATCAAATTACAACTACATACTCTGTATGTAGTTGTAATGTGATTTGTAATTTGTAAATCTGTGCCTGGTCTGCTGGGACCAGACTACACAGATGACCATATCTCTTACGTCATCACTGAGAGCTAGTCATACATATACACACCGTGTACTCTGGTCCCAGCTCTCAACGATGACGTAATGTGGTATCTGGTGGGACCAGATTACACAGATGACCATTTCTCTTACGTCATCACTGAGATACAAATCCAACTACAGATTTCGGAAGTATTTTAGATCATGTATATTTCAACAAATTTGAAAGTATTATTACAGAAATTGAAGTTAGAGACACATATTACTCTGATCATGATTTAGTATTAATATCACTATAGTACAAAATGAAATACATTTAAAACAATTGACAATTTACAATAAGTAATAAAATAATTATACTGTATAATATATTTTAATTCAGTTTATATACCTTTTTTTTCATCACATATCAATGATTCATTTTTCTGTAAAAAAGTAGTTAGGTAGCAAATAGTTACACGTAATGATTATACATTTCAAACGTTCCTTCACAGAGATACTGAGATGTGATGGTTTCTAGCGGTCGAAAGTACTTGCGCGCTCTGCTTGCGCACTAGTAGGCCATTTATGGCCTACTAGTGTGCAACAAGCAAGTATGCACTCGGCAGAGTGCAGTTCTAGTTTTCTCTGTGGGACTCAACTTAATTCAATTGAATGACTTAAAATCGGGATATGGAATGCACAATTGAGTAAAGGGAGGAACCAAGAAATACGTTGTTCCATTTCTCTTTATACATTTTTAGATTCAAATAATGGTTATTTACATTTTGCTTCATTATATCTTGAAGCCCAGTTAGATTTTTTCTTCTTAGCTCATCACATTATGGCTTTAATCATGCTTAACTTTGGAATTGTCTTCTCTTTGTAGTGCCATGTGTTGCTACCAACATCTCTGTAGCTCCTGAATGTATCAGCAACAGTGCTGTTGTGTCCTGGTCTGGCCACAAAGGAACAGTACAGTACTATGTTTCTGCCTCAAGTAGTCAAGACAATGCCACCTGCCTGTCCTCTGAACTCCATTGCACTCTTACAAGCATGTGTGGCACCACCTACACTGTACGCGTTAAGGCTATCAATGGCAACTGCTCCAGTGACCATAGTCCGGCATTGACATTCAGCTCAGGTATGAGATGGAGAACATTACACGCATGCTCGCACACACACACACACACACACACACACACACACACACACACACACACACACACACACACACACACACACACACACACACAGAGACACACACACACACACACACACACACACACACACACACACACACACACACACACGTGCGCATGCACACACTTCTTGTAAACCTGTGATGTGACAAAAATAAGGATTCTGATTAACTTTCTCACTCTTTTTCTTTCTCTTCCCAGCCCCATGTGCTCCATATAATGTTACTGCCAGTCTGGTGTGTCCCAACTCAACCCATGTGACCTCACTGACCTGGGTAGGAAGCCCCAGTGCCACAGCTTACAATGTGACAGCGGTGGGCCAGGATGGACAAGTACATGACTGCAACACCAACAGTACCAGCTGTCAGATACCCAACATGCACTGTGGCCAGAACTTCACCATCAAAGTGACACCATATTCTGACTCATGTGCTGGGAATCCCAGCATTCCTTATCGGTTGATGGCAGGTACAGAGCGGGAACAAGACCTAAAATCTAAAAACGATGTACTATTAGACCAATATTCTCCACAACATGAAAGAGAATAAACTTTTCTTTTTCTCCATTTCTTACCTCTTATGTCTCCAGGTCCCTGCCCGCCTAGTAATATTTCTGTTTCTACATTATGCGGAGTTAGCAACGTGTCCTGGTCCCCTGACAGAGGAGCAGACATGTACATAGCAACAGCAACAACACATGGTGGAGACATCTACACCTGTGACTCAGGCAATGCAAACTCCTGCTCTTTCACTGATCTAGACTGTGGTGAAAACTACTCTGTCACTGTTGTAGCTGTGGACAGAGGTTGTCACAGTCAACCAAGTTCAGCTGTATATCTGAAAACAGGTGAGAAGATGTTCACCAAAGGCACCGTAATTCTGATTTTGAAGCGTTAGGTCATTTTCTCTGTGGGACTCAACTTAATTCAATTGAATGACTTAAAATCGGGATATGGAATGCACAATTGAGTAAAGGGAGGAACCAAGAAATACGTTGTTCCATTTCTCTTTATACATTTTTAGATTCAAATAATGGTTATTTACATTTTGCTTCATTATATCTTGAAGCCCAGTTAGATTTTTTCTTCTTAGCTCATCACATTATGGCTTTAATCATGCTTAACTTTGGAATTGTCTTCTCTTTGTAGTGCCATGTGTTGCTACCAACATCTCTGTAGCTCCTGAATGTATCAGCAACAGTGCTGTTGTGTCCTGGTCTGGCCACAAAGGAACAGTACAGTACTATGTTTCTGCCTCAAGTAGTCAAGACAATGCCACCTGCCTGTCCTCTGAACTCCATTGCACTCTTACAAGCATGTGTGGCACCACCTACACTGTACGCGTTAAGGCTATCAATGGCAACTGCTCCAGTGACCATAGTCCGGCATTGACATTCAGCTCAGGTATGAGATGGAGAACATTACACGCATGCTCGCACACACACACACACACACACACACACACACACACACGTGCGCATGCACACACTTCTTGTAAACCTGTGATGTGACAAAAATAATGATTCTGATTAACTTTCTCACTCTTTTTCTTTCTCTTCCCAGCCCCATGTGCTCCATATAATGTTACTGCCAGTCTGGTGTGTCCCAACTCAACCCATGTGACCTCACTGACCTGGGTAGGAAGCCCCAGTGCCACAGCTTACAATGTGACAGCGGTGGGCCAGGATGGACAAGTACATGACTGCAACACCAACAGTACCAGCTGTCAGATACCCAACATGCACTGTGGCCAGAACTTCACCATCACAGTGACACCATATTCTGACTCATGTGCTGGGAATCCCAGCATTCCTTATCGGTTGATGGCAGGTACAGAGCGGGAACAAGACCTAAAATCTAAAAACGATGTACTATTAGACCAATATTCTCCACAACATGAAAGAGAATAAACTTTTCTTTTTCTCCATTTCTTACCTCTTATGTCTCCAGGTCCCTGCCCGCCTAGTAATATTTCTGTTTCTACATTATGCGGAGTTAGCAACGTGTCCTGGTCCCCTGACAGAGGAGCAGACATGTACATAGCAACAGCAACAACACATGGTGGAGACATCTACACCTGTGACTCAGGCAATGCAAACTCCTGCTCTTTCACTGATCTAGACTGTGGTGAAAACTACTCTGTCACTGTTGTAGCTGTGGACAGAGGTTGTCACAGTCAACCAAGTTCAGCTGTGTATCTGAAAACAGGTGAGAAGATGTTCACCAAAGGCACCGTAATTCTGATTTTGAAGCGTTAGGTCATTTTCTCTGTGGGACTCAACTTAATTCAATTGAATGACTTAAAATCGGGATATGGAATGCACAATTGAGTAAAGGGAGGAACCAAGAAATACGTTGTTCCATTTCTCTTTATACATTTTTAGATTCAAATAATGGTTATTTACATTTTGCTTCATTATATCTTGAAGCCCAGTTAGATTTTTTCTTCTTAGCTCATCACATTATGGCTTTAATCATGCTTAACTTTGGAATTGTCTTCTCTTTGTAGTGCCATGTGTTGCTACCAACATCTCTGTAGCTCCTGAATGTATCAGCAACAGTGCTGTTGTGTCCTGGTCTGGCCACAAAGGAACAGTACAGTACTATGTTTCTGCCTCAAGTAGTCAAGACAATGCCACCTGCCTGTCCTCTGAACTCCATTGCACTCTTACAAGCATGTGTGGCACCACCTACACTGTACGCGTTAAGGCTATCAATGGCAACTGCTCCAGTGACCATAGTCCGGCATTGACATTCAGCTCAGGTATGAGATGGAGAACATTACACGCATGCTCGCACACACACACACACACACACACACACACACACACACACACACACACACACACACACACACACACACACACGTGCGCATGCACACACTTCTTGTAAACCTGTGATGTGACAAAAATAATGATTCTGATTAACTTTCTCACTCTTTTTCTTTCTCTTCCCAGCCCCATGTGCTCCATATAATGTTACTGCCAGTCTGGTGTGTCCCAACTCAACCCATGTGACCTCACTGACCTGGGTAGGAAGCCCCAGTGCCACAGCTTACAATGTGACAGCGGTGGGCCAGGATGGACAAGTACATGACTGCAACACCAACAGTACCAGCTGTCAGATACCCAACATGCACTGTGGCCAGAACTTCACCATCACAGTGACACCATATTCTGACTCATGTGCTGGGAATCCCAGCATTCCTTATCGGTTGATGGCAGGTACAGAGCGGGAACAAGACCTAAAATCTAAAAACGATGTACTATTAGACCAATATTCTCCACAACATGAAAGAGAATAAACTTTTCTTTTTCTCCATTTCTTACCTCTTATGTCTCCAGGTCCCTGCCCGCCTAGTAATATTTCTGTTTCTACATTATGCGGAGTTAGCAACGTGTCCTGGTCCCCTGACAGAGGAGCAGACATGTACATAGCAACAGCAACAACACATGGTGGAGACATCTACACCTGTGACTCAGGCAATGCAAACTCCTGCTCTTTCACTGATCTAGACTGTGGTGAAAACTACTCTGTCACTGTTGTAGCTGTGGACAGAGGTTGTCACAGTCAACCAAGTTCAGCTGTGTATCTGAAAACAGGTGAGAAGATGTTCACCAAAGGCACCGTAATTCTGATTTTGAAGCGTTAGGTCATTTTCTCTGTGGGACTCAACTTAATTCAATTGAATGACTTAAAATCGGGATATGGAATGCACAATTGAGTAAAGGGAGGAACCAAGAAATACGTTGTTCCATTTCTCTTTATACATTTTTAGATTCAAATAATGGTTATTTACATTTTGCTTCATTATATCTTGAAGCCCAGTTAGATTTTTTCTTCTTAGCTCATCACATTATGGCTTTAATCATGCTTAACTTTGGAATTGTCTTCTCTTTGTAGTGCCATGTGTTGCTACCAACATCTCTGTAGCTCCTGAATGTATCAGCAACAGTGCTGTTGTGTCCTGGTCTGGCCACAAAGGAACAGTACAGTACTATGTTTCTGCCTCAAGTAGTCAAGACAATGCCACCTGCCTGTCCTCTGAACTCCATTGCACTCTTACAAGCATGTGTGGCACCACCTACACTGTACGCGTTAAGGCTATCAATGGCAACTGCTCCAGTGACCATAGTCCGGCATTGACATTCAGCTCAGGTATGAGATGGAGAACATTACACGCATGCTCGCACACACACACACACACACACACACACACACAGACACACACACACACACACACACACACACACACACACATGCGCATGCACACACTTCTTGTAAACCTGTGATGTGACAAAAATAATGATTCTGATTAACTTTCTCACTCTTTTTCTTTCTCTTCCCAGCCCCATGTGCTCCATATAATGTTACTGCCAGTCTGGTGTGTCCCAACTCAACCCATGTGACCTCACTGACCTGGGTAGGAAGCCCCAGTGCCACAGCTTACAATGTGACAGCGGTGGGCCAGGATGGACAAGTACATGACTGCAACACCAACAGTACCAGCTGTCAGATACCCAACATGCACTGTGGCCAGAACTTCACCATCACAGTGACACCATATTCTGACTCATGTGCTGGGAATCCCAGCATTCCTTATCGGTTGATGGCAGGTACAGAGCGGGAACAAGACCTAAAATCTAAAAACGATGTACTATTAGACCAATATTCTCCACAACATGAAAGAGAATAAACTTTTCTTTTTCTCCATTTCTTACCTCTTATGTCTCCAGGTCCCTGCCCGCCTAGTAATATTTCTGTTTCTACATTATGCGGAGTTAGCAACGTGTCCTGGTCCCCTGACAGAGGAGCAGACATGTACATAGCAACAGCAACAACACATGGTGGAGACATCTACACCTGTGACTCAGGCAATGCAAACTCCTGCTCTTTCACTGATCTAGACTGTGGTGAAAACTACTCTGTCACTGTTGTAGCTGTGGACAGAGGTTGTCACAGTCAACCAAGTTCAGCTGTGTATCTGAAAACAGGTGAGAAGATGTTCACCAAAGGCACCGTAATTCTGATTTTGAAGCGTTAGGTCATTTTCTCTGTGGGACTCAACTTAATTCAATTGAATGACTTAAAATCGGGATATGGAATGCACAATTGAGTAAAGGGAGGAACCAAGAAATACGTTGTTCCATTTCTCTTTATACATTTTTAGATTCAAATAATGGTTATTTACATTTTGCTTCATTATATCTTGAAGCCCAGTTAGATTTTTTCTTCTTAGCTCATCACATTATGGCTTTAATCATGCTTAACTTTGGAATTGTCTTCTCTTTGTAGTGCCATGTGTTGCTACCAACATCTCTGTAGCTCCTGAATGTATCAGCAACAGTGCTGTTGTGTCCTGGTCTGGCCACAAAGGAACAGTACAGTACTATGTTTCTGCCTCAAGTAGTCAAGACAATGCCACCTGCCTGTCCTCTGAACTCCATTGCACTCTTACAAGCATGTGTGGCACCACCTACACTGTACGCGTTAAGGCTATCAATGGCAACTGCTCCAGTGACCATAGTCCGGCATTGACATTCAGCTCAGGTATGAGATGGAGAACATTACACGCATGCTCGCACACACACACACACACACACACACACACACACACACACACACACACACACACACACACACACACACACACACACACACACACACACGTGCGCATGCACACACTTCTTGTAAACCTGTGATGTGACAAAAATAATGATTCTGATTAACTTTCTCACTCTTTTTCTTTCTCTTCCCAGCCCCATGTGCTCCATATAATGTTACTGCCAGTCTGGTGTGTCCCAACTCAACCCATGTGACCTCACTGACCTGGGTAGGAAGCCCCAGTGCCACAGCTTACAATGTGACAGCGGTGGGCCAGGATGGACAAGTACATGACTGCAACACCAACAGTACCAGCTGTCAGATACCCAACATGCACTGTGGCCAGAACTTCACCATCACAGTGACACCATATTCTGACTCATGTGCTGGGAATCCCAGCATTCCTTATCGGTTGATGGCAGGTACAGAGCGGGAACAAGACCTAAAATCTAAAAACGATGTACTATTAGACCAATATTCTCCACAACATGAAAGAGAATAAACTTTTCTTTTTCTCCATTTCTTACCTCTTATGTCTCCAGGTCCCTGCCCGCCTAGTAATATTTCTGTTTCTACATTATGCGGAGTTAGCAACGTGTCCTGGTCCCCTGACAGAGGAGCAGACATGTACATAGCAACAGCAACAACACATGGTGGAGACATCTACACCTGTGACTCAGGCAATGCAAACTCCTGCTCTTTCACTGATCTAGACTGTGGTGAAAACTACTCTGTCACTGTTGTAGCTGTGGACAGAGGTTGTCACAGTCAACCAAGTTCAGCTGTGTATCTGAAAACAGGTGAGAAGATGTTCACCAAAGGCACCGTAATTCTGATTTTGAAGCGTTAGGTCATTTTCTCTGTGGGACTCAACTTAATTCAATTGAATGACTTAAATTCGGGATATGGAATGCACAATTGAGTAAAGGGAGGAACCAAGAAATACGTTGTTCCATTTCTCTTTATACATTTTTAGATTCAAATAATGGTTATTTACATTTTACTTCATTATATCTTGAAGCCCAGTTAGATTTTTTCTTCTTAGCTCATCACATTATGGCTTTAATCATGCTTAACTTTGGAATTGTCTTCTCTTTGTAGTGCCATGTGTTGCTACCAACATCTCTGTAGCTCCTGAATGTATCAGCAACAGTGCTGTTGTGTCCTGGTCTGGCCACAAAGGAACAGTACAGTACTATGTTTCTGCCTCAAGTAGTCAAGACAATGCCACCTGCCTGTCCTCTGAACTCCATTGCACTCTTACAAGCATGTGTGGCACCACCTACACTGTACGCGTTAAGGCTATCAATGGCAACTGCTCCAGTGACCATAGTCCGGCATTGACATTCAGCTCAGGTATGAGATGGAGAACATTACACGCATGCTCGCACACACACACACACACACACACACACACACACACACACACACACACACACACACACACGTGCGCATGCACACACTTCTTGTAAACCTGTGATGTGACAAAAATAATGATTCTGATTAACTTTCTCACTCTTTTTCTTTCTCTTCCCAGCCCCATGTGCTCCATATAATGTTACTGCCAGTCTGGTGTGTCCCAACTCAACCCATGTGACCTCACTGACCTGGGTAGGAAGCCCCAGTGCCACAGCTTACAATGTGACAGCGGTGGGCCAGGATGGACAAGTACATGACTGCAACACCAACAGTACCAGCTGTCAGATACCCAACATGCACTGTGGCCAGAACTTCACCATCACAGTGACACCATATTCTGACTCATGTGCTGGGAATCCCAGCATTCCTTATCGGTTGATGGCAGGTACAGAGCGGGAACAAGACCTAAAATCTAAAAACGATGTACTATTAGACCAATATTCTCCACAACATGAAAGAGAATAAACTTTTCTTTTTCTCCATTTCTTACCTCTTATGTCTCCAGGTCCCTGCCCGCCTAGTAATATTTCTGTTTCTACATTATGCGGAGTTAGCAACGTGTCCTGGTCCCCTGACAGAGGAGCAGACATGTACATAGCAACAGCAACAACACATGGTGGAGACATCTACACCTGTGACTCAGGCAATGCAAACTCCTGCTCTTTCACTGATCTAGACTGTGGTGAAAACTACTCTGTCACTGTTGTAGCTGTGGACAGAGGTTGTCACAGTCAACCAAGTTCAGCTGTGTATCTGAAAACAGGTGAGAAGATGTTCACCAAAGGCACCGTAATTCTGATTTTGAAGCGTTAGGTCATTTTCTCTGTGGGACTCAACTTAATTCAATTGAATGACTTAAAATCGGGATATGGAATGCACAATTGAGTAAAGGGAGGAACCAAGAAATACGTTGTTCCATTTCTCTTTATACATTTTTAGATTCAAATAATGGTTATTTACATTTTGCTTCATTATATCTTGAAGCCCAGTTAGATTTTTTCTTCTTAGCTCATCACATTATGGCTTTAATCATGCTTAACTTTGGAATTGTCTTCTCTTTGTAGTGCCATGTGTTGCTACCAACATCTCTGTAGCTCCTGAATGTATCAGCAACAGTGCTGTTGTGTCCTGGTCTGGCCACAAAGGAACAGTACAGTACTATGTTTCTGCCTCAAGTAGTCAAGACAATGCCACCTGCCTGTCCTCTGAACTCCATTGCACTCTTACAAGCATGTGTGGCACCACCTACACTGTACGCGTTAAGGCTATCAATGGCAACTGCTCCAGTGACCATAGTCCGGCATTGACATTCAGCTCAGGTATGAGATGGAGAACATTACACGCATGCTCGCACACACACACACACACACACACACACACACACACACACACACACACACACACGTGCGCATGCACACACTTCTTGTAAACCTGTGATGTGACAAAAATAATGATTCTGATTAACTTTCTCACTCTTTTTCTTTCTCTTCCCAGCCCCATGTGCTCCATATAATGTTACTGCCAGTCTGGTGTGTCCCAACTCAACCCATGTGACCTCACTGACCTGGGTAGGAAGCCCCAGTGCCACAGCTTACAATGTGACAGCGGTGGGCCAGGATGGACAAGTACATGACTGCAACACCAACAGTACCAGCTGTCAGATACCCAACATGCACTGTGGCCAGAACTTCACCATCACAGTGACACCATATTCTGACTCATGTGCTGGGAATCCCAGCATTCCTTATCGGTTGATGGCAGGTACAGAGCGGGAACAAGACCTAAAATCTAAAAACGATGTACTATTAGACCAATATTCTCCACAACATGAAAGAGAATAAACTTTTCTTTTTCTCCATTTCTTACCTCTTATGTCTCCAGGTCCCTGCCCGCCTAGTAATATTTCTGTTTCTACATTATGCGGAGTTAGCAACGTGTCCTGGTCCCCTGACAGAGGAGCAGACATGTACATAGCAACAGCAACAACACATGGTGGAGACATCTACACCTGTGACTCAGGCAATGCAAACTCCTGCTCTTTCACTGATCTAGACTGTGGTGAAAACTACTCTGTCACTGTTGTAGCTGTGGACATAGGTTGTCACAGTCAACCAAGTTCAGCTGTGTATCTGAAAACAGGTGAGAAGATGTTCACCAAAGGCACCGTAATTCTGATTTTGAAGCGTTAGGTCATTTTCTCTGTGGGACTCAACTTAATTCAATTGAATGACTTAAAATCGGGATATGGAATGCACAATTGAGTAAAGGGAGGAACCAAGAAATACGTTGTTCCATTTCTCTTTATACATTTTTAGATTCAAATAATGGTTATTTACATTTTGCTTCATTATATCTTGAAGCCCAGTTAGATTTTTTCTTCTTAGCTCATCACATTATGGCTTTAATCATGCTTAACTTTGGAATTGTCTTCTCTTTGTAGTGCCATGTGTTGCTACCAACATCTCTGTAGCTCCTGAATGTATCAGCAACAGTGCTGTTGTGTCCTGGTCTGGCCACAAAGGAACAGTACAGTACTATGTTTCTGCCTCAAGTAGTCAAGACAATGCCACCTGCCTGTCCTCTGAACTCCATTGCACTCTTACAAGCATGTGTGGCACCACCTACACTGTACGCGTTAAGGCTATCAATGGCAACTGCTCCAGTGACCATAGTCCGGCATTGACATTCAGCTCAGGTATGAGATGGAGAACATTACACGCATGCTCGCACACACACACACACACACACACACACACACACACACACACACACACACACACACACACACACACACACACACACACACACACACAGAGACACACACACACACACACACACACACACACACACACACACACACACACACACACGTGCGCATGCACACACTTCTTGTAAACCTGTGATGTGACAAAAATAATGATTCTGATTAACTTTCTCACTCTTTTTCTTTCTCTTCCCAGCCCCATGTGCTCCATATAATGTTACTGCCAGTCTGGTGTGTCCCAACTCAACCCATGTGACCTCACTGACCTGGGTAGGAAGCCCCAGTGCCACAGCTTACAATGTGACAGCGGTGGGCCAGGATGGACAAGTACATGACTGCAACACCAACAGTACCAGCTGTCAGATACCCAACATGCACTGTGGCCAGAACTTCACCATCAAAGTGACACCATATTCTGACTCATGTGCTGGGAATCCCAGCATTCCTTATCGGTTGATGGCAGGTACAGAGCGGGAACAAGACCTAAAATCTAAAAACGATGTACTATTAGACCAATATTCTCCACAACATGAAAGAGAATAAACTTTTCTTTTTCTCCATTTCTTACCTCTTATGTCTCCAGGTCCCTGCCCGCCTAGTAATATTTCTGTTTCTACATTATGCGGAGTTAGCAACGTGTCCTGGTCCCCTGACAGAGGAGCAGACATGTACATAGCAACAGCAACAACACATGGTGGAGACATCTACACCTGTGACTCAGGCAATGCAAACTCCTGCTCTTTCACTGATCTAGACTGTGGTGAAAACTACTCTGTCACTGTTGTAGCTGTGGACAGAGGTTGTCACAGTCAACCAAGTTCAGCTGTATATCTGAAAACAGGTGAGAAGATGTTCACCAAAGGCACCGTAATTCTGATTTTGAAGCGTTAGGTCATTTTCTCTGTGGGACTCAACTTAATTCAATTGAATGACTTAAAATCGGGATATGGAATGCACAATTGAGTAAAGGGAGGAACCAAGAAATACGTTGTTCCATTTCTCTTTATACATTTTTAGATTCAAATAATGGTTATTTACATTTTGCTTCATTATATCTTGAAGCCCAGTTAGATTTTTTCTTCTTAGCTCATCACATTATGGCTTTAATCATGCTTAACTTTGGAATTGTCTTCTCTTTGTAGTGCCATGTGTTGCTACCAACATCTCTGTAGCTCCTGAATGTATCAGCAACAGTGCTGTTGTGTCCTGGTCTGGCCACAAAGGAACAGTACAGTACTATGTTTCTGCCTCAAGTAGTCAAGACAATGCCACCTGCCTGTCCTCTGAACTCCATTGCACTCTTACAAGCATGTGTGGCACCACCTACACTGTACGCGTTAAGGCTATCAATGGCAACTGCTCCAGTGACCATAGTCCGGCATTGACATTCAGCTCAGGTATGAGATGGAGAACATTACACGCATGCTCGCACACACACACACACACACACACACACACACACACACACACACACGTGCGCATGCACACACTTCTTGTAAACCTGTGATGTGACAAAAATAATGATTCTGATTAACTTTCTCACTCTTTTTCTTTCTCTTCCCAGCCCCATGTGCTCCATATAATGTTACTGCCAGTCTGGTGTGTCCCAACTCAACCCATGTGACCTCACTGACCTGGGTAGGAAGCCCCAGTGCCACAGCTTACAATGTGACAGCGGTGGGCCAGGATGGACAAGTACATGACTGCAACACCAACAGTACCAGCTGTCAGATACCCAACATGCACTGTGGCCAGAACTTCACCATCACAGTGACACCATATTCTGACTCATGTGCTGGGAATCCCAGCATTCCTTATCGGTTGATGGCAGGTACAGAGCGGGAACAAGACCTAAAATCTAAAAACGATGTACTATTAGACCAATATTCTCCACAACATGAAAGAGAATAAACTTTTCTTTTTCTCCATTTCTTACCTCTTATGTCTCCAGGTCCCTGCCCGCCTAGTAATATTTCTGTTTCTACATTATGCGGAGTTAGCAACGTGTCCTGGTCCCCTGACAGAGGAGCAGACATGTACATAGCAACAGCAACAACACATGGTGGAGACATCTACACCTGTGACTCAGGCAATGCAAACTCCTGCTCTTTCACTGATCTAGACTGTGGTGAAAACTACTCTGTCACTGTTGTAGCTGTGGACAGAGGTTGTCACAGTCAACCAAGTTCAGCTGTGTATCTGAAAACAGGTGAGAAGATGTTCACCAAAGGCACCGTAATTCTGATTTTGAAGCGTTAGGTCATTTTCTCTGTGGGACTCAACTTAATTCAATTGAATGACTTAAAATCGGGATATGGAATGCACAATTGAGTAAAGGGAGGAACCAAGAAATACGTTGTTCCATTTCTCTTTATACATTTTTAGATTCAAATAATGGTTATTTACATTTTGCTTCATTATATCTTGAAGCCCAGTTAGATTTTTTCTTCTTAGCTCATCACATTATGGCTTTAATCATGCTTAACTTTGGAATTGTCTTCTCTTTGTAGTGCCATGTGTTGCTACCAACATCTCTGTAGCTCCTGAATGTATCAGCAACAGTGCTGTTGTGTCCTGGTCTGGCCACAAAGGAACAGTACAGTACTATGTTTCTGCCTCAAGTAGTCAAGACAATGCCACCTGCCTGTCCTCTGAACTCCATTGCACTCTTACAAGCATGTGTGGCACCACCTACACTGTACGCGTTAAGGCTATCAATGGCAACTGCTCCAGTGACCATAGTCCGGCATTGACATTCAGCTCAGGTATGAGATGGAGAACATTACACGCATGCTCGCACACACACACACACACACACACACACACACACACACAGACACACACACACACACACACACACACACACACACATGCGCATGCACACACTTCTTGTAAACCTGTGATGTGACAAAAATAATGATTCTGATTAACTTTCTCACTCTTTTTCTTTCTCTTCCAAGCCCCATGTGCTCCATATAATGTTACTGCCAGTCTGGTGTGTCCCAACTCAACCCATGTGACCTCACTGACCTGGGTAGGAAGCCCCAGTGCCACAGCTTACAATGTGACAGCGGTGGGCCAGGATGGACAAGTACATGACTGCAACACCAACAGTACCAGCTGTCAGATACCCAACATGCACTGTGGCCAGAACTTCACCATCACAGTGACACCATATTCTGACTCATGTGCTGGGAATCCCAGCATTCCTTATCGGTTGATGGCAGGTACAGAGCGGGAACAAGACCTAAAATCTAAAAACGATGTACTATTAGACCAATATTCTCCACAACATGAAAGAGAATAAACTTTTCTTTTTCTCCATTTCTTACCTCTTATGTCTCCAGGTCCCTGCCCGCCTAGTAATATTTCTGTTTCTACATTATGCGGAGTTAGCAACGTGTCCTGGTCCCCTGACAGAGGAGCAGACATGTACATAGCAACAGCAACAACACATGGTGGAGACATCTACACCTGTGACTCAGGCAATGCAAACTCCTGCTCTTTCACTGATCTAGACTGTGGTGAAAACTACTCTGTCACTGTTGTAGCTGTGGACAGAGGTTGTCACAGTCAACCAAGTTCAGCTGTGTATCTGAAAACAGGTGAGAAGATGTTCACCAAAGGCACCGTAATTCTGATTTTGAAGCGTTAGGTCATTTTCTCTGTGGGACTCAACTTAATTCAATTGAATGACTTAAAATCGGGATATGGAATGCACAATTGAGTAAAGGGAGGAACCAAGAAATACGTTGTTCCATTTCTCTTTATACATTTTTAGATTCAAATAATGGTTATTTACATTTTGCTTCATTATATCTTGAAGCCCAGTTAGATTTTTTCTTCTTAGCTCATCACATTATGGCTTTAATCATGCTTAACTTTGGAATTGTCTTCTCTTTGTAGTGCCATGTGTTGCTACCAACATCTCTGTAGCTCCTGAATGTATCAGCAACAGTGCTGTTGTGTCCTGGTCTGGCCACAAAGGAACAGTACAGTACTATGTTTCTGCCTCAAGTAGTCAAGACAATGCCACCTGCCTGTCCTCTGAACTCCATTGCACTCTTACAAGCATGTGTGGCACCACCTACACTGTACGCGTTAAGGCTATCAATGGCAACTGCTCCAGTGACCATAGTCCGGCATTGACATTCAGCTCAGGTATGAGATGGAGAACATTACACGCATGCTCGCACACACACACACACACACACACACACACACACACACACACACACACACACACACACACACACACACACACACACACACACGTGCGCATGCACACACTTCTTGTAAACCTGTGATGTGACAAAAATAATGATTCTGATTAACTTTCTCACTCTTTTTCTTTCTCTTCCCAGCCCCATGTGCTCCATATAATGTTACTGCCAGTCTGGTGTGTCCCAACTCAACCCATGTGACCTCACTGACCTGGGTAGGAA
This sequence comes from Protomyctophum bolini, assembly GCF_963924005.1. Taxonomy (NCBI): domain Eukaryota; kingdom Metazoa; phylum Chordata; class Actinopteri; order Myctophiformes; family Myctophidae; genus Protomyctophum; species Protomyctophum bolini. The sequence goes on from NC_137867.1 coordinate 5,066,067, forward strand.
GCCCCAGTGCCACAGCTTACAATGTGACAGCGGTGGGCCAGGATGGACAAGTACATGACTGCAACACCAACAGTACCAGCTGTCAGATACCCAACATGCACTGTGGCCAGAACTTCACCATCACAGTGACACCATATTCTGACTCATGTGCTGGGAATCCCAGCATTCCTTATCGGTTGATGGCAGGTACAGAGCGGGAACAAGACCTAAAATCTAAAAACGATGTACTATTAGACCAATATTCTCCACAACATGAAAGAGAATAAACTTTTCTTTTTCTCCATTTCTTACCTCTTATGTCTCCAGGTCCCTGCCCGCCTAGTAATATTTCTGTTTCTACATTATGCGGAGTTAGCAACGTGTCCTGGTCCCCTGACAGAGGAGCAGACATGTACATAGCAACAGCAACAACACATGGTGGAGACATCTACACCTGTGACTCAGGCAATGCAAACTCCTGCTCTTTCACTGATCTAGACTGTGGTGAAAACTACTCTGTCACTGTTGTAGCTGTGGACAGAGGTTGTCACAGTCAACCAAGTTCAGCTGTGTATCTGAAAACAGGTGAGAAGATGTTCACCAAAGGCACCGTAATTCTGATTTTGAAGCGTTAGGTCATTTTCTCTGTGGGACTCAACTTAATTCAATTGAATGACTTAAATTCGGGATATGGAATGCACAATTGAGTAAAGGGAGGAACCAAGAAATACGTTGTTCCATTTCTCTTTATACATTTTTAGATTCAAATAATGGTTATTTACATTTTACTTCATTATATCTTGAAGCCCAGTTAGATTTTTTCTTCTTAGCTCATCACATTATGGCTTTAATCATGCTTAACTTTGGAATTGTCTTCTCTTTGTAGTGCCATGTGTTGCTACCAACATCTCTGTAGCTCCTGAATGTATCAGCAACAGTGCTGTTGTGTCCTGGTCTGGCCACAAAGGAACAGTACAGTACTATGTTTCTGCCTCAAGTAGTCAAGACAATTCCACCTGCCTGTCCTCTGAACTCCATTGCACTCTTACAAGCATGTGTGGCACCACCTACACTGTACGCGTTAAGGCTATCAATGGCAACTGCTCCAGTGACCATAGTCCGGCATTGACATTCAGCTCAGGTATGAGATGGAGAACATTACACGCATGCTCGCACACACACACACACACACACACACACACACACACACACACACACACACACACACACACACACACACACACACACACGTGCGCATGCACACACTTCTTGTAAACCTGTGATGTGACAAAAATAATGATTCTGATTAACTTTCTCACTCTTTTTCTTTCTCTTCCCAGCCCCATGTGCTCCATATAATGTTACTGCCAGTCTGGTGTGTCCCAACTCAACCCATGTGACCTCACTGACCTGGGTAGGAAGCCCCAGTGCCACAGCTTACAATGTGACAGCGGTGGGCCAGGATGGACAAGTACATGACTGCAACACCAACAGTACCAGCTGTCAGATACCCAACATGCACTGTGGCCAGAACTTCACCATCACAGTGACACCATATTCTGACTCATGTGCTGGGAATCCCAGCATTCCTTATCGGTTGATGGCAGGTACAGAGCGGGAACAAGACCTAAAATCTAAAAACGATGTACTATTAGACCAATATTCTCCACAACATGAAAGAGAATAAACTTTTCTTTTTCTCCATTTCTTACCTCTTATGTCTCCAGGTCCCTGCCCGCCTAGTAATATTTCTGTTTCTACATTATGCGGAGTTAGCAACGTGTCCTGGTCCCCTGACAGAGGAGCAGACATGTACATAGCAACAGCAACAACACATGGTGGAGACATCTACACCTGTGACTCAGGCAATGCAAACTCCTGCTCTTTCACTGATCTAGACTGTGGTGAAAACTACTCTGTCACTGTTGTAGCTGTGGACAGAGGTTGTCACAGTCAACCAAGTTCAGCTGTGTATCTGAAAACAGGTGAGAAGATGTTCACCAAAGGCACCGTAATTCTGATTTTGAAGCGTTAGGTCATTTTCTCTGTGGGACTCAACTTAATTCAATTGAATGACTTAAAATCGGGATATGGAATGCACAATTGAGTAAAGGGAGGAACCAAGAAATACGTTGTTCCATTTCTCTTTATACATTTTTAGATTCAAATAATGGTTATTTACATTTTGCTTCATTATATCTTGAAGCCCAGTTAGATTTTTTCTTCTTAGCTCATCACATTATGGCTTTAATCATGCTTAACTTTGGAATTGTCTTCTCTTTGTAGTGCCATGTGTTGCTACCAACATCTCTGTAGCTCCTGAATGTATCAGCAACAGTGCTGTTGTGTCCTGGTCTGGCCACAAAGGAACAGTACAGTACTATGTTTCTGCCTCAAGTAGTCAAGACAATGCCACCTGCCTGTCCTCTGAACTCCATTGCACTCTTACAAGCATGTGTGGCACCACCTACACTGTACGCGTTAAGGCTATCAATGGCAACTGCTCCAGTGACCATAGTCCGGCATTGACATTCAGCTCAGGTATGAGATGGAGAACATTACACGCATGCTCGCACACACACACACACACACACACACACACACACACACACACACACACACACACACACACACACACGTGCGCATGCACACACTTCTTGTAAACCTGTGATGTGACAAAAATAATGATTCTGATTAACTTTCTCACTCTTTTTCTTTCTCTTCCCAGCCCCATGTGCTCCATATAATGTTACTGCCAGTCTGGTGTGTCCCAACTCAACCCATGTGACCTCACTGACCTGGGTAGGAAGCCCCAGTGCCACAGCTTACAATGTGACAGCGGTGGGCCAGGATGGACAAGTACATGACTGCAACACCAACAGTACCAGCTGTCAGATACCCAACATGCACTGTGGCCAGAACTTCACCATCACAGTGACACCATATTCTGACTCATGTGCTGGGAATCCCAGCATTCCTTATCGGTTGATGGCAGGTACAGAGCGGGAACAAGACCTAAAATCTAAAAACGATGTACTATTAGACCAATATTCTCCACAACATGAAAGAGAATAAACTTTTCTTTTTCTCCATTTCTTACCTCTTATGTCTCCAGGTCCCTGCCCGCCTAGTAATATTTCTGTTTCTACATTATGCGGAGTTAGCAACGTGTCCTGGTCCCCTGACAGAGGAGCAGACATGTACATAGCAACAGCAACAACACATGGTGGAGACATCTACACCTGTGACTCAGGCAATGCAAACTCCTGCTCTTTCACTGATCTAGACTGTGGTGAAAACTACTCTGTCACTGTTGTAGCTGTGGACAGAGGTTGTCACAGTCAACCAAGTTCAGCTGTGTATCTGAAAACAGGTGAGAAGATGTTCACCAAAGGCACCGTAATTCTGATTTTGAAGCGTTAGGTCATTTTCTCTGTGGGACTCAACTTAATTCAATTGAATGACTTAAAATCGGGATATGGAATGCACAATTGAGTAAAGGGAGGAACCAAGAAATACGTTGTTCCATTTCTCTTTATACATTTTTAGATTCAAATAATGGTTATTTACATTTTGCTTCATTATATCTTGAAGCCCAGTTAGATTTTTTCTTCTTAGCTCATCACATTATGGCTTTAATCATGCTTAACTTTGGAATTGTCTTCTCTTTGTAGTGCCATGTGTTGCTACCAACATCTCTGTAGCTCCTGAATGTATCAGCAACAGTGCTGTTGTGTCCTGGTCTGGCCACAAAGGAACAGTACAGTACTATGTTTCTGCCTCAAGTAGTCAAGACAATGCCACCTGCCTGTCCTCTGAACTCCATTGCACTCTTACAAGCATGTGTGGCACCACCTACACTGTACGCGTTAAGGCTATCAATGGCAACTGCTCCAGTGACCATAGTCCGGCATTGACATTCAGCTCAGGTATGAGATGGAGAACATTACACGCATGCTCGCACACACACACACACACACACACACACACACACACACACACACACACACACACACACACACACACACACGTGCGCATGCACACACTTCTTGTAAACCTGTGATGTGACAAAAATAATGATTCTGATTAACTTTCTCACTCTTTTTCTTTCTCTTCCCAGCCCCATGTGCTCCATATAATGTTACTGCCAGTCTGGTGTGTCCCAACTCAACCCATGTGACCTCACTGACCTGGGTAGGAAGCCCCAGTGCCACAGCTTACAATGTGACAGCGGTGGGCCAGGATGGACAAGTACATGACTGCAACACCAACAGTACCAGCTGTCAGATACCCAACATGCACTGTGGCCAGAACTTCACCATCACAGTGACACCATATTCTGACTCATGTGCTGGGAATCCCAGCATTCCTTATCGGTTGATGGCAGGTACAGAGCGGGAACAAGACCTAAAATCTAAAAACGATGTACTATTAGACCAATATTCTCCACAACATGAAAGAGAATAAACTTTTCTTTTTCTCCATTTCTTACCTCTTATGTCTCCAGGTCCCTGCCCGCCTAGTAATATTTCTGTTTCTACATTATGCGGAGTTAGCAACGTGTCCTGGTCCCCTGACAGAGGAGCAGACATGTACATAGCAACAGCAACAACACATGGTGGAGACATCTACACCTGTGACTCAGGCAATGCAAACTCCTGCTCTTTCACTGATCTAGACTGTGGTGAAAACTACTCTGTCACTGTTGTAGCTGTGGACAGAGGTTGTCACAGTCAACCAAGTTCAGCTGTGTATCTGAAAACAGGTGAGAAGATGTTCACCAAAGGCACCGTAATTCTGATTTTGAAGCGTTAGGTCATTTTCTCTGTGGGACTCAACTTAATTCAATTGAATGACTTAAAATCGGGATATGGAATGCACAATTGAGTAAAGGGAGGAACCAAGAAATACGTTGTTCCATTTCTCTTTATACATTTTTAGATTCAAATAATGGTTATTTACATTTTGCTTCATTATATCTTGAAGCCCAGTTAGATTTTTTCTTCTTAGCTCATCACATTATGGCTTTAATCATGCTTAACTTTGGAATTGTCTTCTCTTTGTAGTGCCATGTGTTGCTACCAACATCTCTGTAGCTCCTGAATGTATCAGCAACAGTGCTGTTGTGTCCTGGTCTGTCCACAAAGGAACAGTACAGTACTATGTTTCTGCCTCAAGTAGTCAAGACAATGCCACCTGCCTGTCCTCTGAACTCCATTGCACTCTTACAAGCATGTGTGGCACCACCTACACTGTACGCGTTAAGGCTATCAATGGCAACTGCTCCAGTGACCATAGTCCGGCATTGACATTCAGCTCAGGTATGAGATGGAGAACATTACACGCATGCTCGCACACACACACACACACACACACACACACACACACACACACACACACACACACACACGTGCGCATGCACACACTTCTTGTAAACCTGTGATGTGACAAAAATAATGATTCTGATTAACTTTCTCACTCTTTTTCTTTCTCTTCCCAGCCCCATGTGCTCCATATAATGTTACTGCCAGTCTGGTGTGTCCCAACTCAACCCATGTGACCTCACTGACCTGGGTAGGAAGCCCCAGTGCCACAGCTTACAATGTGACAGCGGTGGGCCAGGATGGACAAGTACATGACTGCAACACCAACAGTACCAGCTGTCAGATACCCAACATGCACTGTGGCCAGAACTTCACCATCACAGTGACACCATATTCTGACTCATGTGCTGGGAATCCCAGCATTCCTTATCGGTTGATGGCAGGTACAGAGCGGGAACAAGACCTAAAATCTAAAAACGATGTACTATTAGACCAATATTCTCCACAACATGAAAGAGAATAAACTTTTCTTTTTCTCCATTTCTTACCTCTTATGTCTCCAGGTCCCTGCCCGCCTAGTAATATTTCTGTTTCTACATTATGCGGAGTTAGCAACGTGTCCTGGTCCCCTGACAGAGGAGCAGACATGTACATAGCAACAGCAACAACACATGGTGGAGACATCTACACCTGTGACTCAGGCAATGCAAACTCCTGCTCTTTCACTGATCTAGACTGTGGTGAAAACTACTCTGTCACTGTTGTAGCTGTGGACAGAGGTTGTCACAGTCAACCAAGTTCAGCTGTGTATCTGAAAACAGGTGAGAAGATGTTCACCAAAGACACCGTAATTCTGATTTTGAAGCGTTAGGTCATTTTCTCTGTGGGACTCAACTTAATTCAATTGAATGACTTAAAATCGGGATATGGAATGCACAATTGAGTAAAGGGAGGAACCAAGAAATACGTTGTTCCATTTCTCTTTATACATTTTTAGATTCAAATAATGGTTATTTACATTTTGCTTCATTATATCTTGAAGCCCAGTTAGATTTTTTCTTCTTAGCTCATCACATTATGGCTTTAATCATGCTTAACTTTGGAATTGTCTTCTCTTTGTAGTGCCATGTGTTGCTACCAACATCTCTGTAGCTCCTGAATGTATCAGCAACAGTGCTGTTGTGTCCTGGTCTGGCCACAAAGGAACAGTACAGTACTATGTTTCTGCCTCAAGTAGTCAAGACAATGCCACCTGCCTGTCCTCTGAACTCCATTGCACTCTTACAAGCATGTGTGGCACCACCTACACTGTACGCGTTAAGGCTATCAATGGCAACTGCTCCAGTGACCATAGTCCGGCATTGACATTCAGCTCAGGTATGAGATGGAGAACATTACACGCATGCTCGCACACACACACACACACACACACACACACACACACACACACACGTGCGCATGCACACACTTCTTGTAAACCTGTGATGTGACAAAAATAATGATTCTGATTAACTTTCTCACTCTTTTTCTTTCTCTTCCCAGCCCCATGTGCTCCATATAATGTTACTGCCAGTCTGGTGTGTCCCAACTCAACCCATGTGACCTCACTGACCTGGGTAGGAAGCCCCAGTGCCACAGCTTACAATGTGACAGCGGTGGGCCAGGATGGACAAGTACATGACTGCAACACCAACAGTACCAGCTGTCAGATACCCAACATGCACTGTGGCCAGAACTTCACCATCACAGTGACACCATATTCTGACTCATGTGCTGGGAATCCCAGCATTCCTTATCGGTTGATGGCAGGTACAGAGCGGGAACAAGACCTAAAATCTAAAAACGATGTACTATTAGACCAATTAAAATATTCTCCACAACATGAAAGAGAATAAACTTTAATTTTTCTCCATTTCTTACCTCTTATGTCTCCAGGTCCCTGCCCGCCTAGTAATATTTCTGTTTCTACATTATGCGGAGTTAGCAACGTGTCCTGGTCCCCTGACAGAGGAGCAGACATGTACATAGCAACAGCAACAACACATGGTGGAGACATCTACACCTGTGACTCAGGCAATGCAAACTCCTGCTCTTTCACTGATCTAGACTGTGGTGAAAACTACTCTGTCACTGTTGTAGCTGTGGACAGAGGTTGTCACAGTCAACCAAGTTCAGCTGTGTATCTGAAAACAGGTGAGAAGATGTTCACCAAAGGCACCGTAATTCTGATTTTGAAGCGTTAGGTCATTTTCTATGTGGGACTCAACTTAATTCAATTGAATGACTTAAAATCAGGATATGGAATGCACAATTGAGTAAAGGGAGGAACCAAGAAATACCTTGTTCCATTTCTCTTTATTAATTTTGAGATTCAAATCCTGGTTATTTACATTTTGCTTATCTTGAAGCCCAGTTACATTTTTTCTTCTTAGCTCATCACATTATGGCTTTAATCATGCTTAACTTTGGAATTGTCTTCTCTTTGTAGTGCCATGTGTTGCTACCAACATCTCTGTAGCTCCTGAATGTATCAGCAACAGTGCTGTTGTGTCCTGGTCTGGCCACAAAGGAACAGTACAGTACTATGTTTCTGCCTCAAGTAGTCAAGACAATGCCACCTGCCTGTCCTCTGAACTCCATTGTACTCTTACAAGCATGTGTGGCACCACCTACACTGTACGCGTTAAGGCTATCAATGGCAACTGCTCCAGTGACCATAGTCCGGCATTGACATTCAGCTCAGGTAAGAGATGGAGAACATTACACGCATGCTCGCACACACACACACACACACACACACACACACACACACACACACACGTGCGCATGCACACACTTCTTGTAAACCTGTGATGTGACAAAAATAATGATTCTGATTAACTTTCTCACTGTTTTTCTTTCTCTTCCCAGCCCCATGTGCTCCATATAATGTTACTGCCAGTCTGGTGTGTCCCAACTCGACCCATGTGACCTCACTGACCTGGGTAGGAAGCCCCACTGCCACAGCTTACAATGTGACAGCGGTGGGCCAGGATGGACAAGTACATGACTGCAACACCAACAGTACCAGCTGTCAGATACCCAACATGCACTGTGGCCAGAACTTCACCATCACAGTGACACCATATTCTGACTCATGTGCTGGGAATCCCAGCATTCCTTATCGGTTGATGGCAGGTACAGAGCGGGAACAAGACCTAAAATCTAAAAACGATGTACTATTAGACCAATTAAAATATTCTCCACAACATGAAAGAGAATAAACTTTTCTTTTTCTCCATTTCTTACCTCTTATGTCTCCAGGTCCCTGCCCGCCTAGTAATATTTCTGTTTCTACATTATGCGGAGTTAGCAACGTGTCCTGGTCCCCTGACAGAGGAGCAGACATGTACATAGCAACAGCAACAACACATGGTGGAGACATCTACACCTGTGACTCAGGCAATGCAAACTCCTGCTCTTTCACTGATCTAGACTGTGGTGAAAACTACTCTGTCACTGTTGTAGCTGTGGACAGAGGTTGTCACAGTCAACCAAGTTCAGCTGTGTATCTGAAAACAGGTGAGAAGATGTTCACCAAAGGCACCGTAATTCTGATTTTGAAGCGTTAGGTCATTTTCTATGTGGGACTCAACTTAATTCAATTGAATGACTTAAAATCAGGATATGGAATGCACAATTGAGTAAAGGGAGGAACCAAGAAATACCTTGTTCCATTTCTCTTTATTAATTTTGAGATTCAAATCATGGTTATTTACATTTTGCTTATCTTGAAGCCCAGTTAGATTTTTTCTTCTTAGCTCATCACATTATGGCTTTAATCATGCTTAACTTTGGAATTGTCTTCTCTTTGTAGTGCCATGTGTTGCTACCAACATCTCTGTAGCTCCTGAATGTATCGGCAACAGTGCTGTTGTGTCCTGGTCTGGCCACAAAGGAACAGTACAGTACTATGTTTCTGCCTCAAGTAGTCAAGACAATGCCACCTGCCTGTCCTCTGAACTCCATTGTACTCTTACAAGCATGTGTGGCACCACCTACACTGTACGCGTTAAGGCTATCAATGGCAACTGCTCCAGTGACCATAGTCCGGCATTGACATTCAGCTCAGGTAAGAGATGGAGAACATTACACGCATGCTCGCACACACACACACACACACACACACACACACACACACACACACACACACACACACACACACACACACACACACGTGCGCATGCACACACTTCTTGTAAACCTGTGATGTGACAAAAATAATGATTCTGATTAACTTTCTCACTCTTTTTCTTTCTCTTCCCAGCCCCATGTGCTCCATATAATGTTACTGCCAGTCTGGTGTGTCCCAACTCGACCCATGTGACCTCACTGACCTGGGTAGGAAGCCCCAGTGCCACAGCTTACAATGTGACAGCGGTGGGCCAGGATGGACAAGTACATCACTGCAACACCAACAGTACCAGCTGTCAGATACCCAACATGCACTGTGGCCAGAACTTCACCATCACAGTGACACCATATTCTCACTCATGTGCTGGGAATCCCAGCATTCCTTATCGGTTGATGGCAGGTACAGAGCGGGAACAAGACCTAAAATCTAAAAACGATGTACTATTAGACCAATTAAAATATTCTCCACAACATGAAAGAGAATAAACTTTAATTTTTCTCCATTTCTTACCTCTTATGTCTCCAGGTCCCTGCCCGCCTAGTAATATTTCTGTTTCTACATTATGCGGAGTTAGCAACGTGTCCTGGTCCCCTGACAGAGGAGCAGACATGTACATAGCAACAGCAACAACACATGGTGGAGACATCTACACCTGTGACTCAGGCAATGCAAACTCCTGCTCTTTCACTGATCTAGACTGTGGTGAAAACTACTCTGTCACTGTTGTAGCTGTGGACAGAGGTTGTCACAGTCAACCAAGTTCAGCTGTGTATCTGAAAACAGGTGAGAAGATGTTCACCAAAGGCACCGTAATTCTGATTTTGAAGCGTTAGGTCATTTTCTATGTGGGACTCAACTTAATTCAATTGAATGACTTAAAATCAGGATATGGAATGCACAATTGAGTAAAGGGAGGAACCAAGAAATACCTTGTTCCATTTCTCTTTATTAATTTTGAGATTCAAATCATGGTTATTTACATTTTGCTTATCTTGAAGCCCAGTTAGATTTTTTCTTCTTAGCTCATCACATTATGGCTTTAATCATGCTTAACTTTGGAATTGTCTTCTCTTTGTAGTGCCATGTGTTGCTACCAACATCTCTGTAGCTCCTGAATGTATCAGCAACAGTGCTGTTGTGTCCTGGTCTGGCCACAAAGGAACAGTACAGTACTATGTTTCTGCCTCAAGTAGTCAAGACAATGCCACCTGCCTGTCCTCTGAACTCCATTGTACTCTTACAAGCATGTGTGGCACCACCTACACTGTACGCGTTAAGGCTATCAATGGCAACTGCTCCAGTGACCATAGTCCGGCATTGACATTCAGCTCAGGTAAGAGATGGAGAACATTACACGCATGCTCGCACACACACACACACACACACACACACACACACACACACACACACACACACACACACACACACACACACACACGTGCACATGCACACACTTCTTGTAAACCTGTGATGTGACAAAAATAATGATTCTGATTAACTTTCTCACTCTTTTTCTTTCTCTTCCCAGCCCCATGTGCTCCATATAATGTTACTGCCAGTCTGGTGTGTCCCAACTCGACCCATGTGACCTCACTGACCTGGGTAGGAAGCCCCAGTGCCACAGCTTACAATGTGACAGCGGTGGGCCAGGATGGACAAGTACATGACTGCAACACCAACAGTACCAGCTGTCAGATACCCAACATGCACTGTGGCCAGAACTTCACCATCACAGTGACACCATATTCTGACTCATGTGCTGGGAATCCCAGCATTCCTTATCGGTTGATGGCAGGTACAGAGCGGGAACAAGACCTAAAATCTAAAAACGATGTACTATTAGACCAATTAAAATATTCTCCACAACATGAAAGAGAATAAACTTTTCTTTTTCTCCATTTCTTACCTCTTATGTCTCCAGGTCCCTGCCCGCCTAGTAATATTTCTGTTTCTACATTATGCGGAGTTAGCAACGTGTCCTGGTCCCCTGACAGAGGAGCAGACATGTACATAGCAACAGCAACAACACATGGTGGAGACATCTACACCTGTGACTCAGGCAATGCAAACTCCTGCTCTTTCACTGATCTAGACTGTGGTGAAAACTACTCTGTCACTGTTGTAGCTGTGGACAGAGGTTGTCACAGTCAACCAAGTTCAGCTGTGTATCTGAAAACAGGTGAGAAGATGTTCACCAAAGGCACCGTAATTCTGATTTTGAAGCGTTAGGTCATTTTCTCTGTGGGACTCAACTTAATTCAATTGAATGACTTAAAATCAGGATATGGAATGCACAATTGAGTAAAGGGAGGAACCAAGAAATACCTTGTTCCATTTCTCTTTATTCATTTTGAGATTCAAATCATGGTTATTTACATTTTGCTTATCTTGAAGCCCAGTTAGATTTTTTCTTCTTAGCTCATCACATTATGGCTTTAATCATGCTTAACTTTGGAATTATCTTCTCTTTGTAGTGCCATGTGTTGCTACCAACATCTCTGTAGCTCCTGAATGTATCAGCAACAGTGCTGTTGTGTCCTGGTCTGGCCACAAAGGAACAGTACAGTACTATGTTTCTGCCTCAAGTAGTCAAGACAATGCCACCTGCCTGTCCTCTGAACTCCATTGTACTCTTACAAGCATGTGTGGCACCACCTACACTGTACGTGTTAAGGCTATCAATGGCAACTGCTCCAGTGACCATAGTCCGGCAATGACATTCAGCTCAGGTAAGAGATGGAGAACATTACACGCATGCTCGCACACACACACACACACACACACACACACACACACACACACACACACACACACACACACACACACGTGCGCATGCACACACTTCTTGTAAACCTGTGATGTGACAAAAATAATGATTCTGATTAACTTTCTCACTCTTTTTCTTTCTCTTCCCAGCCCCATGTGCTCCATATAATGTTACTGCCAGTCTGGTGTGTCCCAACTCGACCCATGTGACCTCACTGACCTGGGTAGGAAGCCCCAGTGCCACAGCTTACAATGTGACAGCGGTGGGCCAGGATGGACAAGTACATGACTGCAACACCAACAGTACCAGCTGTCAGATACCCAACATGCACTGTGGCCAGAACTTCACCATCACAGTGACACCATATTCTGACTCATGTGCTGGGAATCCCAGCATTCCTTATCGGTTGATGGCAGGTACAGAGCGGGAACAAGAACTAAAATCTAAAAACGATGTACTATTAGACCAATTAAAATATTCTCCACAACATGAAAGAGAATAAACTTTTCTTTTTCTCCATTTCTTACCTCTTATGTCTCCAGGTCCCTGCCCGCCTAGTAATATTTCTGTTTCTACATTATGCGGAGTTAGCAACGTGTCCTGGTCCCCTGACAGAGGAGCAGACATGTACATAGCAACAGCAACAACACATGGTGGAGACATCTACACCTGTGACTCAGGCAATGCAAACTCCTGCTCTTTCACTGATCTAGACTGTGGTGAAAACTACTCTGTCACTGTTGTAGCTGTGGACAGAGGTTGTCACAGTCAACCAAGTTCAGCTGTGTATCTGAAAACAGGTGAGAAGATGTTCACCAAAGGCACCGTAATTCTGATTTTGAAGCGTTAGGTCATTTTCTCTGTGGGACTCAACTTAATTCAATTGAATGACTTAAAATCAGGATATGGAATGCACAATTGAGTAAAGGGAGGAACCAAGAAATACCTTGTTCCATTTCTCTTTATTCATTTTGAGATTCAAATCATGGTTATTTACATTTTGCTTATCTTGAAGCCCAGTTAGATTTTTTCTTCTTAGCTCATCACATTATGGCTTTAATCATGCTTAACTTTGGAATTATCTTCTCTTTGTAGTGCCATGTGTTGCTACCAACATCTCTGTAGCTCCTGAATGTATCAGCAACAGTGCTGTTGTGTCCTGGTCTGGCCACAAAGGAACAGTACAGTACTATGTTTCTGCCTCAAGTAGTCAAGACAATGCCACCTGCCTGTCCTCTGAACTCCATTGTACTCTTACAAGCATGTGTGGCACCACCTACACTGTACGTGTTAAGGCTATCAATGGCAACTGCTCCAGTGACCATAGTCCGGCATTGACATTCAGCTCAGGTAAGAGATGGAGAACATTACACGCATGCTCGCACACACACACACACACACACACACACACACACACACACACACACACACACACACACACACGTGCGCATGCACACACTTCTTGTAAACCTGTGATGTGACAAAAATAATGATTCTGATTAACTTTCTCACTCTTTTTCTTTCTCTTCCCAGCCCCATGTGCTCCATATAATGTTACTGCCAGTCTGGTGTGTCCCAACTCGACCCATGTGACCTCACTGACCTGGGTAGGAAGCCCCAGTGCCACAGCTTACAATGTGACAGCGGTGGGCCAGGATGGACAAGTACATGACTGCAACACCAACAGTACCAGCTGTCAGATACCCAACATGCACTGTGGCCAGAACTTCACCATCACAGTGACACCATATTCTGACTCATGTGCTGGGAATCCCAGCATTCCTTATCGGTTGATGGCAGGTACAGAGCGGGAACAAGACCTAAAATCTAAAAACGATGTACTATTAGACCATTTAAAATATTCTCCACAACATGAAAGAGAATAAACTTTTCTTTTTCTCCATTTCTTACCTCTTATGTCTCCAGGTCCCTGCCCGCCTAGTAATATTTCTGTTTCTACATTATGCGGAGTTAGCAACGTGTCCTGGTCCCCTGACAGAGGAGCAGACATGTACATAGCAACAGCAACAACACATGGTGGAGACATCTACACCTGTGACTCAGGCAATGCAAACTCCTGCTCTTTCACTGATCTAGACTGTGGTGAAAACTACTCTGTCACTGTTGTAGCTGTGGACAGAGGTTGTCACAGTCAACCAAGTTCAGCTGTGTATCTGAAAACAGGTGAGAAGATGTTCACCAAAGGCACCGTAATTCTGATTTTGAAGCGTTAGGTCATTTTCTCTGTGGGACTCAACTTAATTCAATTGAATGACTTAAAATCAGGATATGGAATGCACAATTGAGTAAAGGGAGGAACCAAGAAATACCTTGTTCCATTTCTCTTTATTCATTTTGAGATTCAAATCATGGTTATTTACATTTTGCTTATCTTGAAGCCCAGTTAGATTTTTTCTTCTTAGCTCATCACATTATGGCTTTAATCATGCTTAACTTTGGAATTATCTTCTCTTTGTAGTGCCATGTGTTGCTACCAACATCTCTGTAGCTCCTGAATGTATCAGCAACAGTGCTGTTGTGTCCTGGTCTGGCCACAAAGGAACAGTACAGTACTATGTTTCTGCCTCAAGTAGTCAAGACAATGCCACCTGCCTGTCCTCTGAACTCCATTGTACTCTTACAAGCATGTGTGGCACCACCTACACTGTACGTGTTAAGGCGATCAATGGCAACTGCTCCAGTGACCATAGTCCGACATTGACATTCAGCTCAGGTAAGAGATGGAGAACATTACACGCATGCTCACACACACACACACACACACACACACACACACACACACACACACACACACACACACACACACACACACACGTGCGCATGCACACACTTCTTGTAAACCTGTGATGTGACAAAAATAATGATTCTGATTAACTTTCTCACTCTTTTTCTTTCTCTTCCCAGCCCCATGTGCTCCATATAATGTTACTGCCAGTCTGGTGTGTCCCAACTCGACCCATGTGACCTCACTGACCTGGGTAGGAAGCCCCAGTGCCACAGCTTACAATGTGACAGCGGTGGGCCAGGATGGACAAGTACATGACTGCAACACCAACAGTACCAGCTGTCAGATACCCAACATGCACTGTGGCCAGAACTTCACCATCACAGTGACACCATATTCTGACTCATGTGCTGGGAATCCCAGCATTCCTTATCGGTTGATGGCAGGTACAGAGCGGGAACAAGACCTAAAATCTAAAAACTATGTACTATTAGACCAATTAAAATATTCTCCACAACATGAAAGAGAATAAACTTTTCTTTTTCTCCATTTCTTACCTCTTATGTCTCCAGGTCCCTGCCCGCCTAGTAATATTTCTGTTTCTACATTATGCGGAGTTAGCAACGTGTCCTGGTCCCCTGACAGAGGAGCAGACATGTACATAGCAACAGCAACAACACATGGTGGAGACATCTACACCTGTGACTCAGGCATTGCAAACTCCTGCTCTTTCACTGATCTAGACTGTGGTGAAAACTACTCTGTCACTGTTGTAGCTGTGGACAGAGGTTGTCACAGTCAACCAAGTTCAGCTGTGTATCTGAAAACAGGTGAGAAGATGTTCACCAAAGGCACCGTAATTCTGATTTTGAAGCGTTAGGTCATTTTCTCTGTGGGACTCAACTTAATTAAATTGAATGACTTAAAATCAGGATATGGAATGCACAATTGAGTAAAGGGAGGAACCAAGAAATACCTTGTTCCATTTCTCTTTATTCATTTTGAGATTCAAATCATGGTTATTTACATTTTGCTTATCTTGAAGCCCAGTTAGATTTTTTCTTCTTAGCTCATCACATTATGGCTTTAATCATGCTTAACTTTGGAATTATCTTCTCTTTGTAGTGCCATGTGTTGCTACCAACATCTCTGTAGCTCCTGAATGTATCAGCAACAGTGCTGTTGTGTCCTGGTCTGGCCACAAAGGAACAGTACAGTACTATGTTTCTGCCTCAAGTAGTCAAGACAATGCCACCTGCCTGTCCTCTGAACTCCATTGTACTCTTACAAGCATGTGTGGCACCACCTACACTGTACGTGTTAAGGCGATCAATGGCAACTGCTCCAGTGACCATAGTCCGACATTGACATTCAGCTCAGGTAAGAGATGGAGAACATTACACGCATGCTCACACACACACACACACACACACACACACACACACACACACACACACACACACACACACACACACACACACTTCTTGTAAACCTGTGATGTGACAAAAATAATGATTCTGATTAACTTTCTCACTCTTTTTCTTTCTCTTCCCAGCCCCATGTGCTCCATATAATGTTACTGCCAGTCTGGTGTGTCCCAACTCGACCCATGTGACCTCACTGACCTGGGTAGGAAGCCCCAGTGCCACAGCTTACAATGTGACAGCGGTGGGCCAGGATGGACAAGTACATGACTGCAACACCAACAGTACCAGCTGTCAGATACCCAACATGCACTGTGGCCAGAACTTCACCATCACAGTGACACCATATTCTGACTCATGTGCTGGGAATCCCAGCATTCCTTATCGGTTGATGGCAGGTACAGAGCGGGAACAAGACCTAAAATCTAAAAACTATGTACTATTAGACCAATTAAAATATTCTCCACAACATGAAAGAGAATAAACTTTTCTTTTTCTCCATTTCTTACCTCTTATGTCTCCAGGTCCCTGCCCGCCTAGTAATATTTCTGTTTCTACATTATGCGGAGTTAGCAACGTGTCCTGGTCCCCTGACAGAGGAGCAGACATGTACATAGCAACAGCAACAACACATGGTGGAGACATCTACACCTGTGACTCAGGCAATGCAAACTCCTGCTCTTTCACTGATCTAGACTGTGGTGAAAACTACTCTGTCACTGTTGTAGCTGTGGACAGAGGTTGTCACAGTCAACCAAGTTCAGCTGTGTATCTGAAAACAGGTGAGAAGATGTTCACCAAAGGCACCGTAATTCTGATTTTGAAGCGTTAGGTCATTTTCTCTGTGGGACTCAACTTAATTCAATTGAATGACTTAAAATCAGGATATGGAATGCACAATTGAGTAAAGGGAGGAACCAAGAAATACCTTGTTCCATTTCTCTTTATTCATTTTGAGATTCAAATCATGGTTATTTACATTTTGCTTATCTTGAAGCCCAGTTAGATTTTTTCTTCTTAGCTCATCACATTATGGCTTTAATCATGCTTAACTTTGGAATTATCTTCTCTTTGTAGTGCCATGTGTTGCTACCAACATCTCTGTAGCTCCTGAATGTATCAGCAACAGTGCTGTTGTGTCCTGGTCTGGCCACAAAGGAACAGTACAGTACTATGTTTCTGCCTCAAGTAGTCAAGACAATGCCACCTGCCTGTCCTCTGAACTCCATTGTACTCTTACAAGCATGTGTGGCACCACCTACACTGTACGTGTTAAGGCGATCAATGGCAACTGCTCCAGTGACCATAGTCCGACATTGACATTCAGCTCAGGTAAGAGATGGAGAACATTACACGCATGCTCACACACACACACACACACACACACACACACACACACACACACACACACGTGCGCATGCACACACTTCTTGTAAACCTGTGATGTGACAAAAATAATGATTCTGATTAACTTTCTCACTCTTTTTCTTTCTCTTCCCAGCCCCATGTGCTCCATATAATGTTACTGCCAGTCTGGTGTGTCCCAACTCGACCCATGTGACCTCACTGACCTGGGTAGGAAGCCCCAGTGCCACAGCTTACAATGTGACAGCGGTGGGCCAGGATGGACAAGTACATGACTGCAACACCAACAGTACCAGCTGTCAGATACCCAACATGCACTGTGGCCAGAACTTCACCATCACAGTGACACCATATTCTGACTCATGTGCTGGGAATCCCAGCATTCCTTATCGGTTGATGGCAGGTACAGAGCGGGAACAAGACCTAAAATCTAAAAACTATGTACTATTAGACCAATTAAAATATTCTCCACAACATGAAAGAGAATAAACTTTTCTTTTTCTCCATTTCTTACCTCTTATGTCTCCAGGTCCCTGCCCGCCTAGTAATATTTCTGTTTCTACATTATGCGGAGTTAGCAACGTGTCCTGGTCCCCTGACAGAGGAGCAGACATGTACATAGCAACAGCAACAACACATGGTGGAGACATCTACACCTGTGACTCAGGCAATGCAAACTCCTGCTCTTTCACTGATCTAGACTGTGGTGAAAACTACTCTGTCACTGTTGTAGCTGTGGACAGAGGTTGTCACAGTCAACCAAGTTCAGCTGTGTATCTGAAAACAGGTGAGAAGATGTTCACCAAAGGCACCGTAATTCTGATTTTGAAGCGTTAGGTCATTTTCTCTGTGGGACTCAACTTAATTCAATTGAATGACTTAAAATCAGGATATGGAATGCACAATTGAGTAAAGGGAGGAACCAAGAAATACCTTGTTCCATTTCTCTTTATTCATTTTGAGATTCAAATCATGGTTATTTACATTTTGCTTATCTTGAAGCCCAGTTAGATTTTTTCTTCTTAGCTCATCACATTATGGCTTTAATCATGCTTAACTTTGGAATTATCTTCTCTTTGTAGTGCCATGTGTTGCTACCAACATCTCTGTAGCTCCTGAATGTATCAGCAACAGTGCTGTTGTGTCCTGGTCTGGCCACAAAGGAACAGTACAGTACTATGTTTCTGCCTCAAGTAGTCAAGACAATGCCACCTGCCTGTCCTCTGAACTCCATTGTACTCTTACAAGCATGTGTGGCACCACCTACACTGTACGTGTTAAGGCTATCAATGGCAACTGCTCCAGTGACCATAGTCCGGCATTGACATTCAGCTCAGGTAAGAGATGGAGAACATTACACGCATGCTCGCACACACACACACACACACACACACACACACACACACACACACACACACACACACACACACACACACACACGTGCGCATGCACACACTTCTTGTAAACCTGTGATGTGACAAAAATAATGATTCTGATTAACTTTCTCACTCTTTTTCTTTCTCTTCCCAGCCCCATGTGCTCCATATAATGTTACTGCCAGTCTGGTGTGTCCCAACTCGACCCATGTGACCTCACTGACCTGGGTAGGAAGCCCCAGTGCCACAGCTTACAATGTGACAGCGGTGGGCCAGGATGGACAAGTACATGACTGCAACACCAACAGTACCAGCTGTCAGATACCCAACATGCACTGTGGCCAGAACTTCACCATCACAGTGACACCATATTCTGACTCATGTGCTGGGAATCCCAGCATTCCTTATCGGTTGATGGCAGGTACAGAGCGGGAACAAGACCTAAAATCTAAAAACGATGTACTATTAGACCAATTAAAATATTCTCCACAACATGAAAGAGAATAAACTTTTCTTTTTCTCCATTTCTTACCTCTTATGTCTCCAGGTCCCTGCCCGCCTAGTAATATTTCTGTTTCTACATTATGCGGAGTTAGCAACGTGTCCTGGTCCCCTGACAGAGGAGCAGACATGTACATAGCAACAGCAACAACACATGGTGGAGACATCTACACCTGTGACTCAGGCAATGCAAACTCCTGCTCTTTCACTGATCTAGACTGTGGTGAAAACTACTCTGTCACTGTTGTAGCTGTGGACAGAGGTTGTCACAGTCAACCAAGTTCAGCTGTGTATCTGAAAACAGGTGAGAAGATGTTCACCAAAGGCACCGTAATTCTGATTTTGAAGCGTTAGGTCATTTTCTCTGTGGGACTCAACTTAATTCAATTGAATGACTTAAAATCGGGATATGGAATGCACAATTGAGTAAAGGGAGGAATCAAGAAATACCTTGTTCCATTTCTCTTTATTAATTTTGAGATTCAAATCATGGTTATTTATATTTTGCTTATCTTGAAGCCCAGTTAGATTTTTTTCTTCTTAGCTCATCACATTATGGCTTTAATCATGCTTAACTTTGGAATTGTCTTCTCTTTGTAGTGCCATGTGTTGCTACCAACATCTCTGTAGCTCCTGAATGTATCAGCAACAGTGCTGTTGTGTCCTGGTCTGGCCACAAAGGAACAGTACAGTACTATGTTTCTGCCTCAAGTAGTCAAGACAATGCCACCTGCCTGTCCTCTGAACTCCATTGTACTCTTACAAGCATGTGTGGCACCACCTACACTGTACGCGTTAAGGCTATTAATGGCAACTGCTCCAGTGACCATAGTCCGGCATTGACATTCAGCTCAGGTATGAGATGGAGAACATTACACCCATGCTCGCACACACACACACACACACACACACACACACACACACACACACACACACACACACACACACACACACACACACACACACACAAACACACACACGTGCGCATGCACACACTTCTTGTAAACCTGTGATGTGACAAAAATAATTATTCTGATTAACTTTCTCACTGTTTTTCTTTCTCTTCCCAGCCCCATGTGCTCCATATAATGTTACTGCCAGTCTGGTGTGTCCCAACTCGACCCATGTGACCTCACTGACCTGGGTAGGAAGCCCCAGTGCCACAGCTTACAATGTGACAGCGGTGGGCCAGGATGGACAAGTACATGACTGCAACACCAACAGTACCAGCTGTCAGATACCCAACATGCACTGTGGCCAGAACTTCACCATCACAGTGACACCATATTCTGACTCATGTGCTGGGAATCCCAGCATTCCTTATCGGTTGATGGCAGGTACAGAGCGGGAACAATACCTAAAATCTAAAAACGATGTACTATTAGACCAATTAAAATATTCTCCACAACATGAAAGAGAATAAACTTTTCTTTTTCTCCATTTCTTACCTCTTATGTCTCCAGGTCCCTGCCCGCCTAGTAATATTTCTGTTTCTACATTATGCGGAGTTAGCAACGTGTCCTGGTCCCCTGACAGAGGAGCAGACATGTACATAGCAACAGCAACAACACATGGTGGAGACATCTACACCTGTGACTCAGGCAATGCAAACTCCTGCTCTTTCACTGATCTAGACTGTGGTGAAAACTACTCTGTCACTGTTGTAGCTGTGGACAGAGGTTGTCACAGTCAACCAAGTTCAGCTGTGTATCTGAAAACAGGTGAGAAGATGTTCACCAAAGGCACCGTAATTCTGATTTTGAAGCGTTAGGTCATTTTCTCTGTGGGACTCAACTTAATTCAATTGAATGACTTAAAATCAGGATATGGAATGCACAATTGAGTAAAGGGAGGAACCAAGAAATACCTTGTTCCATTTCTCTTTATTCATTTTGAGATTCAAATCATGGTTATTTACATTTTGCTTATCTTGAAGCCCAGTTAGATTTTTTCTTCTTAGCTCATCACATTATGGCTTTAATCATGCTTAACTTTGGAATTATCTTCTCTTTGTAGTGCCATGTGTTGCTACCAACATCTCTGTAGCTCCTGAATGTATCAGCAACAGTGCTGTTGTGTCCTGGTCTGGCCACAAAGGAACAGTACAGTACTATGTTTCTGCCTCAAGTAGTCAAGACAATGCCACCTGCCTGTCCTCTGAACTCCATTGTACTCTTACAAGCATGTGTGGCACCACCTACACTGTACATGTTAAGGCTATCAATGGCAACTGCTCCAGTGACCATAGTCCGGCATTGACATTCAGCTCAGGTAAGAGATGGAGAACATTACACGCATGCTCGCACACACACACACACACACACACACACACACACACACACACACACACACACACACACACACACACACACACACACACGTGCGCATGCACACACTTCTTGTAAACCTGTGATGTGACAAAAATAATGATTCTGATTAACTTTCTCACTCTTTTTCTTTCTCTTCCCAGCCCCATGTGCTCCATATAATGTTACTGCCAGTCTGGTGTGTCCCAACTCGACCCATGTGACCTCACTGACCTGGGTAGGAAGCCCCAGTGCCACAGCTTACAATGTGACAGCGGTGGGCCAGGATGGACAAGTACATGACTGCAACACCAACAGTACCAGCTGTCAGATACCCAACATGCACTGTGGCCAGAACTTCACCATCACAGTGACACCATATTCTGACTCATGTGCTGGGAATCCCAGCATTCCTTATCGGTTGATGGCAGGTACAGAGCGGGAACAAGACCTAAAATCTAAAAACTATGTACTATTAGACCAATTAAAATATTCTCCACAACATGAAAGAGAATAAACTTTTCTTTTTCTCCATTTCTTACCTCTTATGTCTCCAGGTCCCTGCCCGCCTAGTAATATTTCTGTTTCTACATTATGCGGAGTTAGCAACGTGTCCTGGTCCCCTGACAGAGGAGCAGACATGTACATAGCAACAGCAACAACACATGGTGGAGACATCTACACCTGTGACTCAGGCATTGCAAACTCCTGCTCTTTCACTGATCTAGACTGTGGTGAAAACTACTCTGTCACTGTTGTAGCTGTGGACAGAGGTTGTCACAGTCAACCAAGTTCAGCTGTGTATCTGAAAACAGGTGAGAAGATGTTCACCAAAGGCACCGTAATTCTGATTTTGAAGCGTTAGGTCATTTTCTCTGTGGGACTCAACTTAATTAAATTGAATGACTTAAAATCAGGATATGGAATGCACAATTGAGTAAAGGGAGGAACCAAGAAATACCTTGTTCCATTTCTCTTTATTCATTTTGAGATTCAAATCATGGTTATTTACATTTTGCTTATCTTGAAGCCCAGTTAGATTTTTTCTTCTTAGCTCATCACATTATGGCTTTAATCATGCTTAACTTTGGAATTATCTTCTCTTTGTAGTGCCATGTGTTGCTACCAACATCTCTGTAGCTCCTGAATGTATCAGCAACAGTGCTGTTGTGTCCTGGTCTGGCCACAAAGGAACAGTACAGTACTATGTTTCTGCCTCAAGTAGTCAAGACAATGCCACCTGCCTGTCCTCTGAACTCCATTGTACTCTTACAAGCATGTGTGGCACCACCTACACTGTACGTGTTAAGGCGATCAATGGCAACTGCTCCAGTGACCATAGTCCGACATTGACATTCAGCTCAGGTAAGAGATGGAGAACATTACACGCATGCTCACACACACACACACACACACACACACACACACACACACACACACACACACACACACACACACACACGTGCGCATGCACACACTTCTTGTAAACCTGTGATGTGACAAAAATAATGATTCTGATTAACTTTCTCACTCTTTTTCTTTCTCTTCCCAGCCCCATGTGCTCCATATAATGTTACTGCCAGTCTGGTGTGTCCCAACTCGACCCATGTGACCTCACTGACCTGGGTAGGAAGCCCCAGTGCCACAGCTTACAATGTGACAGCGGTGGGCCAGGATGGACAAGTACATGACTGCAACACCAACAGTACCAGCTGTCAGATACCCAACATGCACTGTGGCCAGAACTTCACCATCACAGTGACACCATATTCTGACTCATGTGCTGGGAATCCCAGCATTCCTTATCGGTTGATGGCAGGTACAGAGCGGGAACAAGACCTAAAATCTAAAAACTATGTACTATTAGACCAATTAAAATATTCTCCACAACATGAAAGAGAATAAACTTTTCTTTTTCTCCATTTCTTACCTCTTATGTCTCCAGGTCCCTGCCCGCCTAGTAATATTTCTGTTTCTACATTATGCGGAGTTAGCAACGTGTCCTGGTCCCCTGACAGAGGAGCAGACATGTACATAGCAACAGCAACAACACATGGTGGAGACATCTACACCTGTGACTCAGGCAATGCAAACTCCTGCTCTTTCACTGATCTAGACTGTGGTGAAAACTACTCTGTCACTGTTGTAGCTGTGGACAGAGGTTGTCACAGTCAACCAAGTTCAGCTGTGTATCTGAAAACAGGTGAGAAGATGTTCACCAAAGGCACCGTAATTCTGATTTTGAAGCGTTAGGTCATTTTCTCTGTGGGACTCAACTTAATTCAATTGAATGACTTAAAATCAGGATATGGAATGCACAATTGAGTAAAGGGAGGAACCAAGAAATACCTTGTTCCATTTCTCTTTATTCATTTTGAGATTCAAATCATGGTTATTTACATTTTGCTTATCTTGAAGCCCAGTTAGATTTTTTCTTCTTAGCTCATCACATTATGGCTTTAATCATGCTTAACTTTGGAATTATCTTCTCTTTGTAGTGCCATGTGTTGCTACCAACATCTCTGTAGCTCCTGAATGTATCAGCAACAGTGCTGTTGTGTCCTGGTCTGGCCACAAAGGAACAGTACAGTACTATGTTTCTGCCTCAAGTAGTCAAGACAATGCCACCTGCCTGTCCTCTGAACTCCATTGTACTCTTACAAGCATGTGTGGCACCACCTACACTGTACGTGTTAAGGCGATCAATGGCAACTGCTCCAGTGACCATAGTCCGACATTGACATTCAGCTCAGGTAAGAGATGGAGAACATTACACGCATGCTCACACACACACACACACACACACACACACACACACACACACACACACACGTGCGCATGCACACACTTCTTGTAAACCTGTGATGTGACAAAAATAATGATTCTGATTAACTTTCTCACTCTTTTTCTTTCTCTTCCCAGCCCCATGTGCTCCATATAATGTTACTGCCAGTCTGGTGTGTCCCAACTCGACCCATGTGACCTCACTGACCTGGGTAGGAAGCCCCAGTGCCACAGCTTACAATGTGACAGCGGTGGGCCAGGATGGACAAGTACATGACTGCAACACCAACAGTACCAGCTGTCAGATACCCAACATGCACTGTGGCCAGAACTTCACCATCACAGTGACACCATATTCTGACTCATGTGCTGGGAATCCCAGCATTCCTTATCGGTTGATGGCAGGTACAGAGCGGGAACAAGACCTAAAATCTAAAAACTATGTACTATTAGACCAATTAAAATATTCTCCACAACATGAAAGAGAATAAACTTTTCTTTTTCTCCATTTCTTACCTCTTATGTCTCCAGGTCCCTGCCCGCCTAGTAATATTTCTGTTTCTACATTATGCGGAGTTAGCAACGTGTCCTGGTCCCCTGACAGAGGAGCAGACATGTACATAGCAACAGCAACAACACATGGTGGAGACATCTACACCTGTGACTCAGGCAATGCAAACTCCTGCTCTTTCACTGATCTAGACTGTGGTGAAAACTACTCTGTCACTGTTGTAGCTGTGGACAGAGGTTGTCACAGTCAACCAAGTTCAGCTGTGTATCTGAAAACAGGTGAGAAGATGTTCACCAAAGGCACCGTAATTCTGATTTTGAAGCGTTAGGTCATTTTCTCTGTGGGACTCAACTTAATTCAATTGAATGACTTAAAATCAGGATATGGAATGCACAATTGAGTAAAGGGAGGAACCAAGAAATACCTTGTTCCATTTCTCTTTATTCATTTTGAGATTCAAATCATGGTTATTTACATTTTGCTTATCTTGAAGCCCAGTTAGATTTTTTCTTCTTAGCTCATCACATTATGGCTTTAATCATGCTTAACTTTGGAATTATCTTCTCTTTGTAGTGCCATGTGTTGCTACCAACATCTCTGTAGCTCCTGAATGTATCAGCAACAGTGCTGTTGTGTCCTGGTCTGGCCACAAAGGAACAGTACAGTACTATGTTTCTGCCTCAAGTAGTCAAGACAATGCCACCTGCCTGTCCTCTGAACTCCATTGTACTCTTACAAGCATGTGTGGCACCACCTACACTGTACGTGTTAAGGCTATCAATGGCAACTGCTCCAGTGACCATAGTCCGGCATTGACATTCAGCTCAGGTAAGAGATGGAGAACATTACACGCATGCTCGCACACACACACACACACACACACACACACACACACACACACACACACACACACACACACACACACACACACGTGCGCATGCACACACTTCTTGTAAACCTGTGATGTGACAAAAATAATGATTCTGATTAACTTTCTCACTCTTTTTCTTTCTCTTCCCAGCCCCATGTGCTCCATATAATGTTACTGCCAGTCTGGTGTGTCCCAACTCGACCCATGTGACCTCACTGACCTGGGTAGGAAGCCCCAGTGCCACAGCTTACAATGTGACAGCGGTGGGCCAGGATGGACAAGTACATGACTGCAACACCAACAGTACCAGCTGTCAGATACCCAACATGCACTGTGGCCAGAACTTCACCATCACAGTGACACCATATTCTGACTCATGTGCTGGGAATCCCAGCATTCCTTATCGGTTGATGGCAGGTACGGAGCGGGAACAAGACCTAAAATCTAAAAACGATGTACTATTAGACCAATTAAAATATTCTCCACAACATGAAAGAGAATAAACTTTAATTTTTCTCCATTTCTTACCTCTTATGTCTCCAGGTCCCTGCCCGCCTAGTAATATTTCTGTTTCTACATTATGCGGAGTTAGCAACGTGTCCTGGTCCCCTGACAGAGGAGCAGACATGTACATAGCAACAGCAACAACACATGGTGGAGACATCTACACCTGTGACTCAGGCAATGCAAACTCCTGCTCTTTCACTGATCTAGACTGTGGTGAAAACTACTCTGTCACTGTTGTAGCTGTGGACAGAGGTTGTCACAGTCAACCAAGTTCAGCTGTGTATCTGAAAACAGGTGAGAAGATGTTCACCAAAGGCACCGTAATTCTGATTTTGAAGCGTTAGGTCATTTTCTCTGTGGGACTCAACTTAATTCAATTGAATGACTTAAAATCGGGATATGGAATGCACAATTGAGTAAAGGGAGGAATCAAGAAATACCTTGTTCCATTTC
Source organism: Protomyctophum bolini (assembly GCF_963924005.1). Classification (NCBI taxonomy): domain Eukaryota; kingdom Metazoa; phylum Chordata; class Actinopteri; order Myctophiformes; family Myctophidae; genus Protomyctophum; species Protomyctophum bolini. The sequence goes on from NC_137867.1 coordinate 5,093,155, forward strand.
TCTTTATTAATTTTGAGATTCAAATCATGGTTATTTATATTTTGCTTATCTTGAAGCCCAGTTAGATTTTTTTCTTCTTAGCTCATCACATTATGGCTTTAATCATGCTTAACTTTGGAATTGTCTTCTCTTTGTAGTGCCATGTGTTGCTACCAACATCTCTGTAGCTCCTGAATGTATCAGCAACAGTGCTGTTGTGTCCTGGTCTGGCCACAAAGGAACAGTACAGTACTATGTTTCTGCCTCAAGTAGTCAAGACAATGCCACCTGCCTGTCCTCTGAACTCCATTGTACTCTTACAAGCATGTGTGGCACCACCTACACTGTACGCGTTAAGGCTATTAATGGCAACTGCTCCAGTGACCATAGTCCGGCATTGACATTCAGCTCAGGTATGAGATGGAGAACATTACACCCATGCTCGCACACACACACACACACACACACACACACACACACACACACACACACACACACACACACACACAAACACACACACGTGCGCATGCACACACTTCTTGTAAACCTGTGATGTGACAAAAATAATTATTCTGATTAACTTTCTCACTGTTTTTCTTTCTCTTCCCAGCCCCATGTGCTCCATATAATGTTACTGCCAGTCTGGTGTGTCCCAACTCGACCCATGTGACCTCACTGACCTGGGTAGGAAGCCCCAGTGCCACAGCTTACAATGTGACAGCGGTGGGCCAGGATGGACAAGTACATGACTGCAACACCAACAGTACCAGCTGTCAGATACCCAACATGCACTGTGGCCAGAACTTCACCATCACAGTGACACCATATTCTGACTCATGTGCTGGGAATCCCAGCATTCCTTATCGGTTGATGGCAGGTACAGAGCGGGAACAATACCTAAAATCTAAAAACGATGTACTATTAGACCAATTAAAATATTCTCCACAACATGAAAGAGAATAAACTTTTCTTTTTCTCCATTTCTTACCTCTTATGTCTCCAGGTCCCTGCCCGCCTAGTAATATTTCTGTTTCTACATTATGCGGAGTTAGCAACGTGTCCTGGTCCCCTGACAGAGGAGCAGACATGTACATAGCAACAGCAACAACACATGGTGGAGACATCTACACCTGTGACTCAGGCAATGCAAACTCCTGCTCTTTCACTGATCTAGACTGTGGTGAAAACTACTCTGTCACTGTTGTAGCTGTGGACAGAGGTTGTCACAGTCAACCAAGTTCAGCTGTGTATCTGAAAACAGGTGAGAAGATGTTCACCAAAGGCACCGTAATTCTGATTTTGAAGCGTTAGGTCATTTTCTCTGTGGGACTCAACTTAATTCAATTGAATGACTTAAAATCAGGATATGGAATGCACAATTGAGTAAAGGGAGGAACCAAGAAATACCTTGTTCCATTTCTCTTTATTCATTTTGAGATTCAAATCATGGTTATTTACATTTTGCTTATCTTGAAGCCCAGTTAGATTTTTTCTTCTTAGCTCATCACATTATGGCTTTAATCATGCTTAACTTTGGAATTATCTTCTCTTTGTAGTGCCATGTGTTGCTACCAACATCTCTGTAGCTCCTGAATGTATCAGCAACAGTGCTGTTGTGTCCTGGTCTGGCCACAAAGGAACAGTACAGTACTATGTTTCTGCCTCAAGTAGTCAAGACAATGCCACCTGCCTGTCCTCTGAACTCCATTGTACTCTTACAAGCATGTGTGGCACCACCTACACTGTACATGTTAAGGCTATCAATGGCAACTGCTCCAGTGACCATAGTCCGGCATTGACATTCAGCTCAGGTAAGAGATGGAGAACATTACACGCATGCTCGCACACACACACACACACACACACACACACACACACACACACACACACACACACACACACACACACACACACACACACACACACACACACACACGTGCGCATGCACACACTTCTTGTAAACCTGTGATGTGACAAAAATAATGATTCTGATTAACTTTCTCACTCTTTTTCTTTCTCTTCCCAGCCCCATGTGCTCCATATAATGTTACTGCCAGTCTGGTGTGTCCCAACTCGACCCATGTGACCTCACTGACCTGGGTAGGAAGCCCCAGTGCCACAGCTTACAATGTGACAGCGGTGGGCCAGGATGGACAAGTACATGACTGCAACACCAACAGTACCAGCTGTCAGATACCCAACATGCACTGTGGCCAGAACTTCACCATCACAGTGACACCATATTCTGACTCATGTGCTGGGAATCCCAGCATTCCTTATCGGTTGATGGCAGGTACAGAGCGGGAACAAGACCTAAAATCTAAAAACGATGTACTATTAGACCAATTAAAATATTCTCCACAACATGAAAGAGAATAAACTTAAATTTTTCTCCATTTCTTACCTCTTATGTCTCCAGGTCCCTGCCCGCCTAGTAATATTTCAGTTTCTACATTATGCGGAGTTAGCAACGTGTCCTGGTCCCCTGACAGAGGAGCAGACATGTACATAGCAACAGCAACAACACATGGTGGAGACATCTACACCTGTGACTCAGGCAATGCAAACTCCTGCTCTTTCACTGATCTAGACTGTGGTGAAAACTACTCTGTCACTGTTGTAGCTGTGGACAGAGGTTGTCACAGTCAACCAAGTTCAGCTGTGTATCTGAAAACAGGTGAGAAGATGTTCACCAAAGGCACCGTAATTCTGATTTTGAAGCGTTAGGTCATTTTCTATGTGGGACTCAACTTAATTCAATTGAATGACTTAAAATCAGGATATGGAATGCACAATTGAGTAAAGGGAGGAACCAAGAAATACCTTGTTCCATTTCTCTTTATTAATTTTGAGATTCAAATCATGGTTATTTACATTTTGCTTATCTTGAAGCCCAGTTAGATTTTTTCTTCTTAGCTCATCACATTATGGCTTTAATCATGCTTAACTTTGGAATTGTCTTCTCTTTGTAGTGCCATGTGTTGCTACCAACATCTCTGTAGCTCCTGAATGTATCAGCAACAGTGCTGTTGTGTCCTGGTCTGGCCACAAAGGAACAGTACAGTACTATGTTTCTGCCTCAAGTAGTCAAGACAATGCCACCTGCCTGTCCTCTGAACTCCATTGTACTCTTACAAGCATGTGTGGCACCACCTACACTGTACGCGTTAAGGCTATCAATGGCAACTGCTCCAGTGACCATAGTCCGGCATTGACATTCAGCTCAGGTAAGAGATGGAGAACATTACACGCATGCTCGCACACACACACACACACACACACACACACACACACACACACACACACGTGCGCATGCACACACTTCTTGTAAACCTGTGATGTGACAAAAATAATGATTCTGATTAACTTTCTCACTCTTTTTCTTTCTCTTCCCAGCCCCATGTGCTCCATATAATGTTACTGCCAGTCTGGTGTGTCCCAACTCGACCCATGTGACCTCACTGACCTGGGTAGGAAGCCCCAGTGCCACAGCTTACAATGTGACAGCGGTGGGCCAGGATGGACAAGTACATGACTGCAACACCAACAGTACCAGCTGTCAGATACCCAACATGCACTGTGGCCAGAACTTCACCATCACAGTGACACCATATTCTGACTCATGTGCTGGGAATCCCAGCATTCCTTATCGGTTGATGGCAGGTACAGAGCGGGAACAATACCTAAAATCTAAAAACGATGTACTATTAGACCAATTAAAATATTCTCCACAACATGAAAGAGAATAAACTTTTCTTTTTCTCCATTTCTTACCTCTTATGTCTCCAGGTCCCTGCCCGCCTAGTAATATTTCTGTTTCTACATTATGCGGAGTTAGCAACGTGTCCTGGTCCCCTGACAGAGGAGCAGACATGTACATAGCAACAGCAACAACACATGGTGGAGACATCTACACCTGTGACTCAGGCAATGCAAACTCCTGCTCTTTCACTGATCTAGACTGTGGTGAAAACTACTCTGTCACTGTTGTAGCTGTGGACAGAGGTTGTCACAGTCAACCAAGTTCAGCTGTGTATCTGAAAACAGGTGAGAAGATGTTCACCAAAGGCACCGTAATTCTGATTTTGAAGCGTTAGGTCATTTTCTCTGTGGGACTCAACTTAATTCAATTGAATGACTTAAAATCAGGATATGGAATGCACAATTGAGTAAAGGGAGGAACCAAGAAATACCTTGTTCCATTTCTCTTTATTCATTTTGAGATTCAAATCATGGTTATTTACATTTTGCTTATCTTGAAGCCCAGTTAGATTTTTTCTTCTTAGCTCATCACATTATGGCTTTAATCATGCTTAACTTTGGAATTATCTTCTCTTTGTAGTGCCATGTGTTGCTACCAACATCTCTGTAGCTCCTGAATGTATCAGCAACAGTGCTGTTGTGTCCTGGTCTGGCCACAAAGGAACAGTACAGTACTATGTTTCTGCCTCAAGTAGTCAAGACAATGCCACCTGCCTGTCCTCTGAACTCCATTGTACTCTTACAAGCATGTGTGGCACCACCTACACTGTACATGTTAAGGCTATCAATGGCAACTGCTCCAGTGACCATAGTCCGGCATTGACATTCAGCTCAGGTAAGAGATGGAGAACATTACACGCATGCTCGCACACACACACACACACACACACACACACACACACACACACACACACACACACACACACACACACGTGCGCATGCACACACTTCTTGTAAACCTGTGATGTGACAAAAATAATGATTCTGATTAACTTTCTCACTCTTTTTCTTTCTCTCCCCAGCCCCATGTGCTCCATATAATGTTACTGCCAGTCTGGTGTGTCCCAACTCGACCCATGTGACCTCACTGACCTGGGTAGGAAGCCCCAGTGCCACAGCTTACAATGTGACAGCGGTGGGCCAGGATGGACAAGTACATGACTGCAACACCAACAGTACCAGCTGTCAGATACCCAACATGCACTGTGGCCAGAACTTCACCATCACAGTGACACCATATTCTGACTCATGTGCTGGGAATCCCAGCATTCCTTATCGGTTGATGGCAGGTACAGAGCGGGAACAAGACCTAAAATCTAAAAACGATGTACTATTAGACCAATTAAAATATTCTCCACAACATGAAAGAGAATAAACTTTAATTTTTCTCCATTTCTTACCTCTTATGTCTCCAGGTCCCTGCCCGCCTAGTAATATTTCTGTTTCTACATTATGCGGAGTTAGCAACGTGTCCTGGTCCCCTGACAGAGGAGCAGACATGTACATAGCAACAGCAACAACACATGGTGGAGACATCTACACCTGTGACTCAGGCAATGCAAACTCCTGCTCTTTCACTGATCTAGACTGTGGTGAAAACTACTCTGTCACTGTTGTAGCTGTGGACAGAGGTTGTCACAGTCAACCAAGTTCAGCTGTGTATCTGAAAACAGGTGAGAAGATGTTCACCAAAGGCACCGTAATTCTGATTTTGAAGCGTTAGGTCATTTTCTATGTGGGACTCAACTTAATTCAATTGAATGACTTAAAATCAGGATATGGAATGCACAATTGAGTAAAGGGAGGAACCAAGAAATACCTTGTTCCATTTCTCTTTATTAATTTTGAGATTCAAATCATGGTTATTTACATTTTGCTTATCTTGAAGCCCAGTTAGATTTTTTCTTCTTAGCTCATCACATTATGGCTTTAATCATGCTTAACTTTGGAATTATCTTCTCTTTGTAGTGCCATGTGTTGCTACCAACATCTCTGTAGCTCCTGAATGTATCAGCAACAGTGCTGTTGTGTCCTGGTCTGGCCACAAAGGAACAGTACAGTACTATGTTTCTGCCTCAAGTAGTCAAGACAATGCCACCTGCCTGTCCTCTGAACTCCATTGTACTCTTACAAGCATGTGTGGCACCACCTACACTGTACGCGTTAAGGCTATCAATGGCAACTGCTCCAGTGACCATAGTCCGGCATTGACATTCAGCTCAGGTAAGAGATGGAGAACATTACACGCATGCTCGCACACACACACACACACACACACACACACACACACACACACACACACACACACACACACACACACACACACACACACACACACACACACACACACACGTGCGCATGCACACACTTCTTGTAAACCTGTGATGTGACAAAAATAATGATTCTGATTAACTTTCTCACTCTTTTTCTTTCTCTTCCCAGCCCCATGTGCTCCATATAATGTTACTGCCAGTCTGGTGTGTCCCAACTCGACCCATGTGACCTCACTGACCTGGGTAGGAAGCCCCAGTGCCACAGCTTACAATGTGACAGCGGTGGGCCAGGATGGACAAGTACATGACTGCAACACCAACAGTACCAGCTGTCAGATACCCAACATGCACTGTGGCCAGAACTTCACCATCACAGTGACACCATATTCTGACTCATGTGCTGGGAATCCCAGCATTCCTTATCGGTTGATGGCAGGTACAGAGCGGGAACAAGACCTAAAATCTAAAAACGATGTACTATTAGACCAATTAAAATATTCTCCACAACATGAAAGAGAATAAACTTTTCTTTTTCTCCATTTCTTACCTCTTATGTCTCCAGGTCCCTGCCCGCCTAGTAATATTTCTGTTTCTACATTATGCGGAGTTAGCAACGTGTCCTGGTCCCCTGACAGAGGAGCAGACATGTACATAGCAACAGCAACAACACATGGTGGAGACATCTACACCTGTGACTCAGGCAATGCAAACTCCTGCTCTTTCACTGATCTAGACTGTGGTGAAAACTACTCTGTCACTGTTGTAGCTGTGGACAGAGGTTGTCACAGTCAACCAAGTTCAGCTGTGTATCTGAAAACAGGTGAGAAGATGTTCACCAAAGGCACCGTAATTCTGATTTTGAAGCGTTAGGTCATTTTCTCTGTGGGACTCAACTTAATTCAATTGAATGACTTAAAATCAGGATATGGAATGCACAATTGAGTAAAGGGAGGAACCAAGAAATACCTTGTTCCATTTCTCTTTATTCATTTTGAGATTCAAATCATGGTTATTTACATTTTGCTTATCTTGAAGCCCAGTTAGATTTTTTCTTCTTAGCTCATCACATTATGGCTTTAATCATGCTTAACTTTGGAATTATCTTCTCTTTGTAGTGCCATGTGTTGCTACCAACATCTCTGTAGCTCCTGAATGTATCAGCAACAGTGCTGTTGTGTCCTGGTCTGGCCACAAAGGAACAGTACAGTACTATGTTTCTGCCTCAAGTAGTCAAGACAATGCCACCTGCCTGTCCTCTGAACTCCATTGTACTCTTACAAGCATGTGTGGCACCACCTACACTGTACGTGTTAAGGCTATCAATGGCAACTGCTCCAGTGACCATAGTCCGGCATTGACATTCAGCTCAGGTAAGAGATGGAGAACATTACACGCATGCTTGCACACACACACACACACACACACACACACACACACACACACACACACACACACACACACACACACACACACACACACACACACACACACACACACACACGTGCGCATGCACACACTTCTTGTAAACCTGTGATGTGACAAAAATAATGATTCTGATTAACTTTCTCACTCTTTTTCTTTCTCTTCCCAGCCCCATGTGCTCCATATAATGTTACTGCCAGTCTGGTGTGTCCCAACTCGACCCATGTGACCTCACTGACCTGGGTAGGAAGCCCCAGTGCCACAGCTTACAATGTGACAGCGGTGGGCCAGGATGGACAAGTACATGACTGCAACACCAACAGTACCAGCTGTCAGATACCCAACATGCACTGTGGCCAGAACTTCACCATCACAGTGACACCATATTCTGACTCATGTGCTGGGAATCCCAGCATTCCTTATCGGTTGATGGCAGGTACAGAGCGGGAACAAGACCTAAAATCTAAAAACGATGTACTATTAGACCAATTAAAATATTCTCCACAACATGAAAGAGAATAAACTTTTCTTTTTCTCCATTTCTTACCTCTTATGTCTCCAGGTCCCTGCCCGCCTAGTAATATTTCTGTTTCTACATTATGCGGAGTTAGCAACGTGTCCTGGTCCCCTGACAGAGGAGCAGACATGTACATAGCAACAGCAACAACACATGGTGGAGACATCTACACCTGTGACTCAGGCAATGCAAACTCCTGCTCTTTCACTGATCTAGACTGTGGTGAAAACTACTCTGTCACTGTTGTAGCTGTGGACAGAGGTTGTCACAGTCAACCAAGTTCAGCTGTGTATCTGAAAACAGGTGAGAAGATGTTCACCAAAGGCACCGTAATTCTGATTTTGAAGCGTTAGGTCATTTTCTCTGTGGGACTCAACTTAATTCAATTGAATGACTTAAAATCAGGATATGGAATGCACAATTGAGTAAAGGGAGGAACCAAGAAATACCTTGTTCCATTTCTCTTTATTCATTTTGAGATTCAAATCATGGTTATTTACATTTTGCTTATCTTGAAGCCCAGTTAGATTTTTTCTTCTTAGCTCATCACATTATGGCTTTAATCATGCTTAACTTTGGAATTATCTTCTCTTTGTAGTGCCATGTGTTGCTACCAACATCTCTGTAGCTCCTGAATGTATCAGCAACAGTGCTGTTGTGTCCTGGTCTGGCCACAAAGGAACAGTACAGTACTATGTTTCTGCCTCAAGTAGTCAAGACAATGCCACCTGCCTGTCCTCTGAACTCCATTGTACTCTTACAAGCATGTGTGGCACCACCTACACTGTACGTGTTAAGGCTATCAATGGCAACTGCTCCAGTGACCATAGTCCGGCATTGACATTCAGCTCAGGTAAGAGATGGAGAACATTACACGCATGCTTGCACACACACACACACACACACACACACACACACACACACACACACACACACACACACACACACACACACACACACACACACACGTGCGCATGCACACACTTCTTGTAAACCTGTGATGTGACAAAAATAATTATTCTGATTAACTTTCTCACTGTTTTTCTTTCTCTTCCCAGCCCCATGTGCTCCATATAATGTTACTGCCAGTCTGGTGTGTCCCAACTCGACCCATGTGACCTCACTGACCTGGGTAGGAAGCCCCAGTGCCACAGCTTACAATGTGACAGCGGTGGGCCAGGATGGACAAGTACATGACTGCAACACCAACAGTACCAGCTGTCAGATACCCAACATGCACTGTGGCCAGAACTTCACCATCACAGTGACACCATATTCTGACTCATGTGCTGGGAATCCCAGCATTCCTTATCGGTTGATGGCAGGTACAGAGCGGGAACAATACCTAAAATCTAAAAACGATGTACTATTAGACCAATTAAAATATTCTCCACAACATGAAAGAGAATAAACTTTTCTTTTTCTCCATTTCTTACCTCTTATGTCTCCAGGTCCCTGCCCGCCTAGTAATATTTCTGTTTCTACATTATGCGGAGTTAGCAACGTGTCCTGGTCCCCTGACAGAGGAGCAGACATGTACATAGCAACAGCAACAACACATGGTGGAGACATCTACACCTGTGACTCAGGCAATGCAAACTCCTGCTCTTTCACTGATCTAGACTGTGGTGAAAACTACTCTGTCACTGTTGTAGCTGTGGACAGAGGTTGTCACAGTCAACCAAGTTCAGCTGTGTATCTGAAAACAGGTGAGAAGATGTTCACCAAAGGCACCGTAATTCTGATTTTGAAGCGTTAGGTCATTTTCTCTGTGGGACTCAACTTAATTCAATTGAATGACTTAAAATCAGGATATGGAATGCACAATTGAGTAAAGGGAGGAACCAAGAAATACCTTGTTCCATTTCTCTTTATTCATTTTGAGATTCAAATCATGGTTATTTACATTTTGCTTATCTTGAAGCCCAGTTAGATTTTTTCTTCTTAGCTCATCACATTATGGCTTTAATCATGCTTAACTTTGGAATTATCTTCTCTTTGTAGTGCCATGTGTTGCTACCAACATCTCTGTAGCTCCTGAATGTATCAGCAACAGTGCTGTTGTGTCCTGGTCTGGCCACAAAGGAACAGTACAGTACTATGTTTCTGCCTCAAGTAGTCAAGACAATGCCACCTGCCTGTCCTCTGAACTCCATTGTACTCTTACAAGCATGTGTGGCACCACCTACACTGTACATGTTAAGGCTATCAATGGCAACTGCTCCAGTGACCATAGTCCGGCATTGACATTCAGCTCAGGTAAGAGATGGAGAACATTACACGCATGCTCGCACACACACACACACACACACACACACACACACACACACACACGCACACACACACACACACACACACACACACACACACGTGCGCATGCACACACTTCTTGTAAACCTGTGATGTGACAAAAATAATGATTCTGATTAACTTTCTCACTCTTTTTCTTTCTCTTCCCAGCCCCATGTGCTCCATATAATGTTACTGCCAGTCTGGTGTGTCCCAACTCGACCCATGTGACCTCACTGACCTGGGTAGGAAGCCCCAGTGCCACAGCTTACAATGTGACAGCGGTGGGCCAGGATGGACAAGTACATGACTGCAACACCAACAGTACCAGCTGTCAGATACCCAACATGCACTGTGGCCAGAACTTCACCATCACAGTGACACCATATTCTGACTCATGTGCTGGGAATCCCAGCATTCCTTATCGGTTGATGGCAGGTACAGAGCGGGAACAAGACCTAAAATCTAAAAACGATGTACTATTAGACCAATTAAAATATTCTCCACAACATGAAAGAGAATAAACTTTAATTTTTCTCCATTTCTTACCTCTTATGTCTCCAGGTCCCTGCCCGCCTAGTAATATTTCTGTTTCTACATTATGCGGAGTTAGCAACGTGTCCTGGTCCCCTGACAGAGGAGCAGACATGTACATAGCAACAGCAACAACACATGGTGGAGACATCTACACCTGTGACTCAGGCAATGCAAACTCCTGCTCTTTCACTGATCTAGACTGTGGTGAAAACTACTCTGTCACTGTTGTAGCTGTGGACAGAGGTTGTCACAGTCAACCAAGTTCAGCTGTGTATCTGAAAACAGGTGAGAAGATGTTCACCAAAGGCACCGTAATTCTGATTTTGAAGCGTTAGGTCATTTTCTATGTGGGACTCAACTTAATTCAATTGAATGACTTAAAATCAGGATATGGAATGCACAATTGAGTAAAGGGAGGAACCAAGAAATACCTTGTTCCATTTCTCTTTATTAATTTTGAGATTCAAATCATGGTTATTTACATTTTGCTTATCTTGAAGCCCAGTTAGATTTTTTCTTCTTAGCTCATCACATTATGGCTTTAATCATGCTTAACTTTGGAATTATCTTCTCTTTGTAGTGCCATGTGTTGCTACCAACATCTCTGTAGCTCCTGAATGTATCAGCAACAGTGCTGTTGTGTCCTGGTCTGGCCACAAAGGAACAGTACAGTACTATGTTTCTGCCTCAAGTAGTCAAGACAATGCCACCTGCCTGTCCTCTGAACTCCATTGTACTCTTACAAGCATGTGTGGCACCACCTACACTGTACGCGTTAAGGCTATCAATGGCAACTGCTCCAGTGACCATAGTCCGGCATTGACATTCAGCTCAGGTAAGAGATGGAGAACATTACACGCATGCTCGCACACACACACACACACACACACACACACACACACACACACACACACACACACACACACACACACACACACACACACACACACACACACACGTGCGCATGCACACACTTCTTGTAAACCTGTGATGTGACAAAAATAATGATTCTGATTAACTTTCTCACTCTTTTTCTTTCTCTTCCCAGCCCCATGTGCTCCATATAATGTTACTGCCAGTCTGGTGTGTCCCAACTCGACCCATGTGACCTCACTGACCTGGGTAGGAAGCCCCAGTGCCACAGCTTACAATGTGACAGCGGTGGGCCAGGATGGACAAGTACATGACTGCAACACCAACAGTACCAGCTGTCAGATACCCAACATGCACTGTGGCCAGAACTTCACCATCACAGTGACACCATATTCTGACTCATGTGCTGGGAATCCCAGCATTCCTTATCGGTTGATGGCAGGTACAGAGCGGGAACAAGACCTAAAATCTAAAAACGATGTACTATTAGACCAATTAAAATATTCTCCACAACATGAAAGAGAATAAACTTTTCTTTTTCTCCATTTCTTACCTCTTATGTCTCCAGGTCCCTGCCCGCCTAGTAATATTTCTGTTTCTACATTATGCGGAGTTAGCAACGTGTCCTGGTCCCCTGACAGAGGAGCAGACATGTACATAGCAACAGCAACAACACATGGTGGAGACATCTACACCTGTGACTCAGGCAATGCAAACTCCTGCTCTTTCACTGATCTAGACTGTGGTGAAAACTACTCTGTCACTGTTGTAGCTGTGGACAGAGGTTGTCACAGTCAACCAAGTTCAGCTGTGTATCTGAAAACAGGTGAGAAGATGTTCACCAAAGGCACCGTAATTCTGATTTTGAAGCGTTAGGTCATTTTCTCTGTGGGACTCAACTTAATTCAATTGAATGACTTAAAATCAGGATATGGAATGCACAATTGAGTAAAGGGAGGAACCAAGAAATACCTTGTTCCATTTCTCTTTATTCATTTTGAGATTCAAATCATGGTTATTTACATTTTGCTTATCTTGAAGCCCAGTTAGATTTTTTCTTCTTAGCTCATCACATTATGGCTTTAATCATGCTTAACTTTGGAATTATCTTCTCTTTGTAGTGCCATGTGTTGCTACCAACATCTCTGTAGCTCCTGAATGTATCAGCAACAGTGCTGTTGTGTCCTGGTCTGGCCACAAAGGAACAGTACAGTACTATGTTTCTGCCTCAAGTAGTCAAGACAATGCCACCTGCCTGTCCTCTGAACTCCATTGTACTCTTACAAGCATGTGTGGCACCACCTACACTGTACATGTTAAGGCTATCAATGGCAACTGCTCCAGTGACCATAGTCCGGCATTGACATTCAGCTCAGGTAAGAGATGGAGAACATTACACGCATGCTCGCACACACACACACACACACACACACACACACACACACACACACACACACACACACACACACACACACACACACACACACACACACACACACGTGCGCATGCACACACTTCTTGTAAACCTGTGATGTGACAAAAATAATGATTCTGATTAACTTTCTCACTCTTTTTCTTTCTCTTCCCAGCCCCATGTGCTCCATATAATGTTACTGCCAGTCTGGTGTGTCCCAACTCGACCCATGTGACCTCACTGACCTGGGTAGGAAGCCCCAGTGCCACAGCTTACAATGTGACAGCGGTGGGCCAGGATGGACAAGTACATGACTGCAACACCAACAGTACCAGCTGTCAGATACCCAACATGCACTGTGGCCAGAACTTCACCATCACAGTGACACCATATTCTGACTCATGTGCTGGGAATCCCAGCATTCCTTATCGGTTGATGGCAGGTACAGAGCGGGAACAAGACCTAAAATCTAAAAACGATGTACTATTAGACCAATTAAAATATTCTCCACAACATGAAAGAGAATAAACTTAAATTTTTCTCCATTTCTTACCTCTTATGTCTCCAGGTCCCTGCCCGCCTAGTAATATTTCAGTTTCTACATTATGCGGAGTTAGCAACGTGTCCTGGTCCCCTGACAGAGGAGCAGACATGTACATAGCAACAGCAACAACACATGGTGGAGACATCTACACCTGTGACTCAGGCAATGCAAACTCCTGCTCTTTCACTGATCTAGACTGTGGTGAAAACTACTCTGTCACTGTTGTAGCTGTGGACAGAGGTTGTCACAGTCAACCAAGTTCAGCTGTGTATCTGAAAACAGGTGAGAAGATGTTCACCAAAGGCACCGTAATTCTGATTTTGAAGCGTTAGGTCATTTTCTATGTGGGACTCAACTTAATTCAATTGAATGACTTAAAATCAGGATATGGAATGCACAATTGAGTAAAGGGAGGAACCAAGAAATACCTTGTTCCATTTCTCTTTATTAATTTTGAGATTCAAATCATGGTTATTTACATTTTGCTTATCTTGAAGCCCAGTTAGATTTTTTCTTCTTAGCTCATCACATTATGGCTTTAATCATGCTTAACTTTGGAATTGTCTTCTCTTTGTAGTGCCATGTGTTGCTACCAACATCTCTGTAGCTCCTGAATGTATCAGCAACAGTGCTGTTGTGTCCTGGTCTGGCCACAAAGGAACAGTACAGTACTATGTTTCTGCCTCAAGTAGTCAAGACAATGCCACCTGCCTGTCCTCTGAACTCCATTGTACTCTTACAAGCATGTGTGGCACCACCTACACTGTACGCGTTAAGGCTATCAATGGCAACTGCTCCAGTGACCATAGTCCGGCATTGACATTCAGCTCAGGTAAGAGATGGAGAACATTACACGCATGCTCGCACACACACACACACACACACACACACACACACACACACACACACACGTGCGCATGCACACACTTCTTGTAAACCTGTGATGTGACAAAAATAATGATTCTGATTAACTTTCTCACTCTTTTTCTTTCTCTTCCCAGCCCCATGTGCTCCATATAATGTTACTGCCAGTCTGGTGTGTCCCAACTCGACCCATGTGACCTCACTGACCTGGGTAGGAAGCCCCAGTGCCACAGCTTACAATGTGACAGCGGTGGGCCAGGATGGACAAGTACATGACTGCAACACCAACAGTACCAGCTGTCAGATACCCAACATGCACTGTGGCCAGAACTTCACCATCACAGTGACACCATATTCTGACTCATGTGCTGGGAATCCCAGCATTCCTTATCGGTTGATGGCAGGTACAGAGCGGGAACAATACCTAAAATCTAAAAACGATGTACTATTAGACCAATTAAAATATTCTCCACAACATGAAAGAGAATAAACTTTTCTTTTTCTCCATTTCTTACCTCTTATGTCTCCAGGTCCCTGCCCGCCTAGTAATATTTCTGTTTCTACATTATGCGGAGTTAGCAACGTGTCCTGGTCCCCTGACAGAGGAGCAGACATGTACATAGCAACAGCAACAACACATGGTGGAGACATCTACACCTGTGACTCAGGCAATGCAAACTCCTGCTCTTTCACTGATCTAGACTGTGGTGAAAACTACTCTGTCACTGTTGTAGCTGTGGACAGAGGTTGTCACAGTCAACCAAGTTCAGCTGTGTATCTGAAAACAGGTGAGAAGATGTTCACCAAAGGCACCGTAATTCTGATTTTGAAGCGTTAGGTCATTTTCTCTGTGGGACTCAACTTAATTCAATTGAATGACTTAAAATCAGGATATGGAATGCACAATTGAGTAAAGGGAGGAACCAAGAAATACCTTGTTCCATTTCTCTTTATTCATTTTGAGATTCAAATCATGGTTATTTACATTTTGCTTATCTTGAAGCCCAGTTAGATTTTTTCTTCTTAGCTCATCACATTATGGCTTTAATCATGCTTAACTTTGGAATTATCTTCTCTTTGTAGTGCCATGTGTTGCTACCAACATCTCTGTAGCTCCTGAATGTATCAGCAACAGTGCTGTTGTGTCCTGGTCTGGCCACAAAGGAACAGTACAGTACTATGTTTCTGCCTCAAGTAGTCAAGACAATGCCACCTGCCTGTCCTCTGAACTCCATTGTACTCTTACAAGCATGTGTGGCACCACCTACACTGTACATGTTAAGGCTATCAATGGCAACTGCTCCAGTGACCATAGTCCGGCATTGACATTCAGCTCAGGTAAGAGATGGAGAACATTACACGCATGCTCGCACACACACACACACACACACACACACACACACACACACACACACACACACACACACACGTGCGCATGCACACACTTCTTGTAAACCTGTGATGTGACAAAAATAATGATTCTGATTAACTTTCTCACTCTTTTTCTTTCTCTCCCCAGCCCCATGTGCTCCATATAATGTTACTGCCAGTCTGGTGTGTCCCAACTCGACCCATGTGACCTCACTGACCTGGGTAGGAAGCCCCAGTGCCACAGCTTACAATGTGACAGCGGTGGGCCAGGATGGACAAGTACATGACTGCAACACCAACAGTACCAGCTGTCAGATACCCAACATGCACTGTGGCCAGAACTTCACCATCACAGTGACACCATATTCTGACTCATGTGCTGGGAATCCCAGCATTCCTTATCGGTTGATGGCAGGTACAGAGCGGGAACAAGACCTAAAATCTAAAAACGATGTACTATTAGACCAATTAAAATATTCTCCACAACATGAAAGAGAATAAACTTTAATTTTTCTCCATTTCTTACCTCTTATGTCTCCAGGTCCCTGCCCGCCTAGTAATATTTCTGTTTCTACATTATGCGGAGTTAGCAACGTGTCCTGGTCCCCTGACAGAGGAGCAGACATGTACATAGCAACAGCAACAACACATGGTGGAGACATCTACACCTGTGACTCAGGCAATGCAAACTCCTGCTCTTTCACTGATCTAGACTGTGGTGAAAACTACTCTGTCACTGTTGTAGCTGTGGACAGAGGTTGTCACAGTCAACCAAGTTCAGCTGTGTATCTGAAAACAGGTGAGAAGATGTTCACCAAAGGCACCGTAATTCTGATTTTGAAGCGTTAGGTCATTTTCTATGTGGGACTCAACTTAATTCAATTGAATGACTTAAAATCAGGATATGGAATGCACAATTGAGTAAAGGGAGGAACCAAGAAATACCTTGTTCCATTTCTCTTTATTAATTTTGAGATTCAAATCATGGTTATTTACATTTTGCTTATCTTGAAGCCCAGTTAGATTTTTTCTTCTTAGCTCATCACATTATGGCTTTAATCATGCTTAACTTTGGAATTATCTTCTCTTTGTAGTGCCATGTGTTGCTACCAACATCTCTGTAGCTCCTGAATGTATCAGCAACAGTGCTGTTGTGTCCTGGTCTGGCCACAAAGGAACAGTACAGTACTATGTTTCTGCCTCAAGTAGTCAAGACAATGCCACCTGCCTGTCCTCTGAACTCCATTGTACTCTTACAAGCATGTGTGGCACCACCTACACTGTACGCGTTAAGGCTATCAATGGCAACTGCTCCAGTGACCATAGTCCGGCATTGACATTCAGCTCAGGTAAGAGATGGAGAACATTACACGCATGCTCGCACACACACACACACACACACACACACACACACACACACACACACACACACACACACACACACACACACACACACACACACACACACACACACACGTGCGCATGCACACACTTCTTGTAAACCTGTGATGTGACAAAAATAATGATTCTGATTAACTTTCTCACTCTTTTTCTTTCTCTTCCCAGCCCCATGTGCTCCATATAATGTTACTGCCAGTCTGGTGTGTCCCAACTCGACCCATGTGACCTCACTGACCTGGGTAGGAAGCCCCAGTGCCACAGCTTACAATGTGACAGCGGTGGGCCAGGATGGACAAGTACATGACTGCAACACCAACAGTACCAGCTGTCAGATACCCAACATGCACTGTGGCCAGAACTTCACCATCACAGTGACACCATATTCTGACTCATGTGCTGGGAATCCCAGCATTCCTTATCGGTTGATGGCAGGTACAGAGCGGGAACAAGACCTAAAATCTAAAAACGATGTACTATTAGACCAATTAAAATATTCTCCACAACATGAAAGAGAATAAACTTTTCTTTTTCTCCATTTCTTACCTCTTATGTCTCCAGGTCCCTGCCCGCCTAGTAATATTTCTGTTTCTACATTATGCGGAGTTAGCAACGTGTCCTGGTCCCCTGACAGAGGAGCAGACATGTACATAGCAACAGCAACAACACATGGTGGAGACATCTACACCTGTGACTCAGGCAATGCAAACTCCTGCTCTTTCACTGATCTAGACTGTGGTGAAAACTACTCTGTCACTGTTGTAGCTGTGGACAGAGGTTGTCACAGTCAACCAAGTTCAGCTGTGTATCTGAAAACAGGTGAGAAGATGTTCACCAAAGGCACCGTAATTCTGATTTTGAAGCGTTAGGTCATTTTCTCTGTGGGACTCAACTTAATTCAATTGAATGACTTAAAATCAGGATATGGAATGCACAATTGAGTAAAGGGAGGAACCAAGAAATACCTTGTTCCATTTCTCTTTATTCATTTTGAGATTCAAATCATGGTTATTTACATTTTGCTTATCTTGAAGCCCAGTTAGATTTTTTCTTCTTAGCTCATCACATTATGGCTTTAATCATGCTTAACTTTGGAATTATCTTCTCTTTGTAGTGCCATGTGTTGCTACCAACATCTCTGTAGCTCCTGAATGTATCAGCAACAGTGCTGTTGTGTCCTGGTCTGGCCACAAAGGAACAGTACAGTACTATGTTTCTGCCTCAAGTAGTCAAGACAATGCCACCTGCCTGTCCTCTGAACTCCATTGTACTCTTACAAGCATGTGTGGCACCACCTACACTGTACGTGTTAAGGCTATCAATGGCAACTGCTCCAGTGACCATAGTCCGGCATTGACATTCAGCTCAGGTAAGAGATGGAGAACATTACACGCATGCTTGCACACACACACACACACACACACACACACACACACACACACACACACACACACACACACACACACACACACACACACACACACACACACACACACACACGTGCGCATGCACACACTTCTTGTAAACCTGTGATGTGACAAAAATAATGATTCTGATTAACTTTCTCACTCTTTTTCTTTCTCTTCCCAGCCCCATGTGCTCCATATAATGTTACTGCCAGTCTGGTGTGTCCCAACTCGACCCATGTGACCTCACTGACCTGGGTAGGAAGCCCCAGTGCCACAGCTTACAATGTGACAGCGGTGGGCCAGGATGGACAAGTACATGACTGCAACACCAACAGTACCAGCTGTCAGATACCCAACATGCACTGTGGCCAGAACTTCACCATCACAGTGACACCATATTCTGACTCATGTGCTGGGAATCCCAGCATTCCTTATCGGTTGATGGCAGGTACAGAGCGGGAACAAGACCTAAAATCTAAAAACGATGTACTATTAGACCAATTAAAATATTCTCCACAACATGAAAGAGAATAAACTTTTCTTTTTCTCCATTTCTTACCTCTTATGTCTCCAGGTCCCTGCCCGCCTAGTAATATTTCTGTTTCTACATTATGCGGAGTTAGCAACGTGTCCTGGTCCCCTGACAGAGGAGCAGACATGTACATAGCAACAGCAACAACACATGGTGGAGACATCTACACCTGTGACTCAGGCAATGCAAACTCCTGCTCTTTCACTGATCTAGACTGTGGTGAAAACTACTCTGTCACTGTTGTAGCTGTGGACAGAGGTTGTCACAGTCAACCAAGTTCAGCTGTGTATCTGAAAACAGGTGAGAAGATGTTCACCAAAGGCACCGTAATTCTGATTTTGAAGCGTTAGGTCATTTTCTCTGTGGGACTCAACTTAATTCAATTGAATGACTTAAAATCAGGATATGGAATGCACAATTGAGTAAAGGGAGGAACCAAGAAATACCTTGTTCCATTTCTCTTTATTCATTTTGAGATTCAAATCATGGTTATTTACATTTTGCTTATCTTGAAGCCCAGTTAGATTTTTTCTTCTTAGCTCATCACATTATGGCTTTAATCATGCTTAACTTTGGAATTATCTTCTCTTTGTAGTGCCATGTGTTGCTACCAACATCTCTGTAGCTCCTGAATGTATCAGCAACAGTGCTGTTGTGTCCTGGTCTGGCCACAAAGGAACAGTACAGTACTATGTTTCTGCCTCAAGTAGTCAAGACAATGCCACCTGCCTGTCCTCTGAACTCCATTGTACTCTTACAAGCATGTGTGGCACCACCTACACTGTACGTGTTAAGGCTATCAATGGCAACTGCTCCAGTGACCATAGTCCGGCATTGACATTCAGCTCAGGTAAGAGATGGAGAACATTACACGCATGCTTGCACACACACACACACACACACACACACACACACACACACACACACACACACACACACACACACACACACACACACACACACAAACACACACACGTGCGCATGCACACACTTCTTGTAAACCTGTGATGTGACAAAAATAATTATTCTGATTAACTTTCTCACTGTTTTTCTTTCTCTTCCCAGCCCCATGTGCTCCATATAATGTTACTGCCAGTCTGGTGTGTCCCAACTCGACCCATGTGACCTCACTGACCTGGGTAGGAAGCCCCAGTGCCACAGCTTACAATGTGACAGCGGTGGGCCAGGATGGACAAGTACATGACTGCAACACCAACAGTACCAGCTGTCAGATACCCAACATGCACTGTGGCCAGAACTTCACCATCACAGTGACACCATATTCTGACTCATGTGCTGGGAATCCCAGCATTCCTTATCGGTTGATGGCAGGTACAGAGCGGGAACAATACCTAAAATCTAAAAACGATGTACTATTAGACCAATTAAAATATTCTCCACAACATGAAAGAGAATAAACTTTTCTTTTTCTCCATTTCTTACCTCTTATGTCTCCAGGTCCCTGCCCGCCTAGTAATATTTCTGTTTCTACATTATGCGGAGTTAGCAACGTGTCCTGGTCCCCTGACAGAGGAGCAGACATGTACATAGCAACAGCAACAACACATGGTGGAGACATCTACACCTGTGACTCAGGCAATGCAAACTCCTGCTCTTTCACTGATCTAGACTGTGGTGAAAACTACTCTGTCACTGTTGTAGCTGTGGACAGAGGTTGTCACAGTCAACCAAGTTCAGCTGTGTATCTGAAAACAGGTGAGAAGATGTTCACCAAAGGCACCGTAATTCTGATTTTGAAGCGTTAGGTCATTTTCTCTGTGGGACTCAACTTAATTCAATTGAATGACTTAAAATCAGGATATGGAATGCACAATTGAGTAAAGGGAGGAACCAAGAAATACCTTGTTCCATTTCTCTTTATTCATTTTGAGATTCAAATCATGGTTATTTACATTTTGCTTATCTTGAAGCCCAGTTAGATTTTTTCTTCTTAGCTCATCACATTATGGCTTTAATCATGCTTAACTTTGGAATTATCTTCTCTTTGTAGTGCCATGTGTTGCTACCAACATCTCTGTAGCTCCTGAATGTATCAGCAACAGTGCTGTTGTGTCCTGGTCTGGCCACAAAGGAACAGTACAGTACTATGTTTCTGCCTCAAGTAGTCAAGACAATGCCACCTGCCTGTCCTCTGAACTCCATTGTACTCTTACAAGCATGTGTGGCACCACCTACACTGTACATGTTAAGGCTATCAATGGCAACTGCTCCAGTGACCATAGTCCGGCATTGACATTCAGCTCAGGTAAGAGATGGAGAACATTACACGCATGCTCGCACACACACACACACACACACACACACACACACACACACGCACACACACACACACACACACGTGCGCATGCACACACTTCTTGTAAACCTGTGATGTGACAAAAATAATGATTCTGATTAACTTTCTCACTCTTTTTCTTTCTCTTCCCAGCCCCATGTGCTCCATATAATGTTACTGCCAGTCTGGTGTGTCCCAACTCGACCCATGTGACCTCACTGACCTGGGTAGGAAGCCCCAGTGCCACAGCTTACAATGTGACAGCGGTGGGCCAGGATGGACAAGTACATGACTGCAACACCAACAGTACCAGCTGTCAGATACCCAACATGCACTGTGGCCAGAACTTCACCATCACAGTGACACCATATTCTGACTCATGTGCTGGGAATCCCAGCATTCCTTATCGGTTGATGGCAGGTACAGAGCGGGAACAAGACCTAAAATCTAAAAACGATGTACTATTAGACCAATTAAAATATTCTCCACAACATGAAAGAGAATAAACTTTAATTTTTCTCCATTTCTTACCTCTTATGTCTCCAGGTCCCTGCCCGCCTAGTAATATTTCTGTTTCTACATTATGCGGAGTTAGCAACGTGTCCTGGTCCCCTGACAGAGGAGCAGACATGTACATAGCAACAGCAACAACACATGGTGGAGACATCTACACCTGTGACTCAGGCAATGCAAACTCCTGCTCTTTCACTGATCTAGACTGTGGTGAAAACTACTCTGTCACTGTTGTAGCTGTGGACAGAGGTTGTCACAGTCAACCAAGTTCAGCTGTGTATCTGAAAACAGGTGAGAAGATGTTCACCAAAGGCACCGTAATTCTGATTTTGAAGCGTTAGGTCATTTTCTATGTGGGACTCAACTTAATTCAATTGAATGACTTAAAATCAGGATATGGAATGCACAATTGAGTAAAGGGAGGAACCAAGAAATACCTTGTTCCATTTCTCTTTATTAATTTTGAGATTCAAATCATGGTTATTTACATTTTGCTTATCTTGAAGCCCAGTTAGATTTTTTCTTCTTAGCTCATCACATTATGGCTTTAATCATGCTTAACTTTGGAATTATCTTCTCTTTGTAGTGCCATGTGTTGCTACCAACATCTCTGTAGCTCCTGAATGTATCAGCAACAGTGCTGTTGTGTCCTGGTCTGGCCACAAAGGAACAGTACAGTACTATGTTTCTGCCTCAAGTAGTCAAGACAATGCCACCTGCCTGTCCTCTGAACTCCATTGTACTCTTACAAGCATGTGTGGCACCACCTACACTGTACGCGTTAAGGCTATCAATGGCAACTGCTCCAGTGACCATAGTCCGGCATTGACATTCAGCTCAGGTAAGAGATGGAGAACATTACACGCATGCTCGCACACACACACACACACACACACACACACACACACACACACACACACACACACACACACACACACACACACACACACACACACACACACACGTGCGCATGCACACACTTCTTGTAAACCTGTGATGTGACAAAAATAATGATTCTGATTAACTTTCTCACTCTTTTTCTTTCTCTTCCCAGCCCCATGTGCTCCATATAATGTTACTGCCAGTCTGGTGTGTCCCAACTCGACCCATGTGACCTCACTGACCTGGGTAGGAAGCCCCAGTGCCACAGCTTACAATGTGACAGCGGTGGGCCAGGATGGACAAGTACATGACTGCAACACCAACAGTACCAGCTGTCAGATACCCAACATGCACTGTGGCCAGAACTTCACCATCACAGTGACACCATATTCTGACTCATGTGCTGGGAATCCCAGCATTCCTTATCGGTTGATGGCAGGTACAGAGCGGGAACAAGACCTAAAATCTAAAAACGATGTACTATTAGACCAATTAAAATATTCTCCACAACATGAAAGAGAATAAACTTTTCTTTTTCTCCATTTCTTACCTCTTATGTCTCCAGGTCCCTGCCCGCCTAGTAATATTTCTGTTTCTACATTATGCGGAGTTAGCAACGTGTCCTGGTCCCCTGACAGAGGAGCAGACATGTACATAGCAACAGCAACAACACATGGTGGAGACATCTACACCTGTGACTCAGGCAATGCAAACTCCTGCTCTTTCACTGATCTAGACTGTGGTGAAAACTACTCTGTCACTGTTGTAGCTGTGGACAGAGGTTGTCACAGTCAACCAAGTTCAGCTGTGTATCTGAAAACAGGTGAGAAGATGTTCACCAAAGGCACCGTAATTCTGATTTTGAAGCGTTAGGTCATTTTCTCTGTGGGACTCAACTTAATTCAATTGAATGACTTAAAATCAGGATATGGAATGCACAATTGAGTAAAGGGAGGAACCAAGAAATACCTTGTTCCATTTCTCTTTATTCATTTTGAGATTCAAATCATGGTTATTTACATTTTGCTTATCTTGAAGCCCAGTTAGATTTTTTCTTCTTAGCTCATCACATTATGGCTTTAATCATGCTTAACTTTGGAATTATCTTCTCTTTGTAGTGCCATGTGTTGCTACCAACATCTCTGTAGCTCCTGAATGTATCAGCAACAGTGCTGTTGTGTCCTGGTCTGGCCACAAAGGAACAGTACAGTACTATGTTTCTGCCTCAAGTAGTCAAGACAATGCCACCTGCCTGTCCTCTGAACTCCATTGTACTCTTACAAGCATGTGTGGCACCACCTACACTGTACGTGTTAAGGCTATCAATGGCAACTGCTCCAGTGACCATAGTCCGGCATTGACATTCAGCTCAGGTAAGAGATGGAGAACATTACACGCATGCTTGCACACACACACACACACACACACACACACACACACACACACACACACACACACACACACACACACACACACACACACACACACACACACACACACACACACAAACACACACACGTGCGCATGCACACACTTCTTGTAAACCTGTGATGTGACAAAAATAATTATTCTGATTAACTTTCTCACTGTTTTTCTTTCTCTTCCCAGCCCCATGTGCTCCATATAATGTTACTGCCAGTCTGGTGTGTCCCAACTCGACCCATGTGACCTCACTGACCTGGGTAGGAAGCCCCAGTGCCACAGCTTACAATGTGACAGCGGTGGGCCAGGATGGACAAGTACATGACTGCAACACCAACAGTACCAGCTGTCAGATACCCAACATGCACTGTGGCCAGAACTTCACCATCACAGTGACACCATATTCTGACTCATGTGCTGGGAATCCCAGCATTCCTTATCGGTTGATGGCAGGTACAGAGCGGGAACAATACCTAAAATCTAAAAACGATGTACTATTAGACCAATTAAAATATTCTCCACAACATGAAAGAGAATAAACTTTTCTTTTTCTCCATTTCTTACCTCTTATGTCTCCAGGTCCCTGCCCGCCTAGTAATATTTCTGTTTCTACATTATGCGGAGTTAGCAACGTGTCCTGGTCCCCTGACAGAGGAGCAGACATGTACATAGCAACAGCAACAACACATGGTGGAGACATCTACACCTGTGACTCAGGCAATGCAAACTCCTGCTCTTTCACTGATCTAGACTGTGGTGAAAACTACTCTGTCACTGTTGTAGCTGTGGACAGAGGTTGTCACAGTCAACCAAGTTCAGCTGTGTATCTGAAAACAGGTGAGAAGATGTTCACCAAAGGCACCGTAATTCTGATTTTGAAGCGTTAGGTCATTTTCTCTGTGGGACTCAACTTAATTCAATTGAATGACTTAAAATCAGGATATGGAATGCACAATTGAGTAAAGGGAGGAACCAAGAAATACCTTGTTCCATTTCTCTTTATTCATTTTGAGATTCAAATCATGGTTATTTACATTTTGCTTATCTTGAAGCCCAGTTAGATTTTTTCTTCTTAGCTCATCACATTATGGCTTTAATCATGCTTAACTTTGGAATTATCTTCTCTTTGTAGTGCCATGTGTTGCTACCAACATCTCTGTAGCTCCTGAATGTATCAGCAACAGTGCTGTTGTGTCCTGGTCTGGCCACAAAGGAACAGTACAGTACTATGTTTCTGCCTCAAGTAGTCAAGACAATGCCACCTGCCTGTCCTCTGAACTCCATTGTACTCTTACAAGCATGTGTGGCACCACCTACACTGTACATGTTAAGGCTATCAATGGCAACTGCTCCAGTGACCATAGTCCGGCATTGACATTCAGCTCAGGTAAGAGATGGAGAACATTACACGCATGCTCGCACACACACACACACACACACACACACACACACACACACACACACACACACACACACACACACGTGCGCATGCACACACTTCTTGTAAACCTGTGATGTGACAAAAATAATGATTCTGATTAACTTTCTCACTCTTTTTCTTTCTCTTCCCAGCCCCATGTGCTCCATATAATGTTACTGCCAGTCTGGTGTGTCCCAACTCGACCCATGTGACCTCACTGACCTGGGTAGGAAGCCCCAGTGCCACAGCTTACAATGTGACAGCGGTGGGCCAGGATGGACAAGTACATGACTGCAACACCAACAGTACCAGCTGTCAGATACCCAACATGCACTGTGGCCAGAACTTCACCATCACAGTGACACCATATTCTGACTCATGTGCTGGGAATCCCAGCATTCCTTATCGGTTGATGGCAGGTACAGAGCGGGAACAAGACCTAAAATCTAAAAACGATGTACTATTAGACCAATTAAAATATTCTCCACAACATGAAAGAGAATAAACTTTAATTTTTCTCCATTTCTTACCTCTTATGTCTCCAGGTCCCTGCCCGCCTAGTAATATTTCTGTTTCTACATTATGCGGAGTTAGCAACGTGTCCTGGTCCCCTGACAGAGGAGCAGACATGTACATAGCAACAGCAACAACACATGGTGGAGACATCTACACCTGTGACTCAGGCAATGCAAACTCCTGCTCTTTCACTGATCTAGACTGTGGTGAAAACTACTCTGTCACTGTTGTAGCTGTGGACAGAGGTTGTCACAGTCAACCAAGTTCAGCTGTGTATCTGAAAACAGGTGAGAAGATGTTCACCAAAGGCACCGTAATTCTGATTTTGAAGCGTTAGGTCATTTTCTATGTGGGACTCAACTTAATTCAATTGAATGACTTAAAATCAGGATATGGAATGCACAATTGAGTAAAGGGAGGAACCAAGAAATACCTTGTTCCATTTCTCTTTATTAATTTTGAGATTCAAATCATGGTTATTTACATTTTGCTTATCTTGAAGCCCAGTTAGATTTTTTCTTCTTAGCTCATCACATTATGGCTTTAATCATGCTTAACTTTGGAATTATCTTCTCTTTGTAGTGCCATGTGTTGCTACCAACATCTCTGTAGCTCCTGAATGTATCAGCAACAGTGCTGTTGTGTCCTGGTCTGGCCACAAAGGAACAGTACAGTACTATGTTTCTGCCTCAAGTAGTCAAGACAATGCCACCTGCCTGTCCTCTGAACTCCATTGTACTCTTACAAGCATGTGTGGCACCACCTACACTGTACGTGTTAAGGCTATCAATGGCAACTGCTCCAGTGACCATAGTCCGGCATTGACATTCAGCTCAGGTAAGAGATGGAGAACATTACACGCATGCTCGCACACACACACACACACACACACACACACACACACACACACACACACACACACACACACACACACACACACACGTGCGCATGCACACACTTCTTGTAAACCTGTGATGTGACAAAAATAATGATTCTGATTAACTTTCTCACTCTTTTTCTTTCTCTTCCCAGCCCCATGTGCTCCATATAATGTTACTGCCAGTCTGGTGTGTCCCAACTCGACCCATGTGACCTCACTGACCTGGGTAGGAAGCCCCAGTGCCACAGCTTACAATGTGACAGCGGTGGGCCAGGATGGACAAGTACATGACTGCAACACCAACAGTACCAGCTGTCAGATACCCAACATGCACTGTGGCCAGAACTTCACCATCACAGTGACACCATATTCTGACTCATGTGCTGGGAATCCCAGCATTCCTTATCGGTTGATGGCAGGTACAGAGCGGGAACAATACCTAAAATCTAAAAACGATGTACTATTAGACCAATTAAAATATTCTCCACAACATGAAAGAGAATAAACTTTTCTTTTTCTCCATTTCTTACCTCTTATGTCTCCAGGTCCCTGCCCGCCTAGTAATATTTCTGTTTCTACATTATGCGGAGTTAGCAACGTGTCCTGGTCCCCTGACAGAGGAGCAGACATGTACATAGCAACAGCAACAACACATGGTGGAGACATCTACACCTGTGACTCAGGCAATGCAAACTCCTGCTCTTTCACTGATCTAGACTGTGGTGAAAACTACTCTGTCACTGTTGTAGCTGTGGACAGAGGTTGTCACAGTCAACCAAGTTCAGCTGTGTATCTGAAAACAGGTGAGAAGATGTTCACCAAAGGCACCGTAATTCTGATTTTGAAGCGTTAGGTCATTTTCTCTGTGGGACTCAACTTAATTCAATTGAATGACTTAAAATCAGGATATGGAATGCACAATTGAGTAAAGGGAGGAACCAAGAAATACCTTGTTCCATTTCTCTTTATTCATTTTGAGATTCAAATCATGGTTATTTACATTTTGCTTATCTTGAAGCCCAGTTAGATTTTTTCTTCTTAGCTCATCACATTATGGCTTTAATCATGCTTAACTTTGGAATTATCTTCTCTTTGTAGTGCCATGTGTTGCTACCAACATCTCTGTAGCTCCTGAATGTATCAGCAACAGTGCTGTTGTGTCCTGGTCTGGCCACAAAGGAACAGTACAGTACTATGTTTCTGCCTCAAGTAGTCAAGACAATGCCACCTGCCTGTCCTCTGAACTCCATTGTACTCTTACAAGCATGTGTGGCACCACCTACACTGTACATGTTAAGGCTATCAAAGGCAACTGCTCCAGTGACCATAGTCCGGCATTGACATTCAGCTCAGGTAAGAGATGGAGAACATTACACGCATGCTCGCACACACACACACACACACACACACACACACACACACACACACACACACACACACACGTGCGCATGCACACACTTCTTGTAAACCTGTGATGTGACAAAAATAATGATTCTGATTAACTTTCTCACTCTTTTTCTTTCTCTTCCCAGCCCCATGTGCTCCATATAATGTTACTGCCAGTCTGGTGTGTCCCAACTCGACCCATGTGACCTCACTGACCTGGGTAGGAAGCCCCAGTGCCACAGCTTACAATGTGACAGCGGTGGGCCAGGATGGACAAGTACATGACTGCAACACCAACAGTACCAGCTGTCAGATACCCAACATGCACTGTGGCCAGAACTTCACCATCACAGTGACACCATATTCTGACTCATGTGCTGGGAATCCCAGCATTCCTTATCGGTTGATGGCAGGTACAGAGCGGGAACAAGACCTAAAATCTAAAAACGATGTACTATTAGACCAATTAAAATATTCTCCACAACATGAAAGAGAATAAACTTTAATTTTTCTCCATTTCTTACCTCTTATGTCTCCAGGTCCCTGCCCGCCTAGTAATATTTCTGTTTCTACATTATGCGGAGTTAGCAACGTGTCCTGGTCCCCTGACAGAGGAGCAGACATGTACATAGCAACAGCAACAACACATGGTGGAGACATCTACACCTGTGACTCAGGCAATGCAAACTCCTGCTCTTTCACTGATCTAGACTGTGGTGAAAACTACTCTGTCACTGTTGTAGCTGTGGACAGAGGTTGTCACAGTCAACCAAGTTCAGCTGTGTATCTGAAAACAGGTGAGAAGATGTTCACCAAAGGCACCGTAATTCTGATTTTGAAGCGTTAGGTCATTTTCTATGTGGGACTCAACTTAATTCAATTGAATGACTTAAAATCAGGATATGGAATGCACAATTGAGTAAAGGGAGGAACCAAGAAATACCTTGTTCCATTTCTCTTTATTAATTTTGAGATTCAAATCATGGTTATTTACATTTTGCTTATCTTGAAGCCCAGTTAGATTTTTTCTTCTTAGCTCATCACATTATGGCTTTAATCATGCTTAACTTTGGAATTGTCTTCTCTTTGTAGTGCCATGTGTTGCTACCAACATCTCTGTAGCTCCTGAATGTATCAGCAACAGTGCTGTTGTGTCCTGGTCTGGCCACAAAGGAACAGTACAGTACTATGTTTCTGCCTCAAGTAGTCAAGACAATGCCACCTGCCTGTCCTCTGAACTCCATTGTACTCTTACAAGCATGTGTGGCACCACCTACACTGTACGCGTTAAGGCTATCAATGGCAACTGCTCCAGTGACCATAGTCCGGCATTGACATTCAGCTCAGGTAAGAGATGGAGAACATTTCACGCATGCTCGCACGCACGCACACACACACACACACACACACACACACACACACACACACACACACACACACACACACACACGTGCGCATGCACACACTTCTTGTAAACCTGTGATGTGACAAAAATAATGATTCTGATTAACTTTCTCACTCTTTTTCTTTCTCTTCCCAGCCCCATGTGCTCCATATAATGTTACTGCCAGTCTGGTGTGTCCCAACTCGACCCATGTGACCTCACTGACCTGGGTAGGAAGCCCCAGTGCCACAGCTTACAATGTGACAGCGGTGGGCCAGGATGGACAAGTACATGACTGCAACACCAACAGTACCAGCTGTCAGATACCCAACATGCACTGTGGCCAGAACTTCACCATCACAGTGACACCATATTCTGACTCATGTGCTGGGAATCCCAGCATTCCTTATCGGTTGATGGCAGGTACAGAGCGGGAACAAGACCTAAAATCTAAAAACGATGTACTATTAGACCAATTAAAATATTCTCCACAACATGAAAGAGAATAAACTTTAATTTTTCTCCATTTCTTACCTCTTATGTCTCCAGGTCCCTGCCCGCCTAGTAATATTTCTGTTTCTACATTATGCGGAGTTAGCAACGTGTCCTGGTCCCCTGACAGAGGAGCAGACATGTACATAGCAACAGCAACAACACATGGTGGAGACATCTACACCTGTGACTCAGGCAATGCAAACTCCTGCTCTTTCACTGATCTAGACTGTGGTGAAAACTACTCTGTCACTGTTGTAGCTGTGGACAGAGGTTGTCACAGTCAACCAAGTTCAGCTGTGTATCTGAAAACAGGTGAGAAGATGTTCACCAAAGTCAACGTAATTCTGATTTTGAAGCGTTAGGTCATTTTCTCTGTGGGACTCAACTTAATTAAATTGAATGACTTAAAATCAGGATATGGAATGCACAATTGAGTATAGGGAGGAACCAAGAAATACCTTGTTCCATTTCTCTTTATTAATTTTGAGATTCAAATCATGGTTATTTACATTTTGCTTATCTTGAAGCCCAGTTAGATTTTTTCTTCTTAGCTCATCACATTATGGCTTTAATCATGCTTAACTTTGGAATTGTCTTCTCTTTGTAGTGCCATGTGTTGCTACCAACATCTCTGTAGCTCCTGAATGTATCAGCAACAGTGCTGTTGTGTCCTGGTCTGGCCACAAAGGAACAGTACAGTACTATGTTTCTGCCTCAAGTAGTCAAGACAATGCCACCTGCCTGTCCTCTGAACTCCATTGTACTCTTACAAGCATGTGTGGCACCACCTACACTGTACGCGTTAAGGCTATCAATGGCAACTGCTCCAGTGACCATAGTCCGGCATTGACATTCAGTTCAGGTAAGAGATGGAGAACATTACACGCATGCTCGCACACACACACACACACACACACACACACACACACACACACACACGTGCGCATGCACACACTTCTTGTAAACCTGTGATGTGACAAAAATAATGATTCTGATTAACTTTCTCACTCTTTTTCTTTCTCTTCCCAGCCCCATGTGCTCCATATAATGTTACTGCCAGTCTGGTGTGTCCCAACTCGACCCATGTGACCTCACTGACCTGGGTAGGAAGCCCCAGTGCCACAGCTTACAATGTGACAGCGGTGGGCCAGGATGGACAAGTACATGACTGCAACACCAACAGTACCAGCTGTCAGATACCCAACATGCACTGTGGCCAGAACTTCACCATCACAGTGACACCATATTCTGACTCATGTGCTGGGAATCCCAGCATTCCTTATCGGTTGATGGCAGGTACAGAGCGGGAACAAGACCTAAAATCTAAAAACGATGTACTATTAGACCAATTAAAATATTCTCCACAACATGAAAGAGAATAAACTTTTCTTTTTCTCCATTTCTTACCTCTTATGTCTCCAGGTCCCTGCCCGCCTAGTAATATTTCTGTTTCTACATTATGCGGAGTTAGCAACGTGTCCTGGTCCCCTGACAGAGGAGCAGACATGTACATAGCAACAGCAACAACACATGGTGGAGACATCTACACCTGTGACTCAGGCAATGCAAACTCCTGCTCTTTCACTGATCTAGACTGTGGTGAAAACTACTCTGTCACTGTTGTAGCTGTGGACAGAGGTTGTCACAGTCAACCAAGTTCAGCTGTGTATCTGAAAACAGGTGAGAAGATGTTCACCAAAGGCACCGTAATTCTGATTTTGAAGCGTTAGGTCATTTTCTCTGTGGGACTCAACTTAATTCAATTGAATGACTTAAAATCAGGATATGGAATGCACAATTGAGTAAAGGGAGGAACCAAGAAATACCTTGTTCCATTTCTCTTTATTCATTTTGAGATTCAAATCATGGTTATTTACATTTTGCTTATCTTGAAGCCCAGTTAGATTTTTTCTTCTTAGCTCATCACATTATGGCTTTAATCATGCTTAACTTTGGAATTATCTTCTCTTTGTAGTGCCATGTGTTGCTACCAACATCTCTGTAGCTCCTGAATGTATCAGCAACAGTGCTGTTGTGTCCTGGTCTGGCCACAAAGGAACAGTACAGTACTATGTTTCTGCCTCAAGTAGTCAAGACAATGCCACCTGCCTGTCCTCTGAACTCCATTGTACTCTTACAAGCATGTGTGGCACCACCTACACTGTACGTGTTAAGGCTATCAATGGCAACTGCTCCAGTGACCATAGTCCGGCATTGACATTCAGCTCAGGTAAGAGATGGAGAACATTACACGCATGCTCGCACACACACACACACACACACACACACACACACACACACACACACACACACACACACACACACACACACACACACACGTGCGCATGCACACACTTCTTGTAAACCTGTGATGTGACAAAAATAATGATTCTGATTAACTTTCTCACTCTTTTTCTTTCTCTTCCCAGCCCCATGTGCTCCATATAATGTTACTGCCAGTCTGGTGTGTCCCAACTCGACCCATGTGACCTCACTGACCTGGGTAGGAAGCCCCAGTGCCACAGCTTACAATGTGACAGCGGTGGGCCAGGATGGACAAGTACATGACTGCAACACCAACAGTACCAGCTGTCAGATACCCAACATGCACTGTGGCCAGAACTTCACCATCACAGTGACACCATATTCTGACTCATGTGCTGGGAATCCCAGCATTCCTTATCGGTTGATGGCAGGTACAGAGCGGGAACAAGACCTAAAATCTAAAAACGATGTACTATTAGACCAATTAAAATATTCTCCACAACATGAAAGAGAATAAACTTAAATTTTTCTCCATTTCTTACCTCTTATGTCTCCAGGTCCCTGCCCGCCTAGTAATATTTCTGTTTCTACATTATGCGGAGTTAGCAACGTGTCCTGGTCCCCTGACAGAGGAGCAGACATGTACATAGCAACAGCAACAACACATGGTGGAGACATCTACACCTGTGACTCAGGCAATGCAAACTCCTGCTCTTTCACTGATCTAGACTGTGGTGAAAACTACTCTGTCACTGTTGTAGCTGTGGACAGAGGTTGTCACAGTCAACCAAGTTCAGCTGTGTATCTGAAAACAGGTGAGAAGATGTTCACCAAAGTCACCGTAATTCTGATTTTGAAGCGTTAGGTCATTTTCTCTGTGGGACTCAACTTAATTAAATTGAATGACTTAAAATCAGGATATGGAATGCACAATTGAGTATAGGGAGGAACCAAGAAATACCTTGTTCCATTTCTCTTTATTAATTTTGAGATTCAAATCATGGTTATTTACATTTTGCTTATCTTGAAGCCCAGTTAGATTTTTTCTTCTTAGCTCATCACATTATGGCTTTAATCATGCTTAACTTTGGAATTGTCTTCTCTTTGTAGTGCCATGTGTTGCTACCAACATCTCTGTAGCTCCTGAATGTATCGGCAACAGTGCTGTTGTGTCCTGGTCTGGCCACAAAGGAACAGTACAGTACTATGTTTCTGCCTCAAGTAGTCAAGACAATGCCACCTGCCTGTCCTCTGAACTCCATTGTACTCTTACAAGCATGTGTGGCACCACCTACACTGTACGTGTTAAGGCTATCAATGGCAACTGCTCCAGTGACCATAGTCCGGCATTGACATTCAGCTCAGGTAAGAGATGGAGAACATTACACGCATGCTCGCACACACACACACACACACACACACACACACACACACACACACACACACACACACACACACACACACACACACACACACACACACACACACACACACACACACGTGCGCATGCACACACTTCTTGTAAACCTGTGATGTGACAAAAATAATGATTCTGATTAACTTTCTCACTCTTTTTCTTTCTCTTCCCAGCCCCATGTGCTCCATATAATGTTACTGCCAGTCTGGTGTGTCCCAACTCGACCCATGTGACCTCACTGACCTGGGTAGGAAGCCCCAGTGCCACAGCTTACAATGTGACAGCGGTGGGCCAGGATGGACAAGTACATGACTGCAACACCAACAGTACCAGCTGTCAGATACCCAACATGCACTGTGGCCAGAACTTCACCATCACAGTGACACCATATTCTGACTCATGTGCTGGGAATCCCAGCATTCCTTATCGGTTGATGGCAGGTACAGAGCGGGAACAAGACCTAAAATCTAAAAACGATGTACTATTAGACCAATTAAAATATTCTCCACAACATGAAAGAGAATAAACTTAAATTTTTCTCCATTTCTTACCTCTTATGTCTCCAGGTCCCTGCCCGCCTAGTAATATTTCTGTTTCTACATTATGCGGAGTTAGCAACGTGTCCTGGTCCCCTGACAGAGGAGCAGACATGTACATAGCAACAGCAACAACACATGGTGGAGACATCTACACCTGTGACTCAGGCAATGCAAACTCCTGCTCTTTCACTGATCTAGACTGTGGTGAAAACTACTCTGTCACTGTTGTAGCTGTGGACAGAGGTTGTCACAGTCAACCAAGTTCAGCTGTGTATCTGAAAACAGGTGAGAAGATGTTCACCAAAGTCACCGTAATTCTGATTTTGAAGCGTTAGGTCATTTTCTCTGTGGGACTCAACTTAATTAAATTGAATGACTTAAAATCAGGATATGGAATGCACAATTGAGTATAGGGAGGAACCAAGAAATACCTTGTTCCATTTCTCTTTATTAATTTTGAGATTCAAATCATGGTTATTTACATTTTGCTTATCTTGAAGCCCAGTTAGATTTTTTCTTCTTAGCTCATCACATTATGGCTTTAATCATGCTTAACTTTGGAATTGTCTTCTCTTTGTAGTGCCATGTGTTGCTACCAACATCTCTGTAGCTCCTGAATGTATCAGCAACAGTGCTGTTGTGTCCTGGTCTGGCCACAAAGGAACAGTACAGTACTATGTTTCTGCCTCAAGTAGTCAAGACAATGCCACCTGCCTGTCCTCTGAACTCCATTGTACTCTTACAAGCATGTGTGGCACCACCTACACTGTACGCGTTAAGGCTATCAATGGCAACTGCTCCAGTGACCATAGTCCGGCATTGACATTCAGCTCAGGTAAGAGATGGAGAACATTACACGCATGCTCGCACACACACACACACACACACACACACACACGTGCGCATGCACACACTTCTTGTAAACCTGTGATGTGACAAAAATAATGATTCTGATTAACTTTCTCACTCTTTTTCTTTCTCTTCCCAGCCCCATGTGCTCCATATAATGTTACTGCCAGTCTGGTGTGTCCCAACTCGACCCATGTGACCTCACTGACCTGGGTAGGAAGCCCCAGTGCCACAGCTTACAATGTGACAGCGGTGGGCCAGGATGGACAAGTACATGACTGCAACACCAACAGTACCAGCTGTCAGATACCCAACATGCACTGTGGCCAGAACTTCACCATCACAGTGACACCATATTCTGACTCATGTGCTGGGAATCCCAGCATTCCTTATCGGTTGATGGCAGGTACAGAGCGGGAACAAGACCTAAAATCTAAAAACTATGTACTATTAGACCAATTAAAATATTCTCCACAACATGAAAGAGAATAAACTTAAATTTTTCTCCATTTCTTACCTCTTATGTCTCCAGGTCCCTGCCCGCCTAGTAATATTTCTGTTTCTACATTATGCGGAGTTAGCAACGTGTCCTGGTCCCCTGACAGAGGAGCAGACATGTACATAGCAACAGCAACAACACATGGTGGAGACATCTACACCTGTGACTCAGGCAATGCAAACTCCTGCTCTTTCACTGATCTAGACTGTGGTGAAAACTACTCTGTCACTGTTGTAGCTGTGGACAGAGGTTGTCACAGTCAACC
Organism: Protomyctophum bolini; assembly: GCF_963924005.1. Taxonomy (NCBI): domain Eukaryota; kingdom Metazoa; phylum Chordata; class Actinopteri; order Myctophiformes; family Myctophidae; genus Protomyctophum; species Protomyctophum bolini. Next base: position 5,129,367 of record NC_137867.1, read on the forward strand.
AAGTTCAGCTGTGTATCTGAAAACAGGTGAGAAGATGTTCACCAAAGGCACCGTAATTCTGATTTTGAAGCGTTAGGTCATTTTCTCTGTGGGACTCAACTTAATTCAATTGAATGACTTAAAATCAGGATATGGAATGCACAATTGAGTAAAGGGAGGAACCAAGAAATACCTTGTTCCATTTCTCTTTATTCATTTTGAGATTCAAATCATGGTTATTTACATTTTGCTTATCTTGAAGCCCAGTTAGATTTTTTCTTCTTAGCTCATCACATTATGGCTTTAATCATGCTTAACTTTGGAATTATCTTCTCTTTGTAGTGCCATGTGTTGCTACCAACATCTCTGTAGCTCCTGAATGTATCAGCAACAGTGCTGTTGTGTCCTGGTCTGGCCACAAAGGAACAGTACAGTACTATGTTTCTGCCTCAAGTAGTCAAGACAATGCCACCTGCCTGTCCTCTGAACTCCATTGTACTCTTACAAGCATGTGTGGCACCACCTACACTGTACATGTTAAGGCTATCAAAGGCAACTGCTCCAGTGACCATAGTCCGGCATTGACATTCAGCTCAGGTAAGAGATGGAGAACATTACACGCATGCTCGCACACACACACACACACACACACACACACACACACACACACACACACACACACACACACGTGCGCATGCACACACTTCTTGTAAACCTGTGATGTGACAAAAATAATGATTCTGATTAACTTTCTCACTCTTTTTCTTTCTCTTCCCAGCCCCATGTGCTCCATATAATGTTACTGCCAGTCTGGTGTGTCCCAACTCGACCCATGTGACCTCACTGACCTGGGTAGGAAGCCCCAGTGCCACAGCTTACAATGTGACAGCGGTGGGCCAGGATGGACAAGTACATGACTGCAACACCAACAGTACCAGCTGTCAGATACCCAACATGCACTGTGGCCAGAACTTCACCATCACAGTGACACCATATTCTGACTCATGTGCTGGGAATCCCAGCATTCCTTATCGGTTGATGGCAGGTACAGAGCGGGAACAAGACCTAAAATCTAAAAACGATGTACTATTAGACCAATTAAAATATTCTCCACAACATGAAAGAGAATAAACTTTAATTTTTCTCCATTTCTTACCTCTTATGTCTCCAGGTCCCTGCCCGCCTAGTAATATTTCTGTTTCTACATTATGCGGAGTTAGCAACGTGTCCTGGTCCCCTGACAGAGGAGCAGACATGTACATAGCAACAGCAACAACACATGGTGGAGACATCTACACCTGTGACTCAGGCAATGCAAACTCCTGCTCTTTCACTGATCTAGACTGTGGTGAAAACTACTCTGTCACTGTTGTAGCTGTGGACAGAGGTTGTCACAGTCAACCAAGTTCAGCTGTGTATCTGAAAACAGGTGAGAAGATGTTCACCAAAGGCACCGTAATTCTGATTTTGAAGCGTTGGGTCATTTTCTATGTGGGACTCAACTTAATTCAATTGAATGACTTAAAATCAGGATATGGAATGCACAATTGAGTAAAGGGAGGAACCAAGAAATACCTTGTTCCATTTCTCTTTATTAATTTTGAGATTCAAATCATGGTTATTTACATTTTGCTTATCTTGAAGCCCAGTTAGATTTTTTCTTCTTAGCTCATCACATTATGGCTTTAATCATGCTTAACTTTGGAATTGTCTTCTCTTTGTAGTGCCATGTGTTGCTACCAACATCTCTGTAGCTCCTGAATGTATCAGCAACAGTGCTGTTGTGTCCTGGTCTGGCCACAAAGGAACAGTACAGTACTATGTTTCTGCCTCAAGTAGTCAAGACAATGCCACCTGCCTGTCCTCTGAACTCCATTGTACTCTTACAAGCATGTGTGGCACCACCTACACTGTACGCGTTAAGGCTATCAATGGCAACTGCTCCAGTGACCATAGTCCGGCATTGACATTCAGCTCAGGTAAGAGATGGAGAACATTTCACGCATGCTCGCACGCACGCACACACACACACACACACACACACACACACACACACACACACACACACACACACGTGCGCATGCACACACTTCTTGTAAACCTGTGATGTGACAAAAATAATGATTCTGATTAACTTTCTCACTCTTTTTCTTTCTCTTCCCAGCCCCATGTGCTCCATATAATGTTACTGCCAGTCTGGTGTGTCCCAACTCGACCCATGTGACCTCACTGACCTGGGTAGGAAGCCCCAGTGCCACAGCTTACAATGTGACAGCGGTGGGCCAGGATGGACAAGTACATGACTGCAACACCAACAGTACCAGCTGTCAGATACCCAACATGCACTGTGGCCAGAACTTCACCATCACAGTGACACCATATTCTGACTCATGTGCTGGGAATCCCAGCATTCCTTATCGGTTGATGGCAGGTACAGAGCGGGAACAAGACCTAAAATCTAAAAACGATGTACTATTAGACCAATTAAAATATTCTCCACAACATGAAAGAGAATAAACTTTAATTTTTCTCCATTTCTTACCTCTTATGTCTCCAGGTCCCTGCCCGCCTAGTAATATTTCTGTTTCTACATTATGCGGAGTTAGCAACGTGTCCTGGTCCCCTGACAGAGGAGCAGACATGTACATAGCAACAGCAACAACACATGGTGGAGACATCTACACCTGTGACTCAGGCAATGCAAACTCCTGCTCTTTCACTGATCTAGACTGTGGTGAAAACTACTCTGTCACTGTTGTAGCTGTGGACAGAGGTTGTCACAGTCAACCAAGTTCAGCTGTGTATCTGAAAACAGGTGAGAAGATGTTCACCAAAGGCACCGTAATTCTGATTTTGAAGCGTTAGGTCATTTTCTATGTGGGATTCAACTTAATTCAATTGAATGACTTAAAATCAGGATATGGAATGCACAATTGAGTAAAGGGAGGAACCAAGAAATACCTTGTTCCATTTCTCTTTATTAATTTTGAGATTCAAATCATGGTTATTTACATTTTGCTTATCTTGAAGCCCAGTTAGATTTTTTCTTCTTAGCTCATCACATTATGGCTTTAATCATGCTTAACTTTGGAATTGTCTTCTCTTTGTAGTGCCATGTGTTGCTACCAACATCTCTGTAGCTCCTGAATGTATCAGCAACAGTGCTGTTGTGTCCTGGTCTGGCCACAAAGGAACAGTACAGTACTATGTTTCTGCCTCAAGTAGTCAAGACAATGCCACCTGCCTGTCCTCTGAACTCCATTGTACTCTTACAAGCATGTGTGGCACCACCTACACTGTACGCGTTAAGGCTAGCAATGGCAACTGCTCCAGTGACCATAGTCCGGCATTGACATTCAGCTCAGGTAAGAGATGGAGAACATTACGCGCATGCTCGCACACACACACACACACACACACACACACACACACACACACACACACACACGTGCGCATGCACACACTTCTTGTAAACCTGTGATGTGACAAAAATAATGATTCTGATTAACTTTCTCACTCTTTTTCTTTCTCTTCCCAGCCCCATGTGCTCCATATAATGTTACTGCCAGTCTGGTGTGTCCCAACTCGACCCATGTGACCTCACTGACCTGGGTAGGAAGCCCCAGTGCCACAGCTTACAATGTGACAGCGGTGGGCCAGGATGGACAAGTACATGACTGCAACACCAACAGTACCAGCTGTCAGATACCCAACATGCACTGTGGCCAGAACTTCACCATCACAGTGACACCATATTCTGACTCATGTGCTGGGAATCCCAGCATTCCTTATCGGTTGATGGCAGGTACAGAGCGGGAACAAGACCTAAAATCTAAAAACGATGTACTATTAGACCAATTAAAATATTCTCCACAACATGAAAGAGAATAAACTTTTCTTTTTCTCCATTTCTTACCTCTTATGTCTCCAGGTCCCTGCCCGCCTAGTAATATTTCTGTTTCTACATTATGCGGAGTTAGCAACGTGTCCTGGTCCCCTGACAGAGGAGCAGACATGTACATAGCAACAGCAACAACACATGGTGGAGACATCTACACCTGTGACTCAGGCAATGCAAACTCCTGCTCTTTCACTGATCTAGACTGTGGTGAAAACTACTCTGTCACTGTTGTAGCTGTGGACAGAGGTTGTCACAGTCAACCAAGTTCAGCTGTGTATCTGAAAACAGGTGAGAAGATGTTCACCAAAGGCACCGTAATTCTGATTTTGAAGCGTTAGGTCATTTTCTCTGTGGGACTCAACTTAATTCAATTGAATGACTTAAAATCAGGATATGGAATGCACAATTGAGTAAAGGGAGGAACCAAGAAATACCTTGTTCCATTTCTCTTTATTAATTTTGAGATTCAAATCATGGTTATTTACATTTAGCTTATCTTGAAGCCCAGTTAGATTTTTTCTTCTTAGCTCATCACATTATGGCTTTAATCATGCTTAACTTTGGAATTGTCTTCTCTTTGTAGTGCCATGTGTTGCTACCAACATCTCTGTAGCTCCTGAATGTATCAGCAACAGTGCTGTTGTGTCCTGGTCTGGCCACAAAGGAACAGTACAGTACTATGTTTCTGCCTCAAGTAGTCAAGACAATGCCACCTGCCTGTCCTCTGAACTCCATTGTACTCTTACAAGCATGTGTGGCACCACCTACACTTTACGCGTTAAGGCTATCAATGGCAACTGCTCCAGTGACCATAGTCCGGCATTGACATTCAGCTCAGGTAAGAGATGGAGAACATTACACGCATGCTCGGACACACACACACACACACACACACACACACACACACACACACACACACACACACACACACACACACACACACACACACACATGTGCGCATGCACACACTTCTTGTAAACCTGTGATGTGACAAAAATAATGATTCTGATTAACTTTCTCACTCTTTTTCTTTCTCTTCCCAGCCCCATGTGCTCCATATAATGTTACTGCCAGTCTGGTGTGTCCCAACTCGACCCATGTGACCTCACTGACCTGGGTAGGAAGCCCCAGTGCCACAGCTTACAATGTGACAGCGGTGGGCCAGGATGGACAAGTACATGACTGCAACACCAACAGTACCAGCTGTCAGATACCCAACATGCACTGTGGCCAGAACTTCACCATCACAGTGACACCATATTCTGACTCATGTGCTGGGAATCCCAGCATTCCTTATCGGTTGATGGCAGGTACAGAGCGGGAACAAGACCTAAAATCTAAAAACGATGTACTATTAGACCAATTAAAATATTCTCCACAACATGAAAGAGAATAAACTTTAATTTTTCTCCATTTCTTACCTCTTATGTCTCCAGGTCCCTGCCCGCCTAGTAATATTTCTGTTTCTACATTATGCGGAGTTAGCAACGTGTCCTGGTCCCCTGACAGAGGAGCAGACATGTACATAGCAACAGCAACAACACATGGTGGAGACATCTACACCTGTGACTCAGGCAATGCAAACTCCTGCTCTTTCACTGATCTAGACTGTGGTGAAAACTACTCTGTCACTGTTGTAGCTGTGGACAGAGGTTGTCACAGTCAACCAAGTTCAGCTGTGTATCTGAAAACAGGTGAGAAGATGTTCACCAAAGTCACCGTAATTCTGATTTTGAAGCGTTAGGTCATTTTCTCTGTGGGACTCAACTTAATTAAATTGAATGACTTAAAATCAGGATATGGAATGCACAATTGAGTATAGGGAGGAACCAAGAAATACCTTGTTCCATTTCTCTTTATTAATTTTGAGATTCAAATCATGGTTATTTACATTTTGCTTATCTTGAAGCCCAGTTAGATTTTTTCTTCTTAGCTCATCACATTATGGCTTTAATCATGCTTAACTTTGGAATTGTCTTCTCTTTGTAGTGCCATGTGTTGCTACCAACATCTCTGTAGCTCCTGAATGTATCAGCAACAGTGCTGTTGTGTCCTGGTCTGGCCACAAAGGAACAGTACAGTACTATGTTTCTGCCTCAAGTAGTCAAGACAATGCCACCTGCCTGTCCTCTGAACTCCATTGTACTCTTACAAGCATGTGTGGCACCACCTACACTGTACGCGTTAAGGCTATCAATGGCAACTGCTCCAGTGACCATAGTCCGGCATTGACATTCAGCTCAGGTAAGAGATGGAGAACATTACACGCATGCTCGCACACACACACACACACACACACACACACACACACACACACACACACACACACACACACACACACACACACACACACACACACACGTGCGCATGCACACACTTCTTGTAAACCTGTGATGTGACAAAAATAATGATTCTGATTAACTTTCTCACTCTTTTTCTTTCTCTTCCCAGCCCCATGTGCTCCATATAATGTTACTGCCAGTCTGGTGTGTCCCAACTCGACCCATGTGACCTCACTGACCTGGGTAGGAAGCCCCAGTGCCACAGCTTACAATGTGACAGCGGTGGGCCAGGATGGACAAGTACATGACTGCAACACCAACAGTACCAGCTGTCAGATACCCAACATGCACTGTGGCCAGAACTTCACCATCACAGTGACACCATATTCTGACTCATGTGCTGGGAATCCCAGCATTCCTTATCGGTTGATGGCAGGTACAGAGCGGGAACAAGACCTAAAATCTAAAAACGATGTACTATTAGACCAATTAAAATATTCTCCACAACATGAAAGAGAATAAACTTTAATTTTTCTCCATTTCTTACCTCTTATGTCTCCAGGTCCCTGCCCGCCTAGTAATATTTCTGTTTCTACATTATGCGGAGTTAGCAACGTGTCCTGGTCCCCTGACAGAGGAGCAGACATGTACATAGCAACAGCAACAACACATGGTGGAGACATCTACACCTGTGACTCAGGCAATGCAAACTCCTGCTCTTTCACTGATCTAGACTGTGGTGAAAACTACTCTGTCACTGTTGTAGCTGTGGACAGAGGTTGTCACAGTCAACCAAGTTCAGCTGTGTATCTGAAAACAGGTGAGAAGATGTTTACCAAAGTCACCGTAATTCTGATTTTGAAGCGTTAGGTCATTTTCTCTGTGGGACTCAACTTAATTCAATTGAATGACTTAAAATCAGGATATGGAATGCACAATTGAGTATAGGGAGGAACCAAGAAATACCTTGTTCCATTTCTCTTTATTAATTTTGAGATTCAAATCATGGTTATTTACATTTTGCTTATCTTGAAGCCCAGTTAGATTTTTTCTTCTTAGCTCATCACATTATGGCTTTAATCATGCTTAACTTTGGAATTGTCTTCTCTTTGTAGTGCCATGTGTTGCTACCAACATCTCTGTAGCTCCTGAATGTATCAGCAACAGTGCTGTTGTGTCCTGGTCTGGCCACAAAGGAACAGTACAGTACTATGTTTCTGCCTCAAGTAGTCAAGACAATGCCACCTGCCTGTCCTCTGAACTCCATTGTACTCTTACAAGCATGTGTGGCACCACCTACACTGTACGCGTTAAGGCTATCAATGGCAACTGCTCCAGTGACCATAGTCCGGCATTGACATTCAGCTCAGGTAAGAGATGGAGAACATTACACGCATGCTCACACACACACACACACACACACACACACACACACACACACACACACACACACACACACACACACACGTGCGCATGCACACACTTGTTGTAAACCTGTGATGTGACAAAAATAATGATTCTGATTAACTTTCTCACTCTTTTTCTTTCTCTTCCCAGCCCCATGTGCTCCATATAATGTTACTGCCAGTCTGGTGTGTCCCAACTCGACCCATGTGACCTCACTGACCTGGGTAGGAAGCCCCAGTGCCACAGCTTACAATGTGACAGCGGTGGGCCAGGATGGACAAGTACATGACTGCAACACCAACAGTACCAGCTGTCAGATACCCAACATGCACTGTGGCCAGAACTTCACCATCACAGTGACACCATATTCTGACTCATGTGCTGGGAATCCCAGCATTCCTTATCGGTTGATGGCAGGTACAGAGCGGGAACAAGACCTAAAATCTAAAAACGATGTACTATTAGACCAATTAAAATATTCTCCACAACATGAAAGAGAATAAACTTTTATTTTTCTCCATTTCTTACCTCTTATGTCTCCAGGTCCCTGCCCGCCTAGTAATATTTCTGTTTCTACATTATGCGGAGTTAGCAACGTGTCCTGGTCCCCTGACAGAGGAGCAGACATGTACATAGCAACAGCAACAACACATGGTGGAGACATCTACACCTGTGACTCAGGCAATGCAAACTCCTGCTCTTTCACTGATCTAGACTGTGGTGAAAACTACTCTGTCACTGTTGTAGCTGTGGACAGAGGTTGTCACAGTCAACCAAGTTCAGCTGTGTATCTGAAAACAGGTGAGAAGATGTTCACCAAAGGCACCGTAATTCTGATTTTGAAGCGTTAGGTCATTTTCTCTGTGGGACTCAACTTAATTCAATTGAATGACTTAAAATCAGGATATGGAATGCACAATTGAGTAAAGGGAGGAACCAAGAAATACCTTGTTCCATTTCTCTTTATTAATTTTGAGATTAAAATCATGGTTATTTACATTTAGCTTATCTTGAAGCCCAGTTAGATTTTTTCTTCTTAGCTCATCACATTATGGCTTTAATCATGCTTAACTTTGGAATTGTCTTCTCTTTGTAGTGCCATGTGTTGCTACCAACATCTCTGTAGCTCCTGAATGTATCAGCAACAGTGCTGTTGTGTCCTGGTCTGGCCACAAAGGAACAGTACAGTACTATGTTTCTGCCTCAAGTAGTCAAGACAATGCCACCTGCCTGTCCTCTGAACTCCATTGTACTCTTACAAGCATGTGTGGCACCACCTACACTGTACGCGTTAAGGCTATCAATGGCAACTGCTCCAGTGACCATAGTCCGGCATTGACATTCAGCTCAGGTAAGAGATGGAGAACATTACACGCATGCTCACACACACACACACACACACACACACACACACACACACACACACACACACACACACACACACACACACGTGCGCATGCACACACTTGTTGTAAACCTGTGATGTGACAAAAATAATGATTCTGATTAACTTTCTCACTCTTTTTCTTTCTCTTCCCAGCCCCATGTGCTCCATATAATGTTACTGCCAGTCTGGTGTGTCCCAACTCGACCCATGTGACCTCACTGACCTGGGTAGGAAGCCCCAGTGCCACAGCTTACAATGTGACAGCGGTGGGCCAGGATGGACAAGTACATGACTGCAACACCAACAGTACCAGCTGTCAGATACCCAACATGCACTGTGGCCAGAACTTCACCATCACAGTGACACCATATTCTGACTCATGTGCTGGGAATCCCAGCATTCCTTATCGGTTGATGGCAGGTACAGAGCGGGAACAAGACCTAAAATCTAAAAACGATGTACTATTAGACCAATTAAAATATTCTCCACAACATGAAAGAGAATAAACTTTTATTTTTCTCCATTTCTTACCTCTTATGTCTCCAGGTCCCTGCCCGCCTAGTAATATTTCTGTTTCTACATTATGCGGAGTTAGCAACGTGTCCTGGTCCCCTGACAGAGGAGCAGACATGTACATAGCAACAGCAACAACACATGGTGGAGACATCTACACCTGTGACTCAGGCAATGCAAACTCCTGCTCTTTCACTGATCTAGACTGTGGTGAAAACTACTCTGTCACTGTTGTAGCTGTGGACAGAGGTTGTCACAGTCAACCAAGTTCAGCTGTGTATCTGAAAACAGGTGAGAAGATGTTCACCAAAGGCACCGTAATTCTGATTTTGAAGCGTTAGGTCATTTTCTCTGTGGGACTCAACTTAATTCAATTGAATGACTTAAAATCAGGATATGGAATGCACAATTGAGTAAAGGGAGGAACCAAGAAATACCTTGTTCCATTTCTCTTTATTAATTTTGAGATTAAAATCATGGTTATTTACATTTAGCTTATCTTGAAGCCCAGTTAGATTTTTTCTTCTTAGCTCATCACATTATGGCTTTAATCATGCTTAACTTTGGAATTGTCTTCTCTTTGTAGTGCCATGTGTTGCTACCAACATCTCTGTAGCTCCTGAATGTATCAGCAACAGTGCTGTTGTGTCCTGGTCTGGCCACAAAGGAACAGTACAGTACTATGTTTCTGCCTCAAGTAGTCAAGACAATGCCACCTGCCTGTCCTCTGAACTCCATTGTACTCTTACAAGCATGTGTGGCACCACCTACACTGTACGCGTTAAGGCTATCAATGGCAACTGCTCCAGTGACCATAGTCCGGCATTGACATTCAGCTCAGGTATGAGATGGAGAACATTACACGCATGCTCGCACACACACGCACACACACACACACACACACACACACACACACACACACACACACACACACACACACACACACGTGCACATGCACACACTTCTTGTAAACCTGTGATGTGACAAAAATAATGATTCTGATTAACTTTCTCACTCTTTTTCTTTCTCTTCCCAGCCCCATGTGCTCCATATAATGTTACTGCCAGTCTGGTGTGTCCCAACTCGACCCATGTGACCTCACTGACCTGGGTAGGAAGCCCCAGTGCCACAGCTTACAATGTGACAGCGGTGGGCCAGGATGGACAAGTACATGACTGCAACACCAACAGTACCAGCTGTCAGATACCCAACATGCACTGTGGCCAGAACTTCACCATCACAGTGACACCATATTCTGACTCATGTGCTGGGAATCCCAGCATTCCTTATCGGTTGATGGCAGGTACAGAGCGGGAACAAGACCTAAAATCTAAAAACGATGTACTATTAGACCAATTAAAATATTCTCCACAACATGAAAGAGAATAAACTTTTCTTTTTCTCCATTTCTTACCTCTTATGTCTCCAGGTCCCTGCCCGCCTAGTAATATTTCTGTTTCTACATTATGCGGAGTTAGCAACGTGTCCTGGTCCCCTGACAGAGGAGCAGACATGTACATAGCAACAGCAACAACACATGGTGGAGACATCTACACCTGTGACTCAGGCAATGCAAACTCCTGCTCTTTCACTGATCTAGACTGTGGTGAAAACTACTCTGTCACTGTTGTAGCTGTGGACAGAGGTTGTCACAGTCAACCAAGTTCAGCTGTGTATCTGAAAACAGGTGAGAAGATGTTCACCAAAGGCACCGTAATTCTGATTTTGAAGCGTTAGGTCATTTTCTCTGTGGGACTCAACTTAATTCAATTGACTGACTTAAAATCGGGATATGGAATGCACAATTGAGTAAAGGGAGGAACCAAGAAATACCTTGTTCCATTTCTCTTTATACATTTTTTAATTCAAATAATGGTTATTTACATTTTGCTTCATTATATCTTGAAGCCCAGTTAGATTTTTTCTTCTTAGCTCATCACATTATGGCTTTAATCATGCTTAACTTTGGAATTGTCTTCTCTTTGTAGTGCCATGTGTTGCTACCAACATCTCTGTAGCTCCTGAATGTATCAGCAACAGTGCTGTTGTGTCCTGGTCTGGCCACAAAGGAACAGTACAGTACTATGTTTCTGCCTCAAGTAGTCAAGACAATGCCACCTGCCTGTCCTCTGAACTCCATTGTACTCTTACAAGCATGTGTGGCACCACCTACACTGTACGCGTTAAGGCTATCAATGGCAACTGCTCCAGTGACCATAGTCCGGCATTGACATTCAGCTCAGGTATGAGATGGAGAACATTACACGCATGCTCGCACACACACACACACACACACACACACACACACACACACACACACACACACACACACGTGCGCATGCACACACTTCTTGTAAACCTGTGATGTGACAAAAATAATGATTCTGATTAACTTTCTCACTCTTTTTCTTTCTCTTCCCAGCCCCATGTGCTCCATATAATGTTACTGCCAGTCTGGTGTGTCCCAACTCGACCCATGTGACCTCACTGACCTGGGTAGGAAGCCCCAGTGCCACAGCTTACAATGTGACAGCGGTGGGCCAGGATGGACAAGTACATGACTGCAACACCAACAGTACCAGCTGTCAGATACCCAACATGCACTGTGGCCAGAACTTCACCATCACAGTGACACCATATTCTGACTCATGTGCTGGGAATCCCAGCATTCCTTATCGGTTGATGGCAGGTACAGAGCGGGAACAAGACCTAAAATCTAAAAACGATGTACTATTAGACCAATTAAAATATTCTCCACAACATGAAAGAGAATAAACTTTTCTTTTTCTCCATTTCTTACCTCTTATGTCTCCAGGTCCCTGCCCGCCTAGTAATATTTCTGTTTCTACATTATGCGGAGTTAGCAACGTGTCCTGGTCCCCTGACAGAGGAGCAGACATGTACATAGCAACAGCAACAACACATGATGGAGACATCTACACCTGTGACTCAGGCAATGCAAACTCCTGCTCTTTCACTGATCTAGACTGTGGTGAAAACTACTCTGTCACTGTTGTAGCTGTGGACAGAGGTTGTCACAGTCAACCAAGTTCAGCTGTGTATCTGAAAACAGGTGAGAAGATGTTCACCAAAGGCACCGTAATTCTGATTTTGAAGCGTTAGGTCATTTTCTCTGTGGGACTCAACTTAATTCAATTGACTGACTTAAAATCGGGATATGGAATGCACAATTGAGTAAAGGGAGGAACCAAGAAATACCTTGTTCCATTTCTCTTTATACATTTTTAGATTCAAATAATGGTTTTTACATTTTGCTTCATTATATCTTGAAGCCCAGTTAGATTTTTTCTTCTTAGCTCATCACATTATGGCTTTAATCATGCTTAATTTTGGAATTGTCTTCTCTTTGTAGTGCCATGTGTTGCTACCAACATCTCTGTAGCTCCTGAATGTATCAGCAACAGTGCTGTTGTGTCCTGGTCTGGCCACAAAGGAACAGTACAGTACTATGTTTCTGCCTCAAGTAGTCAAGACAATGCCACCTGCCTGTCCTCTGAACTCCATTGTACTCTTACAAGCATGTGTGGCACCACCTACACTGTACGCGTTAAGGCTATCAATGGCAACTGCTCCAGTGACCATAGTCCGGCATTGACATTCAGCTCAGGTATGAGATGGAGAACATTACACGCATGCTCGCACACACACACACACACACACACACACACACACACACGTGCGCATGCACACACTTCTTGTAAACCTGTGATGTGACAAAAATAATGATTCTGATTAACTTTCTCACTCTTTTTCTTTCTCTTCCCAGCCCCATGTGCTCCATATAATGTTACTGCCAGTCTTGTGTGTCCCAACTCGACCCATGTGACCTCACTGACCTGGGTAGGAAGCCCCAGTGCCACAGCTTACAATGTGACAGCGGTGGGCCAGGATGGACAAGTACATGACTGCAACACCAACAGTACCAGCTGTCAGATACCCAACATGCACTGTGGCCAGAACTTCACCATCACAGTGACACCATATTCTGACTCATGTGCTGGGAATCCCAGCATTCCTTATCGGTTGATGGCAGGTACAGAGCGGGAACAAGACCTAAAATCTAAAAACGACTTACTATTAGACCAATTAAAATATTCTCCACAACATGAAAGAGAATAAACTTTTCTTTTTCTCCATTTCTTACCTCTTATGTCTCCAGGTCCCTGCCCGCCTAGTAATATTTCTGTTTCTACATTATGCGGAGTTAGCAACGTGTCCTGGTCCCCTGACAGAGGAGCAGACATGTACATAGCAACAGCAACAACACATGGTGGAGACATCTACACCTGTGACTCAGGCAATGCAAACTCCTGCTCTTTCACTGATCTAGACTGTGGTGAAAACTACTCTGTCACTGTTGTAGCTGTGGACAGAGGTTGTCACAGTCAACCAAGTTCAGCTGTGTATCTGAAAACAGGTGAGAAGATGTTCACCAAAGGCACCGTAATTCTGATTTTGAAGCGTTAGGTCATTTTCTCTGTGGGACTCAACTTAATTCAATTGAATGACTTAAAATCGGGATATGGAATGCACAATTGAGTAAAGGGAGGAACCAAGAAATACGTTGTTCCATTTCTCTTTATACATTTTTAGATTCAAATAATGGTTATTTACATTTTGCTTCATTATATCTTGAAGCCCAGTTAGATTTTTTCTTCTTAGCTCATCACATTATGGCTTTAATCATGCTTAACTTTGGAATTGTCTTCTCTTTGTAGTGCCATGTGTTGCTACCAACATCTCTGTAGCTCCTGAATGTATCAGCAACAGTGCTGTTGTGTCCTGGTCTGGCCACAAAGGAACAGTACAGTACTATGTTTCTGCCTCAAGTAGTCAAGACAATGCCACCTGCCTGTCCTCTGAACTCCATTGCACTCTTACAAGCATGTGTGGCACCACCTACACTGTACGCGTTAAGGCTATCAATGGCAACTGCTCCAGTGACCATAGTCCGGCATTGACATTCAGCTCAGGTATGAGATGGAGAACATTACACGCATGCTCGCACACACACACACACACACACACACACACACACACACACACACACACACACACACACACACGTGCGCATGCACACACTTCTTGTAAACCTGTGATGTGACAAAAATAATGATTCTGATTAACTTTCTCACTCTTTTTCTTTCTCTTCCCAGCCCCATGTGCTCCATATAATGTTACTGCCAGTCTGGTGTGTCCCAACTCAACCCATGTGACCTCACTGACCTGGGTAGGAAGCCCCAGTGCCACAGCTTACAATGTGACAGCGGTGGGCCAGGATGGACAAGTACATGACTGCAACACCAACAGTACCAGCTGTCAGATACCCAACATGCACTGTGGCCAGAACTTCACCATCACAGTGACACCATATTCTGACTCATGTGCTGGGAATCCCAGCATTCCTTATCGGTTGATGGCAGGTACAGAGCGGGAACAAGACCTAAAATCTAAAAACGATGTACTATTAGACCAATATTCTCCACAACATGAAAGAGAATAAACTTTTCTTTTTCTCCATTTCTTACCTCTTATGTCTCCAGGTCCCTGCCCGCCTAGTAATATTTCTGTTTCTACATTATGCGGAGTTAGCAACGTGTCCTGGTCCCCTGACAGAGGAGCAGACATGTACATAGCAACAGCAACAACACATGGTGGAGACATCTACACCTGTGACTCAGGCAATGCAAACTCCTGCTCTTTCACTGATCTAGACTGTGGTGAAAACTACTCTGTCACTGTTGTAGCTGTGGACAGAGGTTGTCACAGTCAACCAAGTTCAGCTGTGTATCTGAAAACAGGTGAGAAGATGTTCACCAAAGGCACCGTAATTCTGATTTTGAAGCGTTAGGTCATTTTCTCTGTGGGACTCAACTTAATTCAATTGAATGACTTAAAATCGGGATATTGAATGCACAATTGAATAAAGGGAGGAACCAAGAAATACCTTGTTCCATTTCTCTTTATACATTTTTAGATTCAAATAATGGTTATTTACATTTTGCTTAATTCTATCTTGAAGCCCAGTTAGATTTTTTCTTCTTAGCTCATCACATTATGGCTTTAATCATGCTTAACTTTGGAATTGTCTTCTCTTTGTAGTGCCATGTGTTGCTACCAACATCTCTGTAGCTCCTGAATGTATCAGCAACAGTGCTGTTGTGTCCTGGTCTGGCCACAAAGGAACAGTACAGTACTATGTTTCTGCCTCAAGTAGTCAAGACAATGCCACCTGCCTGTCCTCTGAACTCCATTGTACTCTTACAAGCATGTGTGGCACCACCTACACTGTACGCGTTAAGGCTATCAATGGCAACTGCTCCAGTGACCATAGTCCGGCATTGACATTCAGCTCAGGTATGAGATGGAGAACATTACACGCATGCTCGCACACACACACACACACACACACACACACACACACACACACACACACACACACGTGCGCATGCACACACTTCTTGTAAACCTGTGATGTGACAAAAATAATGATTCTGATTAACTTTCTCACTCTTTATCTTTCTCTTCCCAGCCCCATGTGCTCCATATAATGTTACTGCCAGTCTGGTGTGTCCCAACTCAACTCATGTGACCTCACTGACCTGGGTAGGAGGCCCCAGTGCCACAGCTTACAATGTGACAGCGGTGGGCCAGGATGGACAAGTACATGAATGCAACACCAACAGTAACAGCTGTCAGATACCCAACATGCACTGTGGCCAGAACTTCACCATCACAGTGACACCATATTCTGACTCATGTGCTGGGAATCCCAGCATTCCTTATCGGTTGATGGCAGGTACAGAGCGGGAACAAGACCTAAAATCTAAAAACGACTTACTATTAGACCAATTAAAATATTCTCCACAACATGAAAGAGAATAAACTTTCTTTTTCTCCATTTCTTACCTCTTATGTCTCCAGGTCCCTGCCCGCCTAGTAATATTTCTGTTTCTACATTATGCGGAGTTAGCAACGTGTCCTGGTCCCCTGACAGAGGAGCAGACATGTACATAGCAACAGCAACAACACATGGTGGAGACATCTACACCTGTGACTCAGGCAATGCAAACTCCTGCTCTTTCACTGATCTAGACTGTGGTGAAAACTACTCTGTCACTGTTGTAGCTGTGGACAGAGGTTGTCACAGTCAACCAAGTTCAGCTGTGTATCTGAAAACAGGTGAGAAGATGTTCACCAAAGGCACCGTAATTCTGATTTTGAAGCGTTAGGTCGTTTTCTCTGTGGGACTCAACTTAATTCAATTGAATGACTTAAAATCGGGATATTGAATGCACAATTGAGTAAAGGGAGGAACCAAGAAATACCTTGTTCCATTTCTCTTTATACATTTTTAGATTCAAATAATGGTTATTTACATTTTGCTTAATTCTATCTTGAAGCCCAGTTAGATTTTTTCTTCTTAGCTCATCACATTATGGCTTTAATCATGCTTAACTTTGGAATTGTCTTCTCTTTGTAGTGCCATGTGTTGCTACCAACATCTCTGTAGCTCCTGAATGTATCAGCAACAGTGCTGTTGTGTCCTGGTCTGGCCACAAAGGAACAGTACAGTACTATGTTTCTGCCTCAAGTAGTCAAGACAATGCCACCTGCCTGTCCTCTGAACTCCATTGTACTCTTACAAGCATGTGTGGCACCACCTACACTGTACGCGTTAAGGCTATCAATGGCAACTGCTCCAGTGACCATAGTCCGGCATTGACATTCAGCTCAGGTATGAGATGGAGAACATTACACGCATGCTCGCACACACACACACACACACACACACACACACACACACACACACACACACACACACACACACACACACACACACACACACACACACACGTGCGCATGCACACACTTCTTGTAAACCTGTGATGTGACAAAAATAATGATTCTGATTAACTTTCTCACTCTTTTTCTTTCTCTTCCCAGCCCCATGTGCTCCATATAATGTTACTGCCAGTCTGGTGTGTCCCAACTCAACTCATGTGACCTCACTGACCTGGGTAGGAGGCCCCAGTGCCACAGCTTACAATGTGACAGCGGTGGGCCAGGATGGACAAGTACATGAATGCAACACCAACAGTAACAGCTGTCAGATACCCAACATGCACTGTGGCCAGAACTTCACCATCACAGTGACACCATATTCTGACTCATGTGCTGGGAATCCCAGCATTCCTTATCGGTTGATGGCAGGTACAGAGCGGGAACAAGACCTAAAATCTAAAAACGATGTACTATTAGACCAA